>NC_056530.1:31405910-31454175 GCF_019175285.1 Sceloporus undulatus
CCACTGTGACTCGAAGCAGCTTTATTTTGGCTGTCTGTAACAGGCCATTGACTCTCTTCTTAATAGTGAACATTCTTCTTTCTTCCGGTAAAATATCCCCTGACCTTCTGTATTTCAATCCTCTAACTTTTATATATTAATATAATTTATATTAAAAATAATAGTAATAATTATAAAATATTATTTTACATTAATATTATTTATACTGTCTTAATAATATTATTTATATTGTCCTAATTCTCCCTAATACTCATATAATTATCTGTTTGCTTACAGGTAGAATTAGGACAATATCAATAATATTAATATTATCATCTCAGAGAGAAAATATATGTAAAAAGGTGCTATTGAAGAGCTCTCTGCAACCGATTCCACAGACAGACATGGCTATATCAATCATCCTTCTTTCCTTGCAGATCCCTCTGGATGGTGGCAGGGACGCATCCGCGGCAAAGAAGGCGTCTTTCCGGGGAACTATGTGGAGAAAATCTGAGATGCAGAAAACTATATTTCATCCCGGGGCGCTATCCGGCGACAGACATGCGCCCTTCGTCCTCCGCTGCTCTAGACTTTGCCTCAAATCTTGGAGGACTTCTGCCAAGGAGGCGATTTGGGATGGAAAAGGGGAACCAGAGGGGTCTTCCATGGCTGGCGCATAGCGGAAACCCGATTTCCGCCGGGTTGTCGCCTTTTGTGCCATCCTGCAAACGCAGCCGTGACGAAACACCACCCCTTTCCTCCGTTGTGCAAGGACTAAGGAGTTTCACTTTTTAATGTAGAAGGTGGGAAGATACAGTTTTAAAACAATGTGTATTTAATACAAGAAGTGGTTTTAAATGCTATCCCTTTCTGCAAAGGGTTGGGTTTGCACTCTGCAGTTGCACAGAGAACCCGTTTCTCCCCAAAATCCGGCTTGAAGGCAACCCTTTAAAGGTCAAGCTGCCGTTATTACAGACTGAAAAGGCAACTTATGGCCATTCCAGCTGTTGTTAGACTGCAAATCACAGTGGCGAGGGATGATGGGAGCTGTAGTCCAACAACAGCTAGGAGGCCATGAGACCCAGCCCTCCCCTGGCCTAGAAGCTGGCATTTTAGCAAATAGAGGCGATGCGAGAAAAAATATATATATATATAAGTGAATATGACTTTGGACGCTGTTCTGCAAATTGATTTTTATTTGTGGATGCATTAAAAACAGACACGCAAAGCAAGAGTATCTGGTTTGGCTTTAGTTGGAAAAGGGCTCTGAGATTAGCATCCTCATAACTCACTCCTAAATTACAAGATGGGCTGAAAGGTCTTTGAAAGACGAGCCACATTTGTGTGGGTCCTTCATGTTTAGAGCCAGCGTACCTGGATTCCCAGATGCACAAACCATAGGGAAAAGTGCAACCATAACACCTGGATTTCTGCAGGGTTTCTGTTGGGGTGGCTCTAAAAAAGGGGGCGTTTAATCTAAAACAGGGTTGGGGTTGTAAATGGGTTTCAACAGGGCAAGGAAATACTATCTAACCCATGCAACTCAGTGTCACAAGATGACAGTGCCAAGATGGACGGGCTTAAAATGGAGGCTGAAGGGGATGATGGTGGGTTGGAGCTATCTCTGGTGAAGGGAAGTTGATCTCCTAGAAAGATGAGAAGGATTGAGACTGTGAAGGTAATGTAAGTAGTAAAAGGAACGGAAAAGAAGATCAGTTGGGAAATTTTGGTGCAGGTAGGGAAAGAGAAGAACGGAGAGGAAAGGTAAAAGACAGGAAGAAAAGTTGGAGGGAAGAAGGAAGAGAAAACAGAAGTTAAGGGGAAATTTTATGGGAAGAAAGAACATTAAACATATTAAACAAGAAAATAGTCAACAAGAAACAAATTTCTTGGTGGAGTCCTTTTAAAATGTATGACCGACTAGTGTTTGATACGTCGGTGTTTGTGAAAGGCAATGTTTAAAGGGTTTGTTAGGTTTGTGAATGGGCTTGTGTCAGTAAACAGTGTATGTCTATACAGATAAAAGATCAATAAAAATGTTGTTTTAAAAAAGAAAGACTAACTGAAAGAAAAAAGTTGGAGGCATAGACTTTTCTAGGCTAAAGTCTGCTTCTGCAGATGCATTTGGTCCCTTCCTCAGATGCATTTGGTTAAGTCTTGGAAAGCTCAATGCTGCCAACTTCTTTCTTTCAATGAGTCCCAAAGGTGCTACAAGAGCTCTTTACAGACTAACACAGCTATATCTTTGAAAAAGGACAGCTTGCTTACCTGTTCTCCAAGTGGTCATCTGTGTCCTTGTCGAGTTGGGTGACCGCATCAGCACCAAGAGCCCCTTGGAGAGATCCAGAGATGCATGGCTTGGAACAAAGTGCATTCCACCTGCCATTGGTTTTTCCACCCACCAAGCTCCCTTGTCTTACATTTAGGGGTCCGCCAGGTACTAGCCAAAATGGGAAACATTTGTCTTAAAGGTAGAGATGACCGCCTGAACCTGTCCTCCTCCTTTGGGGTCTCTGTCCCACACAAATAGCTGACCGTGACGCTTAGCCCTGGTTACAGAGTCTAGCCACTGCAGGACAGAAGAAATGTGCCAACAAAACCAATTTATTCCTAAGAAATCAAAGCAGGGTGACTAAAGACCAGTTCCAAATATATATGTGTGTATATATATGTGTGTGTGTGTGTAACATGTTAGCTAAAGGCACTGGAGTGTGTGCGAGGGAAGGAGTATAATAAAAGAGTCGCGAATGGAGTGATCCGTCATTACAAAGCAGTTGTCTCTTTCCCTGACAAATTTCAATATTCAATATAGTAAACAATATTCACACTTTTTAAAACACACATTTCTCCACCCGCTTTATGGGAGCATTACAACGCCAAAGGACACAAAGATATATGGACCAGAAGCCCAAACCTTGCTATGTGGTTTTAAGTTGGTTACACAGCAAGCCAAAACCCTCAGCTAGAAGGATTTGGCTGGAAATACCATTGGATCAGATGAAAGGAGGTTAAGTCACGGCCAACTTGGCTCCATCCATGAGTAAACCAACCCATAAGCCCCTGGGTTCAGTGGGTCTATCAAGCAGGACAAAGAGTAGCGTCCAAGGCACCATCTCCTCTCTTCCAACTGATTAGACTGCGCAAATGTTTTGCCTATTAAATGACATGACTCTTTCTCAGTTCAAGCAATGCAGCCGTTTTGCTGTTCCTTCTCCCCATCCTGTGAAATGGGATGAAAGGGGGACATGTTGGCCAAGACCTTTCTGGTCTCTTGTGTTGTGACCTTTAGGGACCAAAATGGTATTGTCCGGTTCCATGCACACCCTCAAAGGTGGCCCTTCGACGGCAGGGATTGGGAAGAAGTGGCCCTTCAAACCTTGATGGAGTGCAGCTCCCATCACAGTCTCCATCCCTAACTTAAAACTTCGGCTGAGCATTTAGAAATCCGCTTTCGACACCCAAAGAAAAGGGACCAGCAAAGGGACACCCAGGGAATGTGAACGCAGCAAAGTTCTAGGTGTGCAAAGGTCTCCATTTGAAAGGCTAGAAATGTGCAGACTGGACAAACATTGCATTAAGTCTTAATAGGGGCAAGCAAATTTCCTTAGCTTTCTTCCTCCTGCCAAGCCCTGGCTTAACTTTATCCACCTGTTCCACTTTTCTAATCCATCATGCTCCAGATCTTGGACTACAACGCCTAGCATTCCCTACCTAAGGGCTGCTGGGAGTTGTAGTCCAACCTCATCTGGCCAGCTGCACAAGCCTTGCCCTTCTTGTCCCATCCGTTTCCCAAACATTTTCCAAGTCAAGGAGGGGTGAGAAAAGGGTCTTTATGCCAAAGGACCAAAAGATAGAATGACACCGTGTTTGTCTTCTAAAAGAAGAAGTTAAAACAACAAGCCGAACTTGGGATTTCTTTCTTTTTTAAAGTGTATATTACAAGATTATTTCTTTTCAAAGGAAAAAAAAACGCTTGGTTAATAAAGCATTAGTGATGAGTCCAAAAAAATAGAGAAAAAGAAAATTCAAGTTACTAAAATAAGGATGTGCGCACAAATATGAGAGAGAGAAAGCGACGCCGCACCCCTTTCCCATCCTGATCCAAACCAAACACCACAAAAGCGTACAAACTGGAGTGATTCGTAACCCTTCTTCCCCGTTCGCACATGATTTCAAAAGCAGAGAAGGAGAGCCTTTTCCCAAACCTTTTATCCAAATCTGAAGCTTCGGGATCCTATATTGGTTAGGAGAAAAATAAAATAAAATAGAAATAGAAGGAAGGGGAGGAGAAACGGGTTGCAATGCCTTTGGATCTTGGTCTCGTAATCTAGGAATGCTTATCAGTCCAAAATTGTTTGGGGTCGGAGAGCGAGACACAATCCTGGAAATGATAGTGGGAAAACAAGGAATAAGAATTGAAAGCATGATAGGTTAACGAGGGTTAGTGCGATAGGCAAACACACATATCTACACAAGGACACACAGCCCTCTGGAAGTGGGGTTTGTCAACGCATGATTTGGCCAAGGGTGTGCGGACGGGGCATAAGGCGGAAAAAGACAGCGCATGAATCGGGCACAAGGTTTCCTTCTGATAGCTTTGCTAAAGAGGAGCACCCCCAAATTCTCTCTGGATCATGACCCCTTTTGAGAAAAATGCCCTCCAAAGTGGAGGGCAAAGTTTTGACACCCAGGAACGCTCCCCATTTCGTAAGACCTTCTACACTTGGAAGAAAAATGTGCACTGCAGACATTAAACAAGTGTTGAAAAGAATTGCAACTCCCATCATGCTGCAAGACAGCACGGTGGGGAATTTTGGGAGCTTTACTTCCAAAAAGAGGAGAAAAATAACTTTCCCAAATGATGAGAGATGGAGGAAACAGAAAAACAAGACTTTAAAAGGCGAGAGGAGAGAACAGACCAGAGACCAGAGCAACTTTTTTGAAGCAAGGGAATCAATCATCTGTGAGAAATCTAGGGAAGAAAAATATATAGACAGAGAGCGCATGTCAGTACTGAACCACAACCATCTGAAGGGGAAGACTGGCTGGGACTCACTCAAACCTAGTGCCTGGTTAGGGAGGGAGGGAGGGAAGGAAGGAAGGAAGGAAGGAAGGGATGGGGAAGGATGACTGAGGCACTCCTGCCTCTTACAGTGATTAACAAAGCCACCTGGGCTCCTTCCCTATGAGGAGCAATGGCCGGGCAAGAGATCCATGTCCCGATCGGCATGTGGACAGGAGCCCCTTTGGATTCACCATCCAAGGCTCAGAGTCTGACTCCTCGCCTTGTCCAGTCCGTGCGCTGTATTTCCATTGGCCCCCTGAAATTGCTTAAGCCCTTTCGAAAGCTTCGCCGAGCCAAATGCAGTAAGAAATCGATCCCAAACCTGGCTTTGGTTCATAGGAAGCCAGACCAGGAAGTGGAAGGGGATCGAAGGTTATAAATAAGGCCCTCACATCCAGCTGTCCAACCCCTGAAAACTCCTCCTCTCCACAATCACAGCTTAATTTTAACTCAGTTGGTTTTAGGAAGAGGGGGATTACCCTTCCGGCACAGTCTGGGCGCTGGATCTACCTATGAGTGACCGTTGCCAATCCGGGGCCATCAGTCCAGTCAAGTCCGTCTGCACCCTTTTCCCAGCTGACTGCACGGTTAGTTTTCTGCCCCAACGTTCTGCCGGGCTTTGATGAAGGCCATCCCATGGGTGCGGAAGTGAGTCTTGAGGTTGAGCTCGGTGTCGAAGGCTTTTCCGCAGACCGTGCAGGAGAGCCTGCCTTCACCCGGCATCGGGGAGCCCTCCTCTCGGTGGTCCCGGGGGCTGGAGTCCTGCCGCTCGCCTCTTGCCCCCCGTTTCTTCTTGTGGGTGATGAAGCGATGGCGGTTCAGGGAGACCTGGGAGGTGAAGCAGAGCCCACATTCCCGGCACTGGTGGGCGCTTTCGCCCGTCCGGTGCTGGGGAATGTGTTCCTGGAAGTCAGCCGCCGAGGAGGCCACGTATCCACACTTGCGGCAGTGGTAGGGGAGTTTCCGGTCGCCCTTGGGGGTCTTGGAAGGCGGGGTGGTGCTGTCCGGCTCCTCGCTGCAGGAATCCCCTTCGTCCGAGGAGAGCTTGCGTTTCCTGCCTGAGGCCTGCAAAGCATGAGGAAGGAGGGAACAATGTTTAAAGCTCTCGGGACGCCAGCTTTTCTACAACACTTCTGGTAAAAATGTGTTATAAATTAGACTGCAAGTCCCATCGCCGACACTGGCTGGGGATTGTGCAAGTTGTCGTCCCCCAAAAGGAGGGGGGGGGGAAATCTGTCTCCTTTCCTTCCTTTCTGATCAATGCCCCAAAACATCACAAATGCTTCAGATCAACAAATACCCAGAAGGTACCAGATCCTCTCAGAATCTAAGCAAGGTCAGCCTTGTTTAGCACTTGGATGGGGGACCACCAAGGAATACCACGTGTAGTAGGTTCTATTTCAGAGGAACTGGCAAAATCACCTTTGAGTTTCCCTCACCTAAGAAAATCCTATGAATAGTTTATTGTGGGTTCTAGAGGAATTTATTCCTTACATTTTGTTAGCATCTGTGGCTGGCATATGTCAGCCACAGTCAAACTCCAGCCACAGATGCAGGTGAAACGTCAGGAATAAATTCTTCCAGAACCAGGCACACAACCCAAAAAACCCACAAAAAACTATGGATGCCGGCTGTGAAAGCCTTCGACTTCACAAATCCTATGAGATTCATGGGGCTGCCATAAATCAGAGTTGACTTGAAGGCACGTAACAAAAAAACAGTGAGAGTCAGCATAGTGTTGTGTTTTGAGTCTTGGACTAAGACACTGGGAGACCAGAGTTTGAATCCCTACTCAGCAAAAGAGATCTTGGGCAAGTCACGCTCTCTCGACCTCTGAGGAAGGCAAGGGCAAACCTCCTCTGGACAAATTCTGCCAAGAAAAACTCATGATGGATTCGCCTTAGGGTCATAATAAGTTAGAAATGACTTGAAGGTGCACAACAAGAACAGTAGCTTAAAGGCAGCAGATCCTGTCTGCAGAAGCTAAGCAGGATCAGTCCTAGTTAATGCTTGGATAAGGGACCACCAAGAAAGGTCAGGTGATACAGGCTAAGCTTCATAGGCATAAGACAGTCCACCTCTGGGTACTCCTTGCCTAAGAAAACCTCATAAAATTCATGGGGTTGTTTTAAGTCCATAGGTGACTTGAAGGCATACATGCTCACCAACTAGCTGACTTCTGAGTAGTGGGGGAAAAGGTTTTTTCCCATAATGTGTCCTAGGAGAAGTGTTTGAAAGGAAAATGGACTGGAGCACCCCAAGAGAGGCCTCAGGGCGGCTGGGTGAGCTTTCCCACTGAAGAGGCACCTTCCCACAGAGACCCAGGTCTCCTGGCACCAGGGGAAGGGTCTCCGCAACACGGCCCTTGTACCTGAGAGTTCCTGGCGCCTGTGCGGGTGAGGAGTATCTCCTGGCTCCGAGCCTCATCGGTCACTTTGATGCCGTGACGCACCTGGATGTGTTTTTCCAGAATGAGTCGGCTGCTGAAGGTGCGCTTGCCTTCCGTACAGTACCTGCAGGTGAGAGCCAGGAAGAGAAGCCGTGAAAAGCAGAGCCAGGAAAGTCACTTCGAAAAAGACGGAGCAGAGGAGGGGCATTTGGAAAAGGCGACCCTTTGCACTCACTTGTGCATTCAAGTCGTTTCTGACTTCGGCAAACCTATCAAGGGTTTTCTTGGCAAGGTTTGTTCAGGTGTATGTGTGTGTTGCTATGCATCCCTTTGAGGCTGAGAGAGTGCAATTTGCCAAAGGTTACCCGTTGGGTTTCCATGACCAACTGGGGATTGTGAATCCTGGTCTCCAGAGTTGTAGTCCAATGCTCAAACCATGATGCCATGCTCTCTTGCAGTCACACTCCACACTTTTAATGAATGTGTTCCTAGGCATTCCTTCGGCAACAGCACATTCGGAACCAGAGGCAAAAACAACACAAAGAAAATAGGGACAGATTCCTACACGTTTCAATGACCTTTTATCCAAAACTACCAATGCACGCATGTGAAATGAAACAACCAGGGCAGGGAAGTCTTGGATAAGTAGACAAAAACAATTTGAACCTTCTAGAGAATGCTTGAAAGCTTCTTCCAAAATGCATCCAGGGATGATTCGTTTTTCTCTTCACCTCTTTTAATTTCCATTTTGGTGGCCAAATTTAAAGATCTGTACTTTTTTTAAACATGTCACAGAACGTCATTGAGTATTACATAAGTAAAAGTGTCTGCCGTCGGACAAACCTGGAAATCACAGTTAGACACATTTCTCGATCATGAAGTGCCACGAAGGAAAAGATTCAACATGGCCTAAGGAAGGGGCAGGATTTGCTGGCTGAGTTCAGAAAGAGAGGAAGAGGGATGGAGAGGTGCTGCAGAGGCCAGGGACAAAGATCGGTTCCTTTTCATCTTAATAATAATAATAATAATAATAATAATAATAATAATAATTATTATTATTATTATTATTATTATTATTTCTACCCTGCCTCTCCAACAAGATCAAGGTGGCTTACATTAACAAAACCCATACAATACAATAAAATACCACTATCTCCTCCCTCCTTGAACCAAAGCAACATAATAATTACAACATAACAATAACTGTAATAAAATATTGAACAGGATTGCAGGGTTTTCAGTTGTTTACTTAGGAGGGAACAAAGCCAACGGTATGTAGTGGTTTGAACACTGGGCTTACGACTCTGGAGACCAGTTCGAATCCCCACTTGGGCAACCGCCCCCTACTGAACAAAACCTGAACAAGAAAACCCCTGTAATGGGTTCGCAATGGGGCCCCTTTCACCATAAGTCAGAATCGACTTGAAGGCTCAACAATGACAAAAGTGTAAATGCTTTGCAGCGTAATTTCTGCCCTGTGTTTGCTTCCATTTTGTAATTTTTTATTTATTTAGGGTTTCAGAAATACTGAGCAGCACAGGCAGAAGAGTCCTGAAGTCCATGCCCTGCACTGGCAGCTCATGGGATGCATGGGACATTTGAGACAGTGCAGATGTGTCAAACCCAAGGTATAATTTGCACTGCTGTTAAAAATATATATTAAGAGATTTAAAGGCCACAGCTGTGTTTGCAATATTGAATTACAGCTGGCCCAGTGGAACCTGGAAACCAGGACGGTGGACTCCACGCAGAAAAGCAAATGCACCCCAAAAACGGCTGGTTCTGAAGCCAAATGGCAGGAGGTATGTGGAGCCATTTCTGGATCTGAGCTATGAGGTATCTGTCAGCACAACATCCCAGATAACCCCTGGGCAATTGGGGAAGGCTCCATACCTGCAGGGGTAGACGCGCTTGATGCCCTCATGGTTCACGCGGACATGCCTCCGGAGGCTGGGAGCCGAGCAGAAGGAGCGTTCGCAGAGGTGGCAGGGGAACTTCTTCACGCACTGCGGAGGGAGAGAAGCGTCCCAGAGGGAGCAAACTGCATCTCAATCTCATGTCATAACTCACCCCCTCATAGCCTGACAAATCAGTTGCAGGGGTCAGTCCTTCGAAGGCCTCGGGCATTATGTTGTCCTCAGCCCCCCAGCCAAATTGCCCCAAAATGCCTATTATGGGAACATGGAGGGGGGGGGGAACCTTTGGTCACAATTTTGGCACCCCTGGGTCAATTTAAGCCCAGGAGATACATTTTTTTTGAAACAGGACTTCCACTCACTTACTGCTGTTTTTTAAAAAAGCCTCTCTTGGTCCAGGGAAATGCTAAAAACATGGTGAAAATGGCCCAGATGTTCGCTAGAGGGCATTTAAGAGTAAAAATTTTCACCAGCGGGTGGGTATGGGTCTTAGAGGCAGGGGTGAGAAACTGTGCAGGGGACAGGGAGAATGATTTTTCCCCCTGTGCCTAACTGTTGGGCATTACTGCCATGTTGCAGTGTACCTGAAGTGACACGGCCACCATTTTGGCAGATTTTCATCCGATTTGTTAAGATTTCTTTCTCTGGACGGTCGGGGGCTTCATTCAGGGGCTTCCCTTGCCACACTCTCCCCATGCCTGCCAAGCCCCTCACTCACCTTCCCATGGACCTTCTTCATGTGGACAACATACTCGTCCCGCTCAGGGAACCAGGAGTGGCAGATGCCGCAGGTCCAGCCATTGCTCCGTGAGCGCCCCGCTGCCCCGGCCCTCCGCTGCTGGAAGCGGGCCCGCTTGCCCTTGCGCACCTCGGGGGAGCTGGGAGGGTCCTCGTCTTCGGAGGAGGAAGAGGGCGAGGAGTCCGAGGTTTTGGTGGTGGGGGGAGGCGGGGGCGGCGGAGGGGGCTCTTCAGCTGGCTCTTGCTTCGGGGTGAGAGTTGGGGTGGTGGGGGTGGCAGGCATCTTCTTGACTGGGTCTTCTTTGGGTTTCTGGGGCTGGTGGGTGTTCTTTGGGTGTCAAGAAAGGGGAGGAAGAAGGGTTGCCTTGGTCAGTTCATGATGCCTTCCTTCCCTACCCACTCACTTCACTCCTCCCTAAAGGCTTTAATCAGGAAGGAATGGGGTTTGTGCGCATGAAATAAAGCAGCAGCTAGAGCCTGGATTGAGGGTGGGGTGAAAAATGGCGGGGAGGCAATCACACATTGCTATTTGGAAAGATCTGAAAAGGCACCCACTGGTCCTCACAAACACAAAGAAAGCTCCACCAGTTGTTATCTGGGGATCCCACCACAACACAATATGGTTCTATGAGATGTTGCTTTTGCCTCAGCTGTGCTCTCACACTGAGCTCAACAGGGCTTTGAATACAGGTATCCAACATGCGCAAGATGGCCCTTCTTAAGTAAGGAAGTAGTGTGAACTTTCCAAAGATGAGGTAATGGCTGGCGCTATCTATTTGCAAGGAGAGGAAAAGGGAAAGAGAGAAGAGCATGGAACCAGAAGGGGCAAAGGCTACCCGCTTTTTTCTCGCCTCTGGGAACTGGCTGGATCAACCAAAGATGTCTCACCTTGAGATGCTCCAGCATCGTCCGCTTCTGGGCGAAGAGGAGGGGGCAGTCTGGGCACTTGAAGACGCTCACTCTCTGGTTGAGCAGGTGCTGGTCGAAGTGGGAGGAGAGCAGGGGCTTATGGGTGAAGACCGTATCACACATTGCACATTTGTAGATCATCCTGGAGAAAGCAAACACCCAGATTAAAAAGTAAAGTTGTGGCAGTGGTTGTATGCCTTCAAGTCATTCCTGACCAGTGCTGACTTTAAGCTGACCGTATCACAGGGTTTTCTTGCGAGATCTGTTCAGTGGGGGTTTGCCACCACTCTTGCCCTTGTGTTCTGCCCCCAAACTTCCTCCCACCAACAGCTTGCAAGCCCCACGGACAATGTTGTTGACTGCTGCTGCTGATTCTTAGTGGTGTGAAGGAGAGACTATAAAGACATGGTGCTCTAGGCTCCAAGGGGAAGGAAAGAGAGAGTGCGCTCCATTCATGAGCGCATCCTACAGTCTTCCCCATCATGCTGAGCCCAGCTGGTACTTTCCCTTGTGAAATGCCTCACGGCTGCTCTCCAACCACTGGTGTTTAGAGATAAGACTGCTTCTGACCAGGGAAGTTCCACTAAGCCACATAACCAACAGCCATCAAAGGCCCAATTTCTCCTACAAGACTGTGCTTGCTCTCTCCAAGGCTAGCACCTGCCACCCCGTAAGATCCGACACCAGCTAATGAAGATGCTCCCCAAATTCTCTTCCAAAGAGTGATGCCAATGAGTTCTAACACATGGGGGGGGGGGGGAATAATGGCACTTCCTTCATGTCACCCAGGAATCCATAGGAGACAGTGGAAAACACACACAAACACAGACCCAGAGCTGTGGCTTCCTTACTTGGACTGCTGGTTGCTGAAGCCGGGGTGCTGGGTGTAAATGTGGGCATGGGCACTGGGTGCCGACTTGAACGCCATGGGGCAGATGGGGCACTTGTGGAAAACCTCGCAGTGGGAAGTCTGGATGTGGGACTTGATGGAGTTGACCCCTCCAAACACAACCGAGCAGCTCGGACACCTGAAGAACCAGAGGGAGGGAAGAGGTTAGAGGCTCCCAAATAAAATAGCTACTGGGCTCCACAGATAACCCCCCTCCCTCCCCAAAACAATATCTGGACAACATTGCACTTGCTTCACATTAACCAGTTTGGAAATTATTTCTTTTCTGGGGTGGACCCAGCTCTCAGAATTCCCTGTCCAGTGCAGCCATTTCTGTGTCCCAAGCCAAATACAACCACACACACCCACAGCTTCCTCAAAAGATGTGAATCATATCCAGATACATGGACTGCAACTCCCAACAGCCTGGAGATGAAAAGGGAGAGAGGAGCTGCCTACCCTTGGTTCCAAATGGATTGGATCTTCAGACTCCCCTCTTTTTCCCAAACCCATAAGAGAACAAAAAGGAAGGACATGGGCAAAAAGGTTTCTTCCAGCCAGATTACAAAAGTTTTCGAATTGCAGTGCCCAGCATTCCTAGCCATCCATTCCACCAGCATTTGCTCTGGCAGCTGTGGCCCTTTAGGGTTTCCTGCAGAGTCCTTTCCCTAGGCCAATCTGCAGACCCCAGGTCTTCCTTCACTGGGATTAATGGGACGCAACCCTACTCAGCAGTCAACATTTGACTGATACTGGTATGTGTTCAGGGTGGCAGATTGTTGAAACACTGGCTGGCAGTGGATCTCTAGAATTTTAGGTAGGACTCTCTCAACCCCTGGGGGTCTCCCACCCAAGAGCTAACTAAACCTGACTGTTTAAGTTTCCAGAATGTGATGAGATCAGTGTGCTCAGGGTGGCACAGCGGCACAAATCCAAAACATCTGCCACAGACTCTCCTTGTGGGATGTGCTGAGGAGTCTGGGTTCAAATTCCTATGCCATCCAAATTCCTACACCAACCCAACCCACGCCCCATGCAGGCGCTGAACGAAAAAACAAAGCAAAACATGGTGATTTGTTCCTCTCACCTGTAGCCTATCCTTCGGGAGAAGTGGAGGCAAGCTTCCTTTAGGTGAGTCTCAAAGTTGGCCAGGAGGAAGTTGCCCCCGCACTCTGGACACACGTGAGGCGGGCGGTTCTTGTGCATGCGCTGGTGGGCGCTGAAGCTGCAGCGGTTGGGCATGATCATGGGGCAGGAGCTGCATACCTTTTCCAGGGAAGGAAAGCAAAGGGAAGGGGCAGAGGCTGTTAATTCGTTCCCGGTCATGGATTGAGAGGGGTAAGGAGAGAGGGGGGGTGTACAAGGCACAACCAGAGCATTAAATCAGTACCCTCACAGAACCCCAGAAAATTCAAGTCCCTTGGTTTGCTAAGAAGAGGGCCTACAATTGTGTTGGAAGACTACTGACTACCATCATCCAAGGCAACCTATTGCACTCCCAAACAGATCTCACAACCAAGTTCTTCCGAATGGTTAGGCAGAATCTCTCTTCATTTGATTCTGTGGGTTCATGTTCTAGTCTCCATCTTCTAAATGTCATCTATTCAAGATGTTTTAAGATGATTGCATTGCACCACCTCTGGACCAATAACAAAGTCACCCAATAGTAGCACTCTCTAAGTCCACTTTAACCAAGAATGTCATGGGAGACTTTGGCAAAATCCTCTTTGAAATACAGTACATTTACAGCATTTTCCCTGACCTACGAAACACATCACTCGTTTTAAAAAAGGAAGAATTTGATGGTGTTAAGGTTTTATTTCACTTCCACAACTCCCAGCAGCCCTGACAGCCAAAGTAGCCAAGAGTGAGGAATGCTGGGAGCAGACATACAACATGCAGAAGGTCAAAGGACTAGCTGCTGTTTCAGATTATCTTCTTAATATTGGAAATATGATTTTGTCATGCCCTCACTATCCATCCAGAAATATTCAAAATATGGCTATTTATGGAGATCAACACTGACTGTAGCCCTTTCTGACCAAGCTCTGAGATGGCTCCCTGCCCTACCAGATCCAGCCCATCTTTTCAGACCCAGAACCTGCCTTATTGTGCACATTCATACCGTGGAGGTGGAACCGGTGATCAGCTGGAAGTGGGCGGCCAGGCCCGCCTTATCCTTACACTGTTCCTTGCACTCCAGACATTGGCACGAGTTGGTGGTCGTTGACTCAGTGCCACCGTTTAAAGGTAAGACGGGCAAGTCCTGAGAGGATCCCCCGTTGGTGGTGGCGGCTGTGGTGGCAGCAGCGGCGGCGGCGGCCATGGCCTCCTGCATCATGGCGGCTGAAGCTGCTGTGGCCACTTTGCTGGGGTTGAGGGAGGCCAAGGAGACCAGTGGGGTGATGTCAGGCTGCCCAATCATCTGGTCCAGGGCGATGGGGCGCATGACCAGGTGGGAGCACTGCATGACCAGCCCTTTGTCCTTGTGCTCGCGGGCATGGAGGAGGAGGCTGCACTTGTTGAAGAAGACCAGACGCTTGGTGCAATGGTTGCAGGTCACCTCGATCCTCATGCTGCGCCGGTCGTAGTGCCGGGCCAGGCTTTTCTCCAAGGCGAAGGCGTCCCCGCACTCCAGGCAGCGGTAGCCCAGGGGTGGCAGGGAGAGGCTGGAGTCTGCTGGCGGGGCCAGGTTGGGCTTGTAGGTGGGCAGGAGGTTCTTGCTGTTCAGGATCTTGTTAAAGGCCTCCACCAGGCTGGATTGGCTGCGGGAGATGACCGTCCCAGCAATGGCGGGCAAGGACTTCTGGGGTTGCATCACCACAACCGTGGTGCCGTTGACCTTCTGGTTGGCAGGCGTGGTGACCACCGTCTGCTGCCCCGTTGCCATTCGGGCCTCGGACACTTTGGGGAGGGCCTGGGGGACCAAGCTAATGATATTCTTGGCTACGGCCTTGCTTGGCAGCACCACTGCTTTCTGCTGAGCCACACTGGCGGCCATCAGCATGGCGCTGCTGGCGTTCTGGATGGTGGAGACGGGCAGCACCGTCCCTTTGATCTTGGTCCCATCGCCTAACTGCACACTGACGACTTTGGGCCCCTCAATGACCTTCAAGGGGCTGGCAGCCACCGTTTTCGGGCTGGGGGACTCCATGGCAGCCTCTTCCTTCTCCATTACAGGAGGGAGTGCAGATTCCTCACTGATGGTGGTGGGCACCTCCAGAGAATCAGTCTCTGAAAGCGGTTTGGCAGCTCCGGGGTCTGAATCGGAAGAGACCCTCGTTACTGTCCTGGTGATGCTGCCAGTCGAGGTCTTGATGGTCTTGATCCGCACCTTGAGGGGCCGTGAAGAACCAGATGAGGGGGACCCGGTGCTCTCATCTTCATTTTCCTCCACCTCCTCCTCTACTTCCTCTTCCTCCTCACCGGATGCAGCTGGTGGGCAGCTCTGCAGAGGGTTCTCCGCAGGCTCTTCTTTCAAGGCCCCACCATTATTGGAAGGAGGTTTTGGTGAGGCCAAGGCCCCAGGGCTGGCTTCTGTCAGTGGAGGGCTTTTGAGGAGCTTATTCTGAGGGCTTGAGGGAGAGCGCTTGATTTCAGGGTCGCTGCTGGTGGACCCGCCAAGGTTGGCTTCTGGAGCAGGCCATGGCGCCATGTGAGAATTGTCTGCAGAATAGCAAATGGAGCCCGATTTGGGACGGTCTAATGGACTGGCTCCCCGGCAGGGTGTCTCACAATCAGACTCCTGCTTGATGGCAGGAGGGGGCAGTGGGGGTGGAGGAGAGCCGAGAGGAAGACCCGGTCCACCGGTTGGGCAGGCGTCGAATGGTGGAGGGAAGGCCAGAGCAAGTGGCCCGGTACATTCCCGGACAGGTTCATGGCACTCTAATGGTGGGGCGGCAGAAAGCACGGGGGGTGGGGAGAGGGAAGGCACCGAGAGGGTCTTGTCTTTGGGCTTGGACTCGCGTGGCTGGTCGATGAGGTTGGCCTCCCCATTATCGTCCTCCTGAGGGTCAGGGCTAAAGTGTGAGAAGAGATCGATACTTTTGGTCCCCTTCTCTTTCGGTGCCCAGCACTCCCCATTGGCAGGGGGCACTGCTTCCACTGGGTGGACGGGGGAAGCGTGGGGTGCCTCGGGGGCAGCAAACCCATTCTGCAGCAGGCGGGGGCCAACAGCATGGGAGTCCTTGACCCGCCCGTCCACAGGGTCCAGCTGCTCAGGGCAGACTGTGTTCTTCACAATGACGCTGACTGTGGTGATGTCGGCATGTGGAAGGGCATGCTCCGGGACCACTGCCTCGACTGGGATGGGCTTGATGTGGGCTTCTGACTCCTCGTGGCCGGAGTGGATGGCCTCGTTGGTGTCGATGTCCGGAATGTCAAAAGCGGCCAAGAGGTCATCAAAATCCGGGGTCTTCATGTCACCCATGGTGGAGAGTCCAGAAGGATCTAGAGAGCAATGCGGGAGAGAAAAGAAATATTGTGATATATCCACAGAAGGTGGCTTGCTTCAAGTCAGATCTTTGGTCTCATGGTTCATTCTCATCTACTCTGACTGGCTGCAGGGGCTCCAGGACTTTACAACTATTCTAAAGAGGAAACTACAAGGAACTGAACCTCAGAGTTTCTGCAAGCTTTGCCTCAGAGTGGGTGCAATTTGTAAGGGATAACCTGAAAGTGCATTGACCAAGTCCCACAGCATTTGATATTCCTTCCCACCAGCCAAAGTCTAACATGGGACTTGCATTCACACACAGAATCACAGAATACATGGGTTGGAAGGGACTCCAATGGCCATCTAAGTCCCCTCACACACAAACAGAGACAAATAATAGGAGAAAAGGTTTCAGGGTTCAGCGTTCATCGAGAGGATATATTTCCTGCCACTCTGAATGGACTTGCCAGGATGCATCTTGGCAACATTCATGCAAAGGAGGATATGATTGGAGCAAGACAGAACTTAGGTCCTCGCTTTGGTTTCAAATCCAAACCCATGCCAATGAGAAATCCCACGAAAGCAAAGTGCTTTTTGCTCAGCCGAAGACTCACACGCATGTATCCCCACAAGAAAGAAAATTCAAAACAATAAAGCTTATTATGGAGACCTCTTCTAAATTTGGAAAACTATAGCAACTGGGCTTCTAAGGCAATTGAAGTCAGGGAAGGCTATAATACTCTGTTATTTCTTTGGCTCAGCAAGTCCTATAGAGATGTGGCTGCTGTTCTTCCAGGCTAACTCTTCTCCATGTTTTGTTTCTTTGATGTATTTAAAGAGTGCTGTTTTGAAATAAGGAAAAAGGAGAGTGAGTTTAGAGAGATACGTAGCTTTATTTCTCTCCAAACAAGAGGCATCTTCCTGCAAAAGAGTTTTTTTCCTCTTGAAGCTAAAAAAGAAAGAAAGACCAAAGGGAAGAGGGAGGAAGAGAAAGGAGGGAAGCCAAAAACAAAAACAAAAAAAACTCAAGGCAAATTCCTCAAATACATTCCTTTCCCCTCCCCATTCTCCCAAAATGAAGCTACAGGACACACTGCTTCTTGTTGGAAGGGAAGCTGACAGAAATGACAATGGTGTGTGATGCAAAAAGGATTAGGTTCAGCCACGAAGGGAGGGATGAACCTCTCTTCAAAAAAGCTAAGAGCATTTGGGGGGTTGCATTTGCAATGCACACCTAGCTCCATTGAAAGCCTGGTTTTGTTCCTACAAAATGGCCTCCAAGTCCTGCATTCCCTCCAGTCCCAACTAATCCTCTGCCTTCCTACTTTCCCAGCTGCTCTGGTTTCTCTCTCCTCTTCCTCCCACTTTTTCAAAGTGTACAAAGTACATTAATGCACTCTATTAATGCAGTAAGGGAAAAGGGCAGAATCTGGCTCTTCCCAGGAGGCTCAGGCAAAAGCAAAGTGCTGCAGCCTCCGCTAGCTTGCCTCTTCTTCCTCATTCATAACGATTGCCACCTTGACCATTTCTGGTGTTACTTGGCCACAATGTTTGGGTTTTATCTGTGAAATGTTGGAAGGTATGGTCTGAGTGGTTTGAGTGTGGGACTATGACTCTGGAGACCAGCTTTGGATTCCCAGCTTGGCCATGAAACCCACCTTGAGCAAGTCGCACGCTCTCAGCCTCAGAGGGAAGGCAATGGGGAACCCCTTCTGAAGAAACTTGCCAAGAAAACCCCATGATAGGTTTGCCTTAGGGTCACTGTAAGTCAGAAATGACCAGAAGGTGGCATGTAACAACAACAAAGGCCTACACAGAGCGGCCACCCACCATTTAGATGAGCGCAATGGAGCCTCCATGTTCTGGGGCAGTGCACCCGAGGAATACCTGATGTGAAATGCAAACAGGGAAGGGTCTGCAGAGCCCCCAGCCTGGCCATGGGTTTCCACAGGGCCCTAAGGATACTGGAGGGATGTGGGGGGACTAGATGGGATCTCATTCTGACCCACCTGAGCTCTTAGGTTTGGTTGTTAAGAAATGGTCATGCTTCATAAGCCATTTCACACACAAGATTAAGCATGAAAAGGTTTTCTGGTGCAGTGGCATAAAATCTAAAAAGGCCTAAGAGAGGGAAAGAGTGGGGCAGAGCTTTTTGGGGTGGAACCAAAGTTTCCCAGATCTCAAAGCAGCTGGGAAGAAATTTCCTGCAAAAAGGAGGCGATGGAGGGGAGGATGGCTTTTATGGCAGGGGCAGGGACCTGCCAAAAATAGACAAGGCATATATATGTGTCTGTGTGTGTATGTGTATATATAAAATGCAAGACTGACCTGATGCCGGAAGTTTTGTCGGAGGCCCAGGGAGCAAAGGCCAGGCTGGTCGGGGAAGAAGAGAAAGGAGAGGGCAAGAGAGCCAGCAAGGAGGGCAACAAGGAGGCCTTCGGAGGCCTTTGGTCAAGCTTCTCAGGAGGCCTCATTCGTCAGTTTCCCAGCCTGAGCATGAAGGAAGGGGGGTCAGGGCTCAGAGGAAGAGACAGCTGCTGCGATGGGAGGGGAAGAAGAAGGGAAAGGAGGAGGGAAGGAGACGGAGAAAAACAAGGCACCCAGCAGCCGCCCTGGTTCCTTCAGCCTGGGCTCCCATAGGGCAAAGCAAGAGGAAGGGATGCCAGGCCTGCCTTTGGGGTGCAGCCCTCCTCCGCCCCCCAAATACTCCCAGCCATGATGCACAACCCTTGGCAAGCCCCTGGCTTCCCTCCGGGGAGAGAAATCCTCTCTTGCCAGCCACCCAAAGGCAGGGTGGCACTGCCAGAGGATCTGGTTGTTGTTGTTGTGTACCCTTCCGACTTATGGCAACCCTGAAGCGAACCTATCCTAAGGTTTCCTTGGCAAGACTTGCTCAGAGCAGGACTTGCCCAAGGTTACCCAGTGAGTTTATATGGCTGTGGCGAGATTCGGGCCTGGTCTCCAAAGCCCTAGTCTAACGCTTAGACCACACACCGCACTGGCTTCTCACCTTGTAGGTCGGGTGGGGATTCAAACCAGAGGAGTCCCAACATTCAAAGCCTACACACACGGTGATGAAGCAGAAAAGGAGCAAGTTTGCTTTCTGCTGCTCCAGAGACCTGAGTTGCTGGATTCATATTAAAAGGAAGGAGATGTCAGATAAACATCAGGAGAACTTCTCAGGAGTGGAAAGGAGTACCTGAGAAGATGGCAGAAGGCTTCATTTCTGATCAAAAGTGGACAGACACCTCTCAGGGACACAGCTGCCATGGGCAGAACTAAATGACCCTGGGACCCCCTTGAACCCCACCGCTCTATGAATCACAGGGACCCCAACCCTTGCAATACGTGAGGGAAGGAGAAAAAGTAAATGCATCTGGAGAGACCCAAATGGCCTTTTTGTGGGATTTCAGGGGTTGCCCCACTTTGGCATAAGGAGGGGGGGGAGAGAAGGCTTAAGGGCACTGCCATTCCAAGGGGTCCCTCCACCTGGCAGGAAGGGACACAAAACCAAACAAAGGGATGGGAAAGAGAAGGAGTGGCCCTTAGCTGAACTCACCTGGGCAAGATAATGTTAAATGCAGACATTGTGGGGCGATGCATGACAAACAAGCAGGAAGCCTTTGTAGTGTGCGGGGAGCAAGGATTGTCCTCCTGGCAGGGAAGAAAGGGAAGGAAAGGAAGGAAGGAGAAAGCAAGAGGGCCCCTAGGCCTGCCTTTGGAGCTCTTAGTTCTCTGATAGGAGGAGAGGTGGCCAAGATGTCCGTCGACCGGCTGTGGTTATAGGCAACAGCCGACACGGCACAGAAGGCCACGCAGCCCGTTGCCATTTCGACAGGTGCGCAACACTTGTTCAAAAGCCCCACAGCGGAGAGCAGGGAGAGGGAAAGACGGCCACCCCACCAAACCAATGCGATCCCAATCCACACTCGGCCAAGGCAACACCAACAAAACCTTCCCTTCCCTGGGTGAAATGAAGGTTATAAATTCCTGGGGTCAGAGGCTTGTTGCTTTCTTTGCCCCGGGGAATTTTGGGAGGTGCATGTGGTGGGTGGGGGGCATTTAACCCCAAAGACAGCAAGGAGAACGTATCTTTAGCATAGAAATCACAGAGTTGGAAGGGATCCTAAGGGTCCATCCGATCCAACCCACTTCTGCCATGCGGAAACGCTGCTCCTTGGGACAGAGGGACCAGCCCTTGTCAAAGACCTCCAGATGAGACTCCACTTACATCATATATATATGTGTTGTGTTTTGTGTGTGGTGTATGTGACTCCAATATATATTGATATCCACACACACAGATGATATACATGGATGTGTGTGTATGTATGTATATATACCACTGTATTCATGCTGTGTGTAATGTATATGTGTGCACACGCATGTGCATAGGCTCCACTTACACACACACGCACACACATCACAATATACAGTGGTCCCTCCATATTCACTGGGGTTGGGGTGATGGACCTCTCTATGAGTGTGGAAAACCCCCAAATAGAACAACAAGGAGGAGGACGTAGGCCAAGCCATGCGCCTTCCTCCCTCCTGTTCTGCTGAACCAGGGCCAGTTGGCAGCAGGTGGGGCGTGGGTGCGACAGGAAGGAGCTTAAAGCCCGTTAATGCCACGGCAGGGCAATGCACTAGCATTTCGGGGGGACAGAAGCTCAAAGGGACCCCACAAACAAGGCACAGAGGCCTCTTGGGGAATCCGCATCGCCAGCAGCGTCTGCGACAAGCAGCCCTTGGAATCTTAAAAAGCCCAGTGCCATAAACAGTACTATGATCCCCTTTGACTGACACAGCCCTGTTCTGTGGGATGCAGGGATTTGTAGTTTGAGAGGCATACTTAAGCACTTTTCATAAAATAAATATAATACTGAATCTATGTAAAGACAAAGGACCTGGTCGCTTCCATGAGAAGCCTTGAGGCGTCCCAGACCCATCGGCCACCTCAACGGTTCAGTATTCGGGATAAAACACCCAACTGGCCGCTCCTCCCTGCTCAAGGCCTACTCCCAGTTTGGCAGTCATTAATCCCAGTCTGTTTAACCGCATAAGCTCCCACCATCTGCCACCTTTAACACAACACCCCAGAAAGCACGCCTTGGGAGCCCAGGAGGCAGCCTTGGGGTCTAATTCGTTGGAAACTAGCCCTATTTAAAAGCAACTTAAAAAAGGAAAGGTCGGGGCTAAACACACACACACACACACACACACAAAAAGAGAGAAACACGGTTTCAGCATCAGCAGCGCAAGCGATTGAGAAAGAAGACGGAGTGCTTGTAAAACCTACAAAGGTCCTGGAATCAAAGCCAGTAAACCCATTTTTTGGCACAACGTCTTCTGGATCGTGCCATTCAAAGCACAAATGGGTGGGAGGGGGCTACTTTGGAGAGAGAGAGAGAAGAGAAAGAGAGAAAGCCCCTAGAAATAATAATAATAGTAATAATAATGGTGATGACATGATGTGTGTTCAATGGGGGTCCTAAGGTGAACCTTAGGGGACTTTCTGGGCAAGACTTTCTGAAGAGGCTGCCATTGCCCTTCTCCTGAGGCCGAGAGAATGGGTTTCATAGCTGAATGTGAATTCGAACCCTGGAGTCCAAAACACACTGCAGAATAATCCAGTTTGGGACCACTTTGGCTCAGTGCTAGGGAATCCTGGGAAGTGTAGTCTGTTGTGGCCTCAGAGCTCTCTCGGACAGTGGAGGCCAATGACTCACCAACCTCAATTCCCAGGAGTCCCTAAACTGTTCAGGTCTGAAAGTGGTTTTTGGACCAGGGCTGTGGTCCAGTAACCAAACCACACACCACACTGGCTCCTAACAATAACCACAACAACAACACACAAACGCACTCCCTGCCCAGGACTAGTCCCAGTCCAGCCAGTGACTAAATCCCAGTGTGCTGCTGTTGTCACAATAGCCTTTTCCCCAGTCCTATTCTCTGGAGCAGCAGAAACAGCTTGCTCCCCCCTCAACATGAAACCCTTCAAATACTTAAACAGGGCTGTCATTGTCCCCTCTTTCCCTTCTCTTCTCACTTCATATGTCTCTCCCTCATAGGGCTTTATGGTTTCCAGAACCTTCACCATTGGGGACATGCGCCACCCTCCCACATTTGTGGTGCCCAGAACAAGTGTGGCATGACACCAGTGTGACCAGTGCGCTCCACTCCACTGCTTTGGTCAGGCCTCACCAGGTGAGGCCTGACCTAAGCAGTGGAGGGAGCGCACTGGTCACACTGGTGTCATGCCACACTTGTGCGCATACCACACTTCTTCCTCAATGCAACACCATCGCTTGCCTTCTGCAAACATCGCAGTGGGAACATTGCGGCCACATAGCCACAACTTTTTGTGTCCTTGGGACAGAAACATAAATGAATTTCAGTTTGGACTTGGGCCCTATATCCAAGATATCCCATTATTACAAAACCCCAAAACCTCTTGTTCCATGAACAACCAAAACCCTAGTGTGCCCAGATTTTAAGGGACAGGAATCCACCCAGGCCTCCCCATAAAGGCTTGATCCCTTGACTCACCCAAATCCACCCACAATGGGAGCCTTTTCCTGGGGATGGGGATCCATTGGAGTCCCATCAACAGCTTGTAAAGGTAAATCACTCTCCCCCAAGACCACCCCATGGAAACGGGAAAATCATCTTTGGTTTTGTCATGATGATAGAAAAGGAAGCTGGTGCTTAAGGGAAGGAAGGCACCAAATATTGAAGGCGGCTTCCAATACTAATTCTTACTTATCCCCTGTTATTATAGGGATGAGTCTATTAAGCCTTGACAATATGGAACGACAGAGACAAAATATGCAAATATCCAATAAACGGCTTTGAATATTGTGATATTAATTTGTAGCCCAAAAAAAAGCCCCACAAAACAAAAACCTCACAAGTGCTTTAAGAGGTTAAGTTTGCAACTAAGTCTGAATACCTGTACTTAATAACACCAAGATTTTAATTTTACGCTAAACAAAGTAATGTATGTAATAAATTTTATGTTCCTAAAGTAGCAAAACAACTTTCAATCCGTAAAAGGGCATAATCTAGATACCCCAGGTCCTCCAGTGCACTCTATGGCCAACATCTGCCAGAGGTTGACCACAGAGTCATGCTGGAGGACCCACAAATGCCTAGAAAAGTCTTTGTTGGGTTGTCCAGCCAAACCTATGGTCAACTTCTTCTTCAGAGTTGTGCTGGAGGAGGACCAGAGATTCCGAGAGGACCATATTAACCAAACCCGCAAATAATCAAATCCACCAAAAGCCACAAACATGGATGGACAACTCTATGTTCTTTCAAGCGCGGAGAATGAAATGTAGGAAAAGAAAAACACACAACTGTGTCTCCGACAGAGGAGTCGCACCCAATAATCAAGCATACAAAGCTCCGCATCCCAATATTTGCTGCCCAGACCTATCAGCCTCTACGTCCCAAGAGGTATTCCCCCCCCAACCTTTTTGGTAACAAACCCTCCGACGTTTCAAAAGAAGAAACTAGGACTGTGCCCCAAACAACCTGACAGCAGCGCAAGACAGCAAAGGTTATCCATGGGGAAGAACACACAATTCTCTATGCATTGATCATTTTAATATAGATAGGTAGATGGACGGGTGATTCCAGACAGATCAATGATATGCGACTATAGCAGATAAGCATCATAGATATGGAAATGATTTTAGGTAATTGGTTTTGCAGACTGACGGAAGACTCTGAACTAGATGACGAGGATTATGTGTACAGTATAACTTTTAATCTGAGAGGACACCTCTAGGAATCTCTAGCTCCTCCAGCTAACTCTATGGTCAACATCTGCCAGAATTTGACCATAGACTCAGGCTGGAGGACCTACAAATGCCTAGAGAGGCGTTTTCCTCAGCGAATCTAGCTCCTCCAGTTGCAACTTATGGTCAACATTGGCCAAGAGTTGACCATAGACTCAGCGGGAGACCTACAAATGCCAGAGAGGCGTTTTCTCTAGTGATATCTAGCTCCCCAGTGCAACTCTATGGTCAACATTGGCCAAGAGTTGACCATAGACTCAGGCTGGAGGACCTACAAATGCCTAGAGAGGCGTTTTCCTCTAGCGATATCTAGCTCCTCCATGCAACTCTATGAACATTGGCCAAGAGTTGAAATAGACTCAGTCGGAGGACCTACAAATGCCTAGAGAGGCGTTTCCTCTAGCGATATCGCTCTCCAGTGCAACCTATGGTCACATGGCCAAGAGTTGACCATAGACTCAGGCTGGAGGACTACAAATGCTAGAGAGCTTTTTTCTCTAGCGATTAGTCTAGCCCTCCAGTGCAACTCTATCGTCAAAATTGGCCAAGAGTTACCATAGACTCAGGCTGGAGGACCTACAAATGCTAGAGAGGCGTTTTCTCTAGCGAATCTAGCTCCTCCAGTGCAACTCTAGGGTCAACATTGGCCAAGAGTTGACCATAGACTCAGGCTGGAGGACCTACAAATGCCTAGAGAGGCGTTTCCCTAGCGACATCGAGCTCCTCCAGTACAACTCTATGGTCAACATGGCCAAGAGTTGACCATAGACCAGGCTGGAGGACCTACAAATGCCTAGAGAGGCGTTCCTCTAGCGACATCCTAGCTCCTCCAGTGCAACCTATGGTCAACATTGGCCAAGAGTGACCATAGACTCAGGCTGGAGGACCTACAAATGCCTAGAGAGGCGTTTCCTCTAGCTAATCTAGCTCCTCCAGTGCAACTCTATGGTCAACATTGGCCAAGAGTTTGACCATAGACTCAGGCTGGAGGACCTACAAATGCCTAGAGAGGCGTTTTCTCTAGCGATATCTAGCTCCTCCAGTGCAACCTATGGTCAACATTGGCCAAGAGTTGACCATAGACTCAGGCTGGAGACCTACAAATGCCTAGAGAGCGTTTTCTCTAGCGATATCTAGCTCCTCCAGTGCAACTCTATGGCAACATTGGCCAAGAGTTGACCATAGACTCAGGCTGGAGGACCTACAAATGCTTAAGAGGTGTCTTCTTTAGGAATCTCTAGGCTTCCGGTGCAACCTATGGTAATTCTGGCAAAATTGTGTTGGAGAACTTAGAGATTAATAGAGAAAATGTATTTTAATGCAAATAATTAAATCCACTGAAGCCAAAGCCCTAAATGTGAAAGGACGACTTCCCAAATCCAGGTGTTTCGGACTTCAAGGCCCAGAAGCCTCAGCCGTTTTGGCCAATGGCCTGGGATTCTGGGAGCCGTAGTCCAAAACACCTGGAAGGCTCTAAATTTGGGAATCGCTGAGAGAAAGAAGATCGTGGATAAGTGGTTTTTAACAGGTGGATAAACAGGTGGTTATATAAGGACCGAGAGATGGTCTTAGGACCAGCAGTTTTGTATACAGATTGTATATAACAGGTAAGTGAGTTTACATTATATTGGGACTGTTGGAGAGAGAGAAAGCCTCAGGAAAGGCAAACTCCTTCTGAAAAACTGGCCAAGAAAACCATATGTTGCAAATGATGAAAAGGCACACAACAACAACAACAACAACAAATATGCATACTTAAATATATCTACACACACACACAGTGTCTCCAAAAATGTATACACAAACCTTTAGCGGCTTACAATCCTGTAAATAATAACTTACCTCCTACCATAGAAAGATAAGATATAGATAGATAGATAGATAGATAGATAGATATAGATATAGACACACACACACACACCCCAGAGACACACACTCAGCCTCAGAGGATGGCAATGACAAATTCCTTCTGGGAAAACCGGACAAGAAAACCCCAGGAAAAGGCTGCCATAATGGAAATGACAAAAAGGCATGCGAAAGCAACAACAGCAGCAGCAACAACACACATATATGTATGTATGTGTGTATAATATATATATTATATAGATATACACACACACACACACAGAGGGTGTCCCCCAGAAATGGACACACGCCTTTAACAGTTTATAATTCTGCAAACAACAACAACAATAACACAACAAATTGAGGCTGGTGCTCGTAACTCAGACCAAATGATCGTTATATGTCATGTATGTTAGAAGTGGCGTGGAGGTACACAACGGCAACAACACACTCTGTGTGTGTATATATATATATCTATGCACACACACAGAGTCTCTCGAAAACTTATACACACTTTTAACGTCTTACAATTCTGCAAACAACAAGAAGAAGATCTCTTTGCTCAGAAAACATTGCAGCCCCTAGAACAGGAATTATGTAGAGTGTGTGTTTGGGTTACAGACATAGTAGATCATATATAAAAGCCTATATACACACAGAGCGCATATATATATATATATACACACACACACACACACACACAGATATAGTATATACATATGGTAGATAGATAGCTATAAGTAGACATAATCTATGATAGTTTTGTGTGTGTGTGTGTGTATATATATATATATATAAAATCTCTCTCTTTCTCTAAATATATATATATATATATACATATACACACACACACACACACACACACCCCAATATAGTATATACATACATATAGTAGATAGCTATAACTAGATACTATAATGTATGATAGTTTGCGGTTGTGTATATGTGTGTGTGTGTGTGTATATATAATTATAGCTAGATCGATATACAGTATATATGTATGTGTATATATATATATATAGTGTGTGTGTGTGTATATAGGCTTTTATATATGATCTACTATGTCTGTAACCCAAACACACACTCTACATAATTCCTGTTCTAGGTGGTGCAATGTGTGTGTGTGTGTGTGTATATATGTATATACATATACATAGTAGATAGATAGCAATAATTAGACTCTTAATGTGTCCGTCTGTGTGTGTGTGTATGTATATATATATGATTATATATAGCGATTATAGTATCTATCTATATCTATATATCAACACACATACTATGTATCAACACATATATACATATAGTACATAGATAGCTACAAGTAGACATACCCTACGATAGTTCATGTGTGTGTGTGTGTGTGTGTATATATATATATATATATATATATATAATATTATAGCTAGAAAAATACATACATACAGTATGTATGTATATCTATATCTCTATCTCTATAAAGATAACTTCCTCCATTTTAGCCCCCCCCCCATTGAAAAAGGAAGGGGGCGCTGGTGGGCGGAGCCTGTGGAAGCTCCTCCCACCGTCCCAAGGCCCTCTCCTCCTCCTCTTCCTCAGAGGCCTACCTGCTCCGGTCCGGTTCCCTTCGGCGCCGGAGAGCGAGGGCCGCCGCGCCTGACTAGAGAGAGCACCAGCAGCGTCCTCCTCCCCCGCCGCCGCCGCCTCCTCCTCCTCTTCCTGCTTCTGACCCCCGCGAACCCGGATTGGCTCCTCCGCTTGCCACTCCTAGTTTCTTAGAATCTTCTTGGTCGAAAGACACGTCACTCACAGCAAACCCCGCCCTCCGCCTCGGCATTTCCAGTCTCGCTCCTCATTGGCCCCTAAGAAAGGGGCAGAGCCGGGATTACGTTTTACATTTCTAGTGGATAACCAGGCTGCCACTCAAAGCCTCCTTCCTCCATTGGCTCCCAATAGATACACGTCACCGCCTCCCTGTTGACTATTGGTTCTAGTTGACGTCACTCGTTGCGCTGCCCCCAAAAGGGCGAGGTTCAATTGGACTGCAGGGCCAGAAAGGCGGGAGCTTTGATTCAATTGGCCGGCTGCCTGAGAGAGAAGCAGGTGTGCGTTTGCGGAGGCAGCCAGTTTCCTCGTCAGCGAAATCATAGCTGGGAGGGGCGTGGCTAACGGGAGTGGGACTTCTCGTTCGCCGCATCCTATTGGAGAAAAACCTTGTCGATAACCTCAACTCCCATCTCATTGGCGGAAACCCTAATATGAAGGCGGAGTTATAACTGTCGTTCAAAGCACCGACTCCGCCACCTGGTATATACAGTAAATGGCCAGGGTGCGCCTCAGGCGTTTGTTCAGAGGCCGCAAAGGCTTCTGGGAGAGTGGTCTTGTATAGAGAGGAGCGCAAGGGCGCCTGGGAAAAAAATGGCTGAGGCCTTTGAGCCGTTTTGTGTGGATTAAAAAAGTAAAACCAACCCTGCTTCCTGTATCCATTTATACAATGAGCCACTAGTTTACCTGACACACCTTTCATGTTCAAGTTCCACAAATAAGTGCACCACAGGCTTCAAAGCGTTACTTTCTTTTGTGTAACTACAGCTCCCAACTAGGGGATTCTGGGAGTTGTAGTCCCCCCAAAAAAGTACCTTTCCCAACCACTCCTCGCCTCACGCTTCAAATTCTCTCAAAATGAGAGAGAAAAAGGCCGGCTTTGTATAAAATGGCAGCCAGTTACCACAAGGCCCATCTACACTGTAGAAATAAGGCACTTTGACGTCACTTTTAAGCGCCATAGCTGACTCTTATGGAATCCTGGGATTTGTAGTTTTGTAAATAGTACTGGTGCCTCGCCAAACTACGAATCCCAGGATCCTCTGGGATGGAGCCATGGCCATTTAAAGTGATGTCAAACTGAGGGATCCAACCTAGCTCTGAGTAAGGCTGCATCTACACTGTAGAATTAACCCAGTTTGACACTGCTTTAAGTGCCATTGTGGATTTGTAGTTTGTATTTAGCCTTCTCTGTCCAAAAGCTCTGGTGCTAGAATGAACTACAAATCCCAGGCTTCCATAACTTCATGGTGGTTAAAGCGGTGTCAAACTGGATTAATTTCGCAGTGCGGCATCAAAATGGCCTCCGTTCGACGCAACAACAATTTGGAAGGTCTTGCCTCCATCAAACCCTTCGTGAGTTAATGAATTTTGCGCATAATGTGCAGCAAAGGAGGGAAACTGAGGATGAAAGGAGAAAATAAATGCAATTTCAATGTTTAGATATATAAGTCCCATCTCCAAAATAAACTCAAATATCCCAAAATCCAAATCACTTCCGGTCCCAAATGTTTTAGGATAACATTTAGGGTCCCTTCTGGGAGAAAGGCTGCATACAAATGGGAATACTGTAATATATAGTAATAATAAAAATAAATAAGACCTACCTCTTAATTTAATCCTATTTTAATGTACTATTTTTGTATGTTTTTAATTGTACTGTTGTTGTTATATTTATTATTATTATATTTATTGTTGTTATTATTATTATTTCATTTATACCCCGCCTTCCTTCCAGGAAGGCAGCTTACAGATAAAATCAATTAAAAATTAAAAATTATTATAAAACGTAACAACAATTAAAGAAACCATATATATAAAATCACATTATTTGTATCCCGCTCTTTTCTCAGAAGTGGGACTCAGAGCGGCTTCACAATATTAAAAGAATAATACAATTTTAAAATGTTTTTAAAATGTTTTGCGCCGTCCTGATTCCCAGTTTGGGAAAAGGACAGGATATAATGATGATGATGATGGGAGACTCAACCTGTACACACTCGTTTCAAGACAGCGCTCTTGCCCTGAGATTTGTCCTCAAATCCTCATCCTTTAAACCTGGCAATATTTCTCCATTGCTTCTCCCTTTTGAGCCCTTGTCCTTTGTTTTCCACCTTCCCAACGAAGCCAAAACCTCGATTTTTATCTCCTTTTCCTCCAATTGCAACTGGGCTCTGGCTCAATGTTTTTGCAAACAGTCCTCCTTTTGTCTCCCGTCTCCTTCTTCCTCATTTTGGACATTTTCCAAGCAGATTGGTTTTAACCGTGGGACACAGAGACCCCTCTGTGCTTTGCTTTTTAATTCAATGTATTCAATTCTGTCCTTACCTGGCTTTCTCAAAAGGCCCTTGTCTTCCCTGGTGGAACCTGAGCAAATCAGCCGAAAATCCATTAAGGATGCGTATCTCGTGTTCATCTGCAATGTAGGTGCGTTTCGCTTTTGGGAGTCAGGTTTTCAGAGAGGATAGCAGAGGCAAGGTTGCCTCTGAGCATAAGCCAAGGGCCCCCCTTGCACTCTAGGGAACAAAAATGCAATTTCTAATTTAATAACTCAACAAAAGATGGAGAGGAGAGGAAGGGGCCGAATCCAGTCCTTCCCAGTTGGACCAGGCAAAAGCAAACTCCGGAGTAACTTTTGCACTCCTGATGTTGCTCAGCCACATCTGTCCCAGTTTTCACCCCAAAATGTATGTATGAAATAGGTTTGTCACACCTTTTTGGGTAGCTCAGGTATTTTGGAAATACTTCACAGGAGAGATCAGGAAAGCCAGCCAGAGAGACAGAGACACAGAGGGACATTGTTCAACTCGGACGGAGGCCAAAGGGAAGGAGGCTTTATAAAAGCGAGCCCTCTATCGTTCCCTCCGTCAGTTTTTGGGTCCATTCTAGGATTCCCATCAAGAGGAAATGGCCAGCGAGGAGAAGAACCCAGATTCCTGGCCCGGGGGTCTGCACCTCAAAAGCCCTCCTTATGTAAGTAGTAGGGTTACTACTCTTAGGTCTCCCTTTGCCTTCCAATGGCTAAGTGACGGGCAAAAATCCATCCAAGTGCTTACAAAGGGGTTTCCAAATTTGCAAATACAAATTTGCATTCCCTGTGCATGCCGCATTTTAATCTCCGAGTCCTTATTTTTCCCCCTCCAAGTAGAGAGTGCTTTGAGACATGCGCAGAGTGCAGCTGCGTCATTTCTGGATCTTCACAGAACATCCATATCCCAGGATGTGGATGGACTGCAGCTCCCATCACCTTCATTTCTGATCCTATGGGTATTTTTTCCACTCCTGTATTGTTTTTAACACCTTGCCTGATGCAGAAGCCGGTGAAACTTAGAAAGCGTGCATCGCGCCTTATTTTGTGCCTTTTGGTTGGTAAAGGTATCCCTGTTTGGTGGGTTTTGGGTGTTATTGGCCTGATATTCTGGAGAGTAACACATCTAGAGTAATCTCAATTGATGCCTGTCTTGTATTTATCCTCTCAATCCAATGATAACCTAAAGAGGGAAAAGTATCACCTAGGAATCCTCTGTGGCTGCTTCTGCCTAAATAATGACGGGTGTTGAAGTTGTTTAAATTTCCCAATGCTTCTGGGTTTGTATTCCAAAATGCAGGCAAGAGGTGTTGGACTGGCCTGGCTGGCTCAGGGTCAGGGCTGACCATCCCTGGAGGGTCCCTTCTTCTTCTGCTTCTCCTTCCCAAATCCAACTGTAGGGTCTTCCTCTCCCCATTTTCTCCTCCAGACCCTTCATTCCAGCCTGGAGCTAACCCAGCCCCCCGGAGCCTCCGGCCGCAGACTGGTCATCCTGACGGTGGGTGCCATCTCCGTCCTGACCGTCAGCCTGGTGGGGGTCCTCCTGGCCACCTACCTCACAAGGGCTGCCTGCACCCAGGTAGAGTTGGGCGAAAGGGGCCGCTGGAGGGGACTCCAAGTGGGGATCATGGCCTGGGACAGACAGACAGGGATGGCCAGCAGCAGATGGATGGATGGAGAGATAGAGGATGGATGGATAGACAGATGGATGTATGGATGGAATGATGGACAGAAAGGGAAGGAAGGAAGGAAGGAAGGAAGGAAGGAAGGAGATAGCTGGATAGATGGACGGACGGACGGATGGAAGGGATGATGGATAGACAGAAATAAAATAAAATAAGGAAGGTGGAAAGGAGGAGATGGACAGATGGCTGGATAGAGACCTGATGGATAAATGATAGATGATGGATAGACAGATAGATAGATATGATGGATGGAAGATAGATTGGCAGACAGGCAGATGCAAAGATCCTTAAACGCTTGTCTCTTAATGAGGGCGAAAGTTTCAATCCGTGTCCCTGATAGATTCTCTCTCTGTTCCCCGACTCAAGAGGGACCCTTTCGGCTACTTGCCTCCCCAAGTCAACGTCCAGAACGAAGCCTCCCTCTTGCTGGCCCTGAGTGAATTGGGGGAGCAAGGCATGGTGCCGGGAATCACGTGCGACCTTAGAAACGTGAGTTATAGCATCACGGTTTCAGCGATTGCAGGGCTGGCGTGGGTTATTTTTTGGGTGGGTGGCTGGATAGAGGTTGCCATCGCATGTTATTTCCCCTCACAAGAAATACCTCTCCCCTTGAGCATGGCTGGTTGGAGAGTCCAGTCAAAGTTTTTCATTTCTCTTCTCCGCTTTCTCTTCCTTGCCAAATCTCATGGCTGGATGGGGGATTCTGGATGTGGTAGTCCAAAGTGTTTCCAAATGCTGCTAGAGAGACAAAATGGAGTCCTTAATCACAGCCAATGGGGACCTTCTGGCCATTGACTCCCACTCTCCTTTGCCCTGTATCTTCCTCCATCAGCACCTGATGGTCTACCATGGCCAGCCAGAAGGGTGTGTGGCCCGCAAAATGGACCCCTCCGAGCCACTGCCTTCGTGCCAAGATCTGGAGATCTACTTCCAAGGTGTCTTGGTAAGAGCTCTCCCCAAAGGAGTTGCCACTGTCAAGTAATTTCGGACTTAGGACCATCCTATCCTGGGGTTTCTTTGGCAAGGTTTAGATTTGTACAGTTGTATTGCAGAGGTTTGCAAACTTGCTTCCAAATTGGGAGGAAATTTTCTTTATCAGACTTTTCATGCAACCTTAACACAAAAAGGGTTAGCTTTCTAAGCTTATTATTAAGGACTCACGCAACCTAATTCCTGAAAAGGACTAAGGAATGAACGTGGCTTTTCCTGACCCGGGTTCTAATCCATCATTGCAGAAAAATGCCACGCTGGGCATCGCTTTGGACGTGCAGCTGATGGGTCCTGGGTCCCTGGGCAGTTTGGCCGCTCTGCTTTGCAGCAACAAACCCACCTACATGGTCAGCAGTTTCATCTGTAAGTGGCACAGCCCTCAGCTGTGGGCAATGGGAGTTGTAGTCTAATGCAAACACAGACCACCCGGCTGGGTTGCAATATCCTTGTTGGCTTGCAATATACTTACAGCACTCTTGAACAAGACAAAGGCTTAAAAGTATACTTCCCAGCTTGTCTGTACTTTCTCTTTCATAACTTTTACCATCTTGACCTCTCCAATTTTGACTGGCCACATCCATCCTGGGAAATGTTGGAAGCTTTGCATTCATACTTGCACAAAAAAACCCACTTGTTTAATTGCCAGAATTAAATCAGATCACTTTTGACATCTTTCGGTTTGCTTCTTTGCAGCTTCGCCAAGGCACTCCACGGACAGACTGGCATAAATCGAGTGAGAAAGATCTCCAAGCGGCTGCAACTGACCCTTTAGTTCTCCTTCCTTCCCCGAAAATCCTGATGTGGGAGAACACCACAACACTGGTGTTTGGTGCACACTTACACACCTATCATTTCTGGTTTCCTACTTGATGCAAGAAGGCAGTCAAGATTCAGTTCCTCTGCAGACCCAAAGTTTGGGTTTTCCCCTCTCCTTCTTGTTCCTTGACCCATCAATAACTAAATCAATAGAAATTAAAAGAAATGAAGATACGTGGTCATTTCGTCCATTTGCTTTTTTAAAAGGGGGGGTTAACTCTGGAGGCATTGGGGTGGGATGGGGAATACCACAATTGTATAGCAGAGAATGCAATTCAACCCCTTAAGAATCAAAGCTAGGTATGTTTTAAAAATCACCACCAAGTTTCTAGACAGCAGGGAGAAGAACAGGGATCATACTGTACAGGCCAAACCTCTGGCATCCCTTCAGTAAAAACTCATCAAGGGTTCGTTCTTTTAATCAGTACAGTCCGTCCTCGCCTTACGCGGGGAACCGTTCCGGATCCCTCGGCATAAGGCGAATTCCGCCTATGCTCGAGCCCCATTGGAAACAATGGGGCACGTGTGCGGCGGCGCAGGGCGCAACAGGCGCGCATGTCCATTCAATTGAATGGGACGCGCTGCCCCTTCCGCCCCGTGCGCGCCCCGCAGCTTGAGCGCGTATGCTCAAGGCTGCATATGGCGCGGGCGCACTGTATCTGGGGAAGAAGAGAGGGGAAGAAAGACACTTGCAACCACAACTGATACCCTTAATATGGGGGACACCTGACTCATGTGAAAGGGATCTAGGAGTCCTAGTAGACCACAAGTTGAACATTAAGTCAAGAGTGTGATGTGGCAGCTAACAATGCCAATGCGATTTTAGGCTGCATCAACATAAGTATAGTGTCTAGAGCAAGGGAAGTATTAGAGCTATCTATTCTGCTTTGGTCAGGCCTCACTTGGAATAATGTGTCCAGTTCTGGGCAGCGCAATTCAAGAAGGATGTTGACAAGTTAGAGCGTGTCCAAAGGAGGGTGACCAAAATGGCGAAGGGACCAGAAAGCCCTATAAGGAGAGACTTAGGGAGCTGGGTATGTTCAGCCTGGAGAAGAGAAGGTTAAGAGGGGATATGATAGACCTGTTTAAATATTTGAAGGGATGTCATGTTGAGCATGGAGCAAGCTTGTTTTCTGCAGCTCCGGAGAATAGGATATAGAGCAATGGATGGAAGCTACAGGAAAAGAGATTCCACCTCAACATTAGGAAGAACCTCCTGACAGTAAGAGCTGTTCGATGGTGAAAAACACTCAGTTGGAAAGTGGTAAAGTCTTGTTTAGAGGATTTTTCAACAGAGGCTGGATGGCCATCTGTCCGGAATGCTTTCATTGTGAGTTTCTGCATGGCAGAATGGGTTAGACTGGATGGTCCATTGTGGAGGGGTCTCTTCCAACTCTGTGGCTGTATAATCCCCCCAACTTGCTCAAGCTTTCCCTTCATGACTTTGCCACGTTCAGTAGAAACCGCAGACGATCTGATAAGAAATTACATTGTTAGGAAAAATTCCCCAAATCAGAAATCTACTACAAAAGAGATCTTTACTTTAACTCTCTGCTGACTAATCGACTGCATCCCATTCCTGTGGCTCGCTTTGGACAGAGTTTTATGGAGGGCCTTAACAATAAACTAAGCCGAGAAGAGGAGAAAATGTAAGAGTTTTTTGTTTATTATTATGACCACCTGCTAAACCCCAACCCCGCTGACCGAAAAGAGCCTCATTGAGCCCCCACCCTAGTGACACTGCCCCCCACCAGCTATCCTGGGGGAGAAAGGTTACAGACGCCGACGGCCATCGGACTACAAGAACCGGGACGTGCAGAAAAGAAAGAGGGAGAAGGTGCTCCGGAAGGCTGCTCTCATACCAGGGACGGAGGGCCATGTCCACACCATCATTTCTTCTCCTCCTCCTTCTTGTCTTTGCTCTCCTTGGAGGCCTGGCTGGCCAGCGACCCCATGGCGTTGCGGATGGCTTCGTTGTTGGGGTCCACGCCCGGCAGGTTTTCCAGCACGCTCTGGAGGAATTCGGGGTCCTGCATCACGTCGTAGTCGTCTTCCTCCTGAGGGCGGACGCGAAAGAGAAAAGGTGGCTTCAATCGTGCCTCAGGCTCAAAACAAGGGCCCTGAGATCATGGATACCAAGGTGCTTTTGCCTCAAGGGAACTTGGGAATGGGAATGGTGAGCTCTCTGTGTGCCTTCAAGTAATCTCTGACTTATGGAGCACCAAAGGTGAAGCAATCCTGGGGTTTTCTTGGCAGGCTTTTGTTTTAGAGGTTTGCCATTGCCATCCTCTGAAGCTGAGAGAGTGTGGCCTGTCCAAGGTCACTCAGTGGGTTTCAGGGCTCTAGTCCCCCCTCCAAAAAGCTAAAAACTCCATGATGGAACCATGGCAGTTCAAGTGGAATCATAGCACTAGAATTGTGTAGTGTGAACAGACCCTAGATTTCTGTCTCCACCTGGAAAAGGAAGTAAAAAAGGAAGCCAAGAGATCCTTTCCTTCCTCCTTCCATACTGGGCCACCTGAGCTAGCGAGGGACCTGATGCAATGGCATCAAGGGCATTGCTAATCTGGTCCTGGGGGCCTTCCTTGTAGTGAATGAACCAATGCCCCTGGGTTCTTGGACCGTTCGACAGCCAGAGGACCCTCCGCTCTTGGTCACTCACCTTTGCGGGTTCTGAGGTGTCCATGTCGGCACTGCTGTCCGCCTCAGCTGTTTCGCCTTGCCCAAACTCTGAAAACAGGAGTGTCACAACTCTTTAAATGTGCCACTTCTACAATTATGTCCCACCACCAAGAGAGGAATTATGAGCAAACTATGAAAACTCAATTTAAAGGGTGAGATTCTAGAGTTACTGTCATGATATTTTCTCTGTGCTCAGGACATTTGCTGAGGCCAATGGAGTTCAAGCAAAGTTGGCTCTTACGGGCTCCTGGGTGGTTGCCCCACAAACTCTGCTAACAAGCCCTGCCTTGCTGGGGGTCCAAAATGAGCCGCTTCTGCTTTGAGAGAAAGCCTTGGATCGGCTCCTTCCTTCTGCTCACCGGCTCCTTGGAGAGACATCTGCATCGCATAGGCAATCTGCTCCTCCTCGGTCATGGTGCTGAGGTCCGGGAGGCCGGCGCGGCCAAACTCCTGCTGACCGATGGTCATCTTGAGCAGAGTGTCATCTGAATCTAGAGGGGGGAAAGGAGAGACACAGACCATTAGCCGACATATACCTTAGGACTGGGCGGAAGGATGGATATGGATCTCCTGGACAAGGATAATGAGAGGTGTTGTGCAATACAATCACAGGGACGGCAGTGAAAGCAGCCCACTGGCAGCCTAGTAGGAATAGTTAGTTGGCTTTCTAATAGTAGACTTACTCCTCCCATCTTTCTTTTTTAGACTGTTTTGCAAACTTATATGTCACCCCTTATATAAAACTTCAAAATCAAAGTTTGCTACTTGGAATTTATATTGGAATGATTTTAATCTGTGAACCTGCAGATAAAGAATCTGTGGATAAAGAGGACCAACTACAATTGCTTTTATTTGTTCATCACCTGAGAAGTTGTCATGGGCCAGGAAATACCTGAACGAATTAATGAAATTAAATAAGATCTCACCATCCCCGCCGGTGGTTGGGATCCCAGCTTCGGCTGCAGATGCCGCTGCGGCCCGGCGGGCCTCCTCCTCCTGCCTCTGCCGCTGTTCCTCCATCGACACCCGGAGAGCCTATGGGGACACCAGCTTGGATAAGTGGGGCCCACCTCGCCAATGTAGAGGCCTTGTCTTTGCCCACAGACCCTCTGTCCCCACCACTCATCCACTGGCGGCACTCACCAGGGCCAGCTCTGGGTCGGCACTGGGGTCCACCCCAAACTCGAAGTCGCTGGCCCCGAGCCCCAGCATGGCTCCCCCTTCTCCAGCCAAAATCGGGGAGCTGATGAGGGCATCAGCCAGGCTGGGCCCTGGGGGCACCGTCACCAGGTGGGAGCCAGTGCCGTCCTTGCCATTGAGGGTGTTGATGAAGGCAGTTAGCTTGTCCGTGTTGGCCTCCTGAGCGGAAGGGGAAAGATGGAAAAGGGGGTCACAGGTGGGTAGGAAAGAGGTGGCAGGGTGGGATGTGGATGCGAGACACACTCACCTCTTCCCCAAAGTTGATGATGTCCACGTTGACCTTTTCCTTCTTCAGCCGCTTGGCTAGTTTCACCAGCTGGAAGGAAGAGAGGTTTGGTCACACTGGGGATACAAAATGGGGCTCAGAGAGAGGGGGGCAGTATCACTTGGGGTGACACTTGGGGTGTCTTTGCCCACAGACCCTCTGTCCCCACCGCTCATCCACCAGAGGCTGAAGGCAATGCCAAGGCAACTGAAGTGAAAACTGTGATGAGCACAAAACCTTTTACAATCCAGCAATAAACAGTCCTGGTTCCTCCAAGGAAGTTAAAGATAGGAAAAAAGAGCATTTTAAGTGTCCCTCCACAAACCCAGAACCACTCACGTCTTTCTCATTGTCCTCCACAGGGCTCCCCACGAAGGCAATGATCCGCATTTTGTGGTTCTTCCCTTGGCGGTGTTTCAAAGCCAGCTGCAATCGCAAGACAAAAGTGACTTACAAATAGATGACCCATCCCAGGATCCCCTCTTGCTTTCTAGAGGTTCTCTCCCAGAATCATAGTATTTGGGAAACGTCAGGTTAGAGCAATAGGATCCCCCACAGAAGGCCTTTCTTTCTGTCCCCCTCCTATTTAGGACCCCAGGGAAACAGGGTGGAGGTGCTACTTACGTGAGCCACCCGGATGCCGGTGCAGAAGGTGATCTTCCCCTTGGGCTGCACCGAGTGCAACTTGGACAGGATGCGGCCCGTGTCCGGAGTGAGAGTGGTCAGGACCTCACAGTTACTGAAAGACACACACACAGATGGCAGAGATGGGTCAAGTGTAGAGGGAGCGCCCTTTCCCCCCCAAAAAGAGAATTGCGTCCATCAGGGCACTGCACTTTTCAGAGAACAACAAACAACAACCCAGCGTTCCCAACATTAACACAGTTGGACTTGGGGTGCATCAACAATGTAGAATCCAATATAGGGATCCAAAATAGGGAGAGGCGGGATACAATAATGCACATTGGCACCCCTTTAAACCGCCTACAGAATCCAGGATTTGTGAGGCAAGAGCACTCTTTGGCAGAGAAGGCGAAAAGCCTTGGTTAAATGACAAATCCCAGGATTCCATAGGAAGGAGCTACAGTACTTAAAAGTGGTGTCAAATTGCACTATTTCTACAATGTAGACGCACCCTCAGTGAATTTTTGCCCCAGGAGGGGCTTGGGAAGCCACATTCCTCCCATTAGTATCGCATAAAGTATTACTGCCTGGAGTTTTAGAAGTAATATTACTAATAATAATAGGATGCTGTTTTGTTTTTTGCTTCATAGTTTTAAATTTTAGTAATGTTTATCAATGGTTTGTATTGTTCAATTGTATTTTAAACTTGTATTTTGTATATTTATAGTGTTTTAACTTGGAATGTTTTACATCTGTAAGCCACCTTGAGTCCCTGTATTGGAAAGAAGGTGGAGTATAAACATAATAATAATAACAATAATAATAAGTATTTCACTGTTTTTGAGAGGGGGAAAGTCATAAAAATTGGGAATTTGGGGGCGTAATGATGTATATGGACCTCTGGGGAAGCCCTAGAGGGGCAGACTAGGATCCCAAGAGGGGCAAATTTGGCCTCAGGGCCTGAGCTCCCTCTTATTCCTATTCTAGAAAGCTGCCTTGATCCATGCGCCCCACAACAAAATGGAGTCCTGTTGTTGTTAGCCCCATGTGCCTTTGAAAGTCAGGACCCCGAATGAGGCTCACTTGGCTAAAGTGATGAGGCCCACGTTGTTTTCGGGGTTGCTGCGGGTCTTCGAGTGACAGACGATGTTGACCGCATCTTGCTGGGCCTGGAGCCGAGTCGGTAGGAAGTCCCCGTTCCTCATGTATTCGCTGTTGTCGACACTGGAACAATTTAAACGGTTGAACAATTAAATTCAAAGGTTTAACTGAGATATTTATTCGTTGCAAACTCTGTCTCTTGTCTGTTTTAAACAGAATTCTGGCTTAATTGTTTATTTGAAACTTGTGTGTCAATAGTTTTCTTAGCTGTGTGTTGCTCCCAGGATTCTGTAGCATGGAGCCCTGGTAGTTAAAGTGGGTTCGAAGTGCATTGTGTCTGGGACAGATGTCCCCATAGGCTCCTCCTGGATGGGGAGGCTTTCCTGAAGCATAGGATGAGTACCAAAACCCCGAAACGTTTCCTTTGGGGTGCAAAGGAAGCCCCGCTATTTCCACACCACTTTGCCCCCCAATTTCACCCTTAGGGTCCAATCCTTTCCCCTAAAACCCAACCCGCCCCCCAAAACCTCCTCTGAAGGCTGTAGGGCTAAAGACCTCTCACTCCTTCCACCCCACTTTGCCCCCCAATTTCACCCTTTGGGTCTAAGCCATTCCCTGGAGCCTGCCCCCCCCAAAAACATCAGGTGTAGGGGAGGATCTCTCACGCCCACATTATTTTCCACCTCATTTTTGCCCCCCCCCCATATCACCCTTAGGGTCTAATACAAATATTATTATTATTATTATTATTATTATTATTATTCCTTCCCTGTAGACCCAACCTGCCCCTCAAACTTCATGTGTTGGAAGAAATTGCACCCCAGTTTCACCCTTAAATCCCAGCCTTCCCCCTTGAGACCCAAGGCCTGCCCCCCAAAACCTCTTCTGAGGGCCTGGGAGGGGTCTCACCCTTCTCTTCCCACCCCACTTCGCCCCCAATATCACCCTGAAATCCAACCTGCCCCCCCAAGACCTCAACCATATACTTTGAAAGGTAGGGGGCTCCCCCTTAGTCCTTCACCCCTTAATTTCCCCCTTAAGGCCCAGTCCCTCTTCTTGAGACCCAACCTGGGCCCGGAAACCTCCTCTGAGGGCTTTGGGGGGCTCTCCCCATTCTTTACGCCCCACTTCGCCCCCAATTTCACCCTTAGCGTCCAGTCCCTCCCCCTGAGACCCATCCAGCCCCCCAAAAAAATCCTCAACCATGTGCTTTGGGGCACCAAGGAACCCCCTTAAAGAGTTAAGGGGACTCACCCCCAGTCCTTCCCCCCAGTTTGCCCCTCCATTTCCCCTTAAACCCCAGCATTCCCCCCAAGTCCCCCCTTCCCTTCCCTTCCCTTCCCACCCCCTTGAGACCCCCTTCCTCCCTGGGAGGCCCAGAGTGACTCAGGGAAACTGGGGCCTGGCCCTCCATGGCTGGCTGCCCTTCCTCCTCACCAGACCATCGTGCTCTCCAGCACCATCTTCGACCCTCTCCGCCTCAAAGGACCCCGAAAGACGCAGCAGCAAAGGCACCACCGGAGACCCTCTCCCTCCCTCGCCTTCCGCTCTTCTTCTTCTCCTGCCTCTTCGCCGCTCGCCTCCCTGCCTTTTCCCGCTCTCCGCCAATCAGCGGCCACTTTCTTGGCAGGTCCCGCGCAGGGCACCCTGGGAAGCGTAGTCCCCTCACAGGAGGCGGAACGGACGCTCCTTCGCGCGGAGCACCCTGGGAAGCGTAGTTCCGTCCCAAGAGGCGGAACGGAAACTCCTTCGCGCGGAGCACTCTGGGAAATTGAGTTTTTTTCCCTTTCCCCTTTTCATTCAGCTGAGGGGCCATTTTAAAAATGTTATAGATAGAAATAAATATAATAATAAACATAATAAATAAATAAATAAATAAAAAGTTAATTAATTAATAAATTTAATAAATCCAGCCTAAACCAAGTAGGGTGCCCAGATGTCTCAAGGCCTACAACGAAGGATGGCGAGGCGTCGCAATATTTATTCGTTTATTAAAAAAATGTGTTTGAAAATGAATTTTATTTATTAAACACACAAATTAGTATACAAATTAAATACACAAATTAGTAACAGGCAGAAAGTGCTTCCTAAACGATGGGGAGCCCTGGAACCAAACCCTAGCAATATAAATAAGCAACTAGACCTATAGGAAAAGGGGGGGACCCTTTAAAAACCCCATAAAAACACCCAAGCAGCTTTATCCCCCCCACAGGCTATTTGGGATAAGGCACAGGAAAATAGCAGTAGCTAAACTGCTTCATATTGCAAAAGCGGTCTCTAAATAGTGCAAACTGCAATGAGTAAACAAGTCATCCCCGACAAAAGCTGGGGACTCGTTTTGGCTGCATGGACCCTGGAGTCTCTAGCTGGATTCGAACTCACAACACTGCTGTGAGTGAATGGCTGAAATACTGGCTCATTTTGTGTAAACACTACCGAATCCTAGAGGTAGAAGAAACCCCAAGGGCCATACGGTGGCTCATGGCCAAATCAGTTCCTGGGACCGTTGGCCTCCATGCTTCTTGCCTCCTTTCCTTCAAGAGGGAAGAGAAGCGGAGTGAGCGTCCCAGCATCCTGGTCCTTCAGCTTCCTACCCAGAGCCTCATCATCATCATCACCTTCATCATCACTTGTGAAATCCTGAAGGCTGGGCCTTGTAGTGCCATTGGTCCCCATGTGCTCCGAATGGAAGGAGCGACGGTCAGCGCGCTTGACGCATGTTGTCAACTTCTCTTTTACGTCACGGATTTCTGCCCCGGGGAGGCAGCACATGCTTTGAGACCTCTTGTCCCGTCTGCGAACCCTCGCTTCTGTTCCTCTCGGCAGGGAGCCTCCCTCCACAAAGCCATGGCTTCTCTCAGTACCATCCATGGCCACCTTCATGTCCTCCGAGGACCAATGCGGCTGCTCCTGTTCCTCCTTATTGCTGCTGAAAGGGTGTAGGAAGGGATGGCCTTCATTCCCACCAACCTGCAGAGCAAAGAGACAAACAGGAGTGCCTGAATTGCTGGGTTTCTAGTTGATCGCAGCACGAGAGCTCTCTGGCGGAGAAGGCTAAAGATTACATGGTTGTCAAGAGGTGGAGGATCTTGTTCATTACATGTTATTTTGTCCTCTCTACCAAGAACCAAGAGAAAGGTTCATTACATCTATAATAGAAACCAGTCCCAGTCAAAACCCATAGGATATGATTTTTCATCTACTGGACCTGAATAAATATGTAACCTGGAAAGTAGCTTTGTTTGCCTTAGCAGCTAAAAAAATCAGGAACAAGTATATAACAGGGATAGCCATAAACTGTAAAGGTGATGACTATATTTGACAAAATTTTTAACCCATAATGACAACTGTTGTTCGTTTGTTTAGAAAGTCTATACCAGATACGAGATACTCGCATTTTAGATACAATTTACATGTATTTTTATATTGTTATATGTATTGTTATATTGTTGTGCTGTGCAATGACCTTTGGTCAAAAGCAATAACATTTGAATTTGATCATAGAATTGAGACCCCAAGAAGGGCCCTGATCCAGTCCAACCCCATTCTTCTGCCATGCAGGAACTCATAGAATCATAAGAGTTAGAAGAGACCTAAAGGACCATCCAGTCCAACCCCATTCTGCCATGCAGGAACTCTCAATCAAAGCATCCCCAATGACAGATGGCCATCCAGCCTCTGTTTAAAGACCGCTAAGGAAGAAGACCCTGCAACTCTCCATGGCAATGTCTTCCACTGTCAAACAGTAAATACTATCAGGACGTTCTTCCTAATATTTAGATGGAATCTCTTTTCCTGCAGCTTGCATCCATTGCTCCATTGTGTCCTGTTCTCTGGAGCAGCAGAAAATAAGCTTGGTCCCTCCCCAATATGACATCTCTTCAGACACTTAAACAAGGCTATCATATCACCTCTTAACCTTCTCTTATTCATCTGGGAAGAATGAAGAATCTGCAATCTCTTTTCTTGTAGCTTGCATCCATTGCTCCACTGGGTCCCATTCTCTTGAGCAGCAGAAAACAAGCTTGATCTCCATCCTCAATATGACATCCCTTCAGATACTTAAACAGGGCTCTCATATCACCTCTTAACTGTCTCTTCTCCAGGCTAAACATCCCCAGCTCCCTACGTCTCTCCTCATAGAGCTTCATGGTTTCCAGACCCTTCACCATTTTGGTGGCCCTCCTCTGGTCACAGTTCCAGTTTCTCAACGTCCTTTTTAGTTGTGATAACATAAAACTACACATCCCATTGTGTATTTCCTGGACCGAAGGGTGAAACGGAAGGCATGTCCTAATAAAAGGAGAATCTCTGATCCCCTGAGTCTGGAGCCGAGGGGCTTCAGGAATCAAATGAGCTATGTATGGCCTATCGCTTTTCTTGTGATTTTAACGTTTGTAATTTTATATTGATTTTTTATGTGAAGTTTTAATGGTTTAGTTTTAACAAATTTTTAATGTGTGTTTGTTGCTTGTTTGTGAGGCACCTTGGGTCCCTTTTGGGGAGAAAGGTGTCACAGAAATTAAATTGTAGAAGTTATAGTAATGTATTTTTACTGTTATTCCTAGTGATCGGTCGCAGCCAAGCAAAACATTCAACCTCTTGGCAAGGTAATCTCACCTGGTCCTCCATGGGAGTCTGCAAATCCCTTTCCGGGGAGCTGTACCCATTTCTCTCGGGATGTGTTCCTGCAGGAAGGCGCTCAAGGTGGTTCCCTTCCTCTGCGGAAACGTCGGGATTGGAAATAAATCACAAGACAAGCCGTCACACCAAATTCTGCCCCAGGATCAACAGAGACATTGGGTCATCTGAAATGGTTTTTAACCATGTTTCTAACAATAACACTGGGAAGTCAAAGGCTTTCTCGGCCGGCATCCATAGTTTTTTGTGGCCATGTCTTAGAAGACTTTATTTCTGGTGTTGCGCCAGCATCTGTGGCTTTGGCACCTTCAGAAGATTCTCCGAAGATGCCAAAGCCACAGATGCTGGCGAAACGTCAGGAATAAACTCTTCGACAACATGGCCACATTGCCCGAAAAACCCCCAAAAAACTATAACACGGGGATTAAATTTTTAAAGCTGTTTTAAACTAATCTTTTAGCTTTTTAAATTGTTGTAAGCTGCCTTGAATATCATCTCGGGAGAAGGAGGGGATATAAATTCAATGAATGAGATACCTGTGTCTTCCTGCCTTTGGGTGCTTTTCCTTCGATTACAAGCTTTGCACAGGAAGAAGGCAAGAATGATGAAAAGAACTGATGCCAATGCCCACAATGCCAGCTTCCCTGTAATACATCATCATCATCATCATAATCTTTCTGTTGTTCTTGTGGATTGTGGAGCAAAATTAGGGGGGACAGGGTGATAGGTTAATAACCAACAACTTACACTCCTCTTGGGGAGGGTTGCTTTTGGGCACCTCAGTCGAGTCGGCATTTTGAGGACCTGTAAAGTTAAAAGATAGGGGGAAATCTCATCCCCTGCTCATTTTCATGCCAACCAGACACAGAAAATGAAATGCAAGCTTACCAGAAACCACAATTTTGAATGTGAGCTTACCAGAAACCACAATTTTGAACAGGAAAAGTTCAATTTCAGAGGTTGAGTACCTCACTTCAACTTTCAAAGCCCCCGTCTCGTTCTCATGCAGGGCCTTGATCCGGAGTGTGGTCGGGTCCGCCATTTCCAGCCTCTCTGCGTCCATTGGGTTAGAGGTATTCAGGAACCCATCTCTGAAGTTAGCCAGTTGGTACGCCCCACCCGAATCCGGATACATGTCGTAGACGATTTCCCACACGGTTTTTCCAGATGTCACATTCACTGGGAAAGAGGCTCCTTGTCCAGCAATTCTAGTCACTTGATGGACGGGATCCTTCATCACCAGATATGGTTCCAAACCTAATTTTAAAAACAGAGGGGAGGAAAAAGACATCCTTCAGGCAAATTACCCTTCCCTGCCTTCAGAAGAATGAGACCAGGGAAGACTGGTGTTGCTCCAGCATAAGCAAGCATGGAAAACCTCTTTAGCTAAGCCTTGGGCTAACTCACCAGAGAGAAAGAGAAGACTTCTCAGGAGGAGGACAGGGATCTGCATTCTTTGGCTGGGAACCATCACTCACATTGCTAACATCTCTGACATAGCTCACACCTCTGGCCTTCTGCAAGATGTTCAGATAAAATGTTATGAAGTCCTGCAAGTGGAGAGGATTAGAAGACACTGCGCAATGGGGGGACATCCTAGGAACATGATCCCTCTGGAGAAGGTTAAGGGGTGATATGATAGCCTTGTTTAAATACTTGAAGGGATGTCATATTGAGGAGGGAGCAAGCTTGTTTTCTGCTGCTCTAGAGAATAGGACACAATGAAGCAATGGGTTCAAGCACTCCAAGAAAAGAGATTCCAGCTCAACATTAGCTGAGAGTAAGGGCTGTGACAGTGGAACACACTCCTTCCTCGGAGTGTAGTGGAATCTCCTTCCTTGGAGGTCTTTAAGCAGAGGCTGAATGGCCATCTGTCAATGGGGATGCTTTGATTGAGAGTTCCTGCATGGCAGAATGAGGATGGACTATGATTCCCCTTCAACTCCTACAGCTGCTTCATGCGGAGTCCTGGGATTTGCAAAAATGTACGCAAAAAGCTTATAATCGGGGTTTAAAAAAGAAATAGGTCTATAGCTATTTACATCTTGTTGGTCTCCTCCTTTCTTCACTATAATAGCTGCATTGGCTTCTTCCCAGGTTGATGGGATTATCCCTTCTTTAATACTATTCACTGCATCCAAGGATGCATCACATAGTTCTTCTTTAAAGGTTTTGGAATACTTGGCTGTAAAACCATCAGACCCTGGGCATGGATCATTTATCATTATTATTATTGCATTTTCCATCAATAAAATTCTCTAACATAGATACATACATCTATCCTACTTTTCTATCTTCCCTTCATGCTCCTTATCTTCTTCCCCATCCTTCATTCATACTACAGTACTTCTTTACTAATAACTGAACCCAATACTTTTAACTTTCTATCCTTACAACAACTACTTTACAAAAAAGACTTTATATATAATGTATAAGAAAGGGGGGGGGAGATTTTACTACATGCTGACCGTACATTGACAGGGTCATAATGCTACATTTCTTTCTCTAACTTCTCCCCTTTCTTATTTACACTTATAATTTATTTTACTCCTCCTATAATTTAATTATCTTTTCCCACTTATTCTCATATCGTTGCATAGTTTTCCTGTTAATACACATGGTGCGTCTGCCCATAGGTGCCATTTCACTTAATGTTGGCATGCATCATTTTTTAACACACACATGTCGAACAAAATGGGTGTGTGTGTGTTAAATAAACAACCTGGTCTTGCAGAGTGGTCCTGCTTTGATCTTTCTATGGCTGTATTTGTCTAGTTGCATGTCCCAGCATGCTGCCCAGAGAGGAGGGATTTGGGGAGTTGTAGTCTGAAAAGGGTACCCCCTCCACCATCTCTGGCTCTGATCAGGCTAAAGCAGCATTATCCCGCAGCGCCTACCGCTGGGCATCTATCTGGTGGGACATTTGGCCAGAGGTTGTGATATGACAGCTCCCATCATCCCTCACCATTGGCCACCTGGCTGTCCATGGGGAGGTTGGGAGGTGCAGTTGCACTGCATCAAGGGTCTAGCACAGGACAGCACTTGCCCATAGAGAATCATTGGAGAATACCTTCCCATAGAGAATAATGGGAATAGTTGCCCATAGAGAATCAAGCAATCCCCATGTTTCCCTATGGGCAGGTATTCCCCAATGCTTCTCTATGGGCAAATCTTCCTCATGATCCTCTATGGGCAACTATTCCCCAATGATCCTCTATGGGCATGTCTTCCCCAATGCTTCTCTATGGGCAAGTCTTCCCCAATGCTCCTCTATAGGCAAATCTTCCCCAATGATCCTCTATGGGCAGGTATTCCCCAATGCTTCTCTATGGGCAAATCTTCCCCATGATCCTCTAGGGGCAGGTATTCCCCAATGCTTCTCTATGGGCAACTATTCCCCAATGATCCTCTATGGGCAAGTCTTCCCCAATGCTTCTCTATGGGCAAGTATTCTCCAATGCTTCTCTATGGGCAAATCTTCCCCATGATCCTCTATGGGCAAGTATTCTCCAATGCTTCTCTATGGGCAAATCTTCCCCATGATCCTCTATGGGCAAATCTTCCCCATGATCCTCTATGGGCAAATCTTCCCCATGATCCTCTATGGGCAAGTCTTCCCCAAAACAATCAGGCCGCAAAAAGTGCAACGGTACCACACCCAGACTGTTGCACATCAGTTTCTAAGCACTTTGGTCCCATTGTGCATCGCTTCCTTTACTGGCTCTGCTCCGTAGTTACATTCATTCAACCTTTGAATGAATATCTTTGCAGTATCTGCATTTCTATTTCAGACATAGCTACAGCTAGGATCATGCAATCACAACTGGATTCTGGCTTACTTGCCTCTTTTCTTTGGAGCCTAAACCGATTTCCAAAAACGCTGGACTGAAGTTTAAACTTAACTACAAGGCTAGAATCTGGGGAACAAAGGCAACGCATTGCTTTGGGGAAGGCAAATTCTTATTTGGAGGGGCAACGCCAAAGTCCAGAGTGCAAAGGTTTGCTGGGACCTGCTAGTAGCTATTACTTCCCTCAAAAAAGCAACTCTTCCATCCTCTGCAAAAGGCTGGATTGATCTAGTGGTTTCTCTGGCTGCCCAAAGTCATCATGACTTATAATAAATACAATACAATCCCAAATCTGTAAGAGTGAAACCTTTTTGGGGGGGTCAACCAAAATGCACCCA
>NC_056530.1:31473611-31494358 GCF_019175285.1 Sceloporus undulatus
CACAAAATGCATGCTGCAAGCTTTTGAAGCTCTTCTGGCTTCTTCATCATCAAGAAAAAGGTGTTTAACATTAATCTCAAATCAGCATTTTCCCAAAATGTGGCTTATAAAGAATATTCCTAATACGAGGACGCCACCTGGTGGCCACTCGCAGCACTGCAGCCTCTTTGAACCTTCATCCCAACTTCTATCCTAGAGCGCCCTCCGGTGGCCACTCTTGGCATCCCAGCTCAGCAAAGGCCTCTCCAATTAGGGGACCCCACTTTTTTTTGGGGGGGGGGGGGGGGGGGTTTAAAAATGCAGGGAGCAAATTTGCAGATGGGACCCAAATTGAGAGGAGTAGCTAATACCCCAGAATTGGCCTCCATCGATTAGAAAGCTGGGCCAAAGCTAACAAAAAGGAACTTCAAGAGGGAGAAATGTAAGGTACTGCACTTGGATCAAAACAATGAAATGCATAGCTATAGGATGGGGGGGCACCTGGCTTAACAGGACACCATTTTACCATTGCATTGCATTTCATGGGATTTCCCTGCCATTATATTTAATGGGACTTGAGCATCCATGGGTTTTGCGCTCCGTGAAGGACCTATTATAATTGGTTGGACTGCAACTCCCAGCAGCCTGAGCCAGCCTAGACAACCAGGGATGCTGGGGACTGCAGTCTAAACTCTCCCGCAGAAAACTGAAGTGACTCCACTGTTGCATTGAGTGAGACTTGAGCATCCATGGATTTTGGGGGGTCCTGGAACCAAATTGCAGCTTAATACCATAATACCAGTAATATATATATTTTAGTAATAATATAATTATATAATTATATAATACATACCAATATATATAAAAGTATAATAATACATATTATTAGTAATGCATATAACAGTATGATATTAATAATTCATATTATTAGTAAGCAGTGTGTGGTGCATTTCGGTCGGCCAATGAAGGTATATCACTGATGGGTTTTTGTTTGTAACAAGATGTGGCTGATAAAGAGGAATATTCCTAATACTGTACAAGGGCACCATTCAGGACACACAGGGAAAAGGCCTATTTAAGCACCCATTCAGCATTAAACTGGAAATGACACTCGTTTTAAAACTGAAGCCACTTTTTATTGACCTCTAGAAGAGGATTTATCGGCATCATAATTTTTCAGAATGTTCACAAAAATGGAGAACCAGTCTTAGAGATATATCTGCTGAAAAGGAGAAGCACAGCTCCTGCCTTCTCTGCTTATTCAGAGGGAGTTCAGAAACAACGCCGTCGGAGGAATGCGTTGCTACGTCTTTGCTGCGGAAACCCTTTTGGACCTCAGCAACCCATCCAAGGGTCCTGCCGATTCTTGCGCGAGAGGAAGCTGATCTTCCGGGCCATTTCTGCATTGTAGATCCTGCGGCACGCCTCGTATGCCTCCCGCTGCCTCCTGCGGCACGGCTTCTCGTAATACCGACGCCGCTTGGACTCGTCGATGATGCCATCCATGGTCAGGATCCTGGAAGCGGGGAGAGGAGCCCCACAGTCAAAGAGGCAATAGAACAAGTCAGACGCTTCCTTCCTTCCAGATTCAAGACGGTTCGCCAGCTCTCCAATTCCCAACTTTAAAAAAACCAACAACTCAACATAGAATGTATATCCCAGTCTACGTTTGTAGAAGGGCAGTTCTGCCATGTTTTGCCCCCTCTCTGTGCCCTGAGGAAGGGGCACAGGCTTCATGTTCCCCATCCTTGAAACAAATAGAGATTACACAGCCCCATCCGTTGTCCCTGAAAAGAAATCTTTATGGAAGTTGACTTACTCAATTGGAAGAGACATGTAAGCCAAGCGACATGCACCCAAAAGGAAGATTTATTTGTTTTAACAGCCTCTTCCCAAGATGTTCATCCGTTGCACCACGGTTAAAGAAAGGTAGGATATAAATGAAATCAATGTGAGATAGCAATCAATGGGGAAAAAGAAGGAGGAGAAAAGCTGCATAAAGCTAAGAGGGTCTAAAAAGTTGAGGCAGTGAGTAGCTTCTGAATTCAAATTCCACTTCAACAAGTAACCCCAAAGAAGCCCCTTTCTCCACTTTAACCTTCCTGGGGATAATATCGAACTACACTAGAAGGCTGTTGTAAGGACTGCTGAGATAAAAGGTATTGCAAAAGGGCTTCCGTGAACAAGCGACTAAGAGGATACTCCTCAGCATTGAGAGTCTTGCTACGGAGCCATTGAGCAAATTCTGCCAGCCCAAAAGCGTCCGCTGGGCATGAATCGGAAGAGCCTCCGTTTCTTCCCGTGCAGTATCAGATTATTATGATCTTTCTAGGAGGCTTAATGGGTCTGAGCACGTTTCCAGATGCCTGCCTCAATGGACCACTGGCGTTCACATGGCTGTGCAAGCTGCTCTGGTGTGTCAGCCTGGGAGGCGTGTGTGGAAAGGAGTCGTGAATGGACCCCGGAGCCCACCCACCGGCCTCCAGCACCCAATGGGAGCCAGCTGTGACGTGCCCCCACCACCCAGCACCCGGCCAATCCCCGTCCGAGTGGGTTTCTCAGAATGGGAGTTATGCAACCCCCATGCACGCCTCCTTGCGCTGTTGCGAGTCTCATGGGCAAGGGCTGTGAGGGGGAGACACATGTTTGGCTCGCTGGCGACACAGGCAGCGGAGGAGAACGTGCCCAGGGCTCAGCAAAACACACAAGGCATGGTGCAGCAGAGTAACTGCAGTTCAAGCTATTTTTAAAACCAATTGAGGCTGAAGGAGCAGAGGAACAGGGAGAAGTGTGCAGAGCTGCTGCCACAGGGCTATACATAGGAGCATCTTCCCGCCCCAGGGAGGCATTTGCTCAGTTCATGACTCCTGGCCTTGTCATGATCCACCATGTTTTAGTTAGTGGGTCACAGGTACAGAAGGCCAAGGATATCTTTTCTCAATGAAAACCAAAGGCTGCCCCATCAGTGGCCCTGGCATCCCTCCACATCGATCCATGCTCCCCTCCGCTTCTCCCCCTTTCCAACCACATCTTGCACTGCACCATAATAGCAGGGATGCAAAGAGTTGGGAATCCAGGTGCTGTGGGACTGCAACTCCCAGTAATCCCCCTAAACAGCTAATGGTGATGGATGGTGGGAGTTGCAGTCCAACACCTGGAAAGCACCATGATTTAGGATGAAAAGATGTATGGAAGTTTTTCCTCTGTCCTCAGCCCTCACCTAAATATTTAAAGAATGCTTCCCAAAGATGCTTTAAGTCAGCGGTTCTCAACCTGTGTGTCGCAACACCTTTCCCAAGGGTCGCCTAAGACCATCGGAAAACACATATTTCCAACGGTCTTAGGAAGTAGCAACAAAAATAATTTTATGGCTGGGGGTCACCACAACATGAGAAACCGTATTAAAGGGTCACAGCATTAGGAAGGTTGAGAACCACTGCTTTAAGTGGACCATAGCATGTAGAAACATTTATTTAAGCCTCAAGCTTCTAGTCCTTAGTTTCGGCTCAAGTTCTTCTCTGAAACAGCTGCTCTCCTTATATCTGCTTCTCTTCCCTTGCTAACAGACGCTTGATCACCATTTCCCCCCCTCCTCCAGTTGCACTGAGTTTCTTTTCCTTCAAAATATAGAAATCACAGAGTTGGAAGGGACCACGAAGGCCATGTAAGTCCCTGCCATGCAGGAAGACACAACTAAAGCACCCCTGGAAGCAGCCCACTCAGCCTCTGCTTAAAGGCCTCCAAAGAAGGAGCGTCCACCAAACGGTTCTTATAGTCAAAAGTGTTCTTCTTAAGGTTTAATGGGAATCCCTTTCCTTGTAACTGGAATCCACTGGTTTGTGTTCTAGTCAGGTAACTCTCCCAAGGGTCATTTCAACCAAATCTCCAGACCAAGTGGCGCATGAATCAGTTGATGAATACGCACATGCTGCCATTCAGATTATAAACACCAATTTAGCTCACAGAGTGGGAATTATACATCCCTCCGGATGTTGTTGGAGGAAGGCCTTTGGCCAAGAGGTACACATTTACTTATTACTGTAGTAATTACACATATATATCCTGTCTCCGCTTGCGTCTGCCTTCCCATCCTGTATGGCAGACTAGCTAAGAGGAAAAGACCAGTGGGAGAGGCTTGGAGAAGTAGCCACAGGATGGCACTCTGCTGAGTCCCATGGCTACCTACATGTACTACGCTGGGTTTGGGATTCCTTGTTAGCATTGACAGCTGCCCAGTGATGTGACAGGGTTGTCCTCAATCATCTTGTTGGATCCTTTTTGCATTCACTGAAGCTGGGAAAAGACAACACTGAGAACCAACTGGGCAATGACATTTCCCCTTTACTTGCTATAAGGGGAAGGTGGGTCACAAGCACACTTCAGCATAAACTGCTGCCTTATCGGCCATCTTCTTTGCATCTTGCAAGTAAGTCTCCCTATGCAGACTGTGGACAAGATATTGGGGACTTTCTGCTCTTTCCTCCAAATTATTTCAGCCTGAAGAAGAGCCCTGGCGAATACAGAAATGTACCTTGCTTGTGACATATTAGCAGTTCAATAATGTGGGGGCAGGCAATTGCAGGAATAAGGAAGAAACTGGCGCTGAAGGGTGGCACCCCACAATGGCTTGGGTTCCCCTTGGCACTCACTCTACCCTTGAGATGGGCAACTCTGGTAGTTGTATTTTTTCCCCCTGCCAAAATGGGTATGCAGAGGAGCCTCGCAACCTATTTAAAAGATGAACTGACTTTCCTAGAGGGTTACCAAGAGACAATTCACCTTTTTTGGCCTGGAAAGTGGGGGTCTGAAAGTGTCAGAGGCCACAAAATAGCCCTGAGGGCTGTATGGTACCCTAAATTTTCATGTCCCTCACTGCTCATGAAGAATGCAACCCTGATTTCCACACACTCCATGGATCACACAGACCTTTGAAAACCTATGCTTGATATCTCTACCCAGAACAAACCACACATGAAGGGAGAAGAGGCTCCTGGGTGTATGGCATCATATGTGTCAACACTGCAATTTTAACCAATGATTCCCAAAATTTGGTACTCCATCTCCCAGAAGCCTCAGCTACTTTAGCACACAGTCAGGAATTCTGGGAGCTGGAGTCTAAAACGCCCAGAGGACCAAAATTTGGGAATCACCGCTCTAAATAAAAGTTACGCTGAAGCACTGATAAACAGAAAGAGGCTATGAAGCCGAAGGCTTGCATGGCTGGCATCCATAGATTTTTGTGAGTTTTTGGAGCTATGTGGCCCCAAAGAGTTTGTTTTTGTCGTTTCGCCAGCATCTGTGGCTGGCATCTTCAGAGAGGGGATGAATTCCTCGCACCAAAAGCTGGACCATACAAGCCTTCGGCTGCCAAAGTTACTACCATAAGCCAAGAGCAAATGCCATACTATTTGCTCACAGCAGCACTGGGGCCCCCTCTGGAGCAAAGCATGGTCTTCATAGAAAACTGTTTACCTGTTGAGAACACGATAGGCCACCTCCACATTGCCATTGGGGACCATCACAGTCCGGGCGACAAACTTCAAGTGATGGGACATCCTTTACGGAGCTTGTTCCTACATCAAGCAAAAGACGGTCAATGGCTTATAAATGTATTATTATTATTATATTTAATTATCTTATACCTCCTTATAATACCTATAATTATCTTATTTATAATTATGTTATACCCCCTTATAAATTTATTATTATTATCTTTAATTCTCTAATACGTCCTTATATTTATAATTATCTTATCAATAATTATCTATAATTATCTTATACCCCCTTATAAATTTATTATTATCATTATTAACATTATTATCTTTAATTATCTTACACCTCCTTATAATATCTATAATTATCTCTGTACACCTGTATTATTTTAATTGTTGGAAGCCATTCTGACTGTTTCTTACAAATAAGCAGGATATAAATGAAAGTTATTTATTTATTATTAAGTATTATCTCATCTATAATTATATTTAATTATCTTATACCCCTTATATCTATAATGATCTTATACCTCCTTATATCTATAATTATCTTATCTATAATTTTCTTATACCCCTATAAATTTATTATTATTATTATTATTATTATTATTATTAATCATATACCCTTATAATATCTATAATTATCTTATCTATAATTATCTTATACTCCCCTTATAACATTATTATTCTTATCATCATCTTTAACTATCTTATACCTCCTTATAATATCCATAATTATCTTATCTATAATTACAATTTATACTCCCTTATGAATTTTATTATTATTATTAAATTTAATTATCTTATACTTCTATAATTATCCTATCTATGATTATCTATAATTATCTTATATCTCCTTATAATATCTATAATCATCTTATCTATAATTATCTTATACGCCCTAATAATAATAATAATAATAATAATAATATCTTATATCCCCTGAATGCCAAAATTAGGGGCAATGAGGGAAGGCTCCCCCTCGTCTCCTCCCCAATTCACTTATGGGGGGGGGGGGAAGGGCTATGCCTCCATAAGCAGCGCCACCATTTGTCCGACCCTTCCCGGCTCCCCCGCGTCCCTCTCGGGCAGGAGCTACTACTCGAGGCCGGGGATGCTTGCGGCCTACATCGTCCCAAGGTAAATAAAGGCTAAAAGGAGGCTTCTGGACCCCCTCAATGCACCCATGGTTACTCACCAGCCCCGGGCCTTCCCAAATTGGACAGCCGTGACACCGGAACCGGAAATGCAAGCCTCTTTTCCCCCGTCCCTACGTTCCACCCCCTTCCAGGCTTTGCGGCCTAGTCATGGTAACCATGGCAACGCAAGCAGGCCTAGCAGTAGAACTAGGCCTCAGGCCTGGGCAAATGTTATTAAACATCTCTCTATGCATAATGCATACATACTTTTCAGTCTATGCTTTTAATGGGCCACTTGGTTACTAAATATAATGTTGTTACTGTTAATAAATATTTGTTTATTGCTCCATGTTTCTTTCTTTTCTCCCCTTTGGATTACCTGGCATTTAAAAAGAATTCCAGTATACATACATTCTACACTGCAAAATTGTGAGATACAGATTTCTTCTAAGTACCAAAGTACCAAATCAAATGAATCAGGACAAAACAAGTGAAGCAGCAATTTCCAATTTATTAGTTACAATCTTGCAAGAAGGGTGTCTCAGGCAAGAGACCACCTTTTTAAGTATGTAAAAACTCCACCCATAACATATCTCATCATACGTCTCATGACCATTTAAATTAGCCATTATAGATTCATAGGTGTGTTCTAATATTCATAGCCCCCTATTTATTACGCAGGGTCAGTTAGAAATGTTTGTGAACTGTAAGTCACCCTTTTATAAAAAAGTATCCTTGTCAATTAGTGAGAATAAAACTCCCGCATCTCTTGATTTATTTCTCCCTTGTAACATTGTCCTTGATCTGCAGGTGCAGACAAAGGTTTATTTACTTTGAAGCTTTTTTGTCTAATTTAATTGCTATGTTTGTAATGCAAGTCTACTTCATTATTTATTTATTTTATTTTTTTCTAAACAGGACACTTAGCCATTTTGATCATCTTAATAGAGCCAAAAAAATACTATATAAAATAACTAAGTCCAGCATATTTTATAAGTTTAGCTAATTTATAATCAAAGATATAAACCTCCTTTATTCTTATAAAACAATATATTTAATATTTAATAAATAATAGTGTTATAAAAAGCTTATCTAAAAACTCTTTTACTAACATATTTTTATAAAATTCCCTTTCAGTTATAGGGCCTCAGCTGACCTTTACTCAATCCTATTAGAATAGATATATTGATTATAATAGTATACATGTATATATGTGGTTCCATACTATTTATATGTATGTACTGTAATCTAATTATAGCATACGATTATATAATCCTTTCTACGCTAGTCATGTTTCTAACTCTTATTAAATCTTATGTGTTTGATTCAAATCCATTTCTCTCAAAAATTAATGCAGTTTGATACTGCTTTACTTTCCATAGTGTGTGTGTGTAAAAATATGTTTTATTCTTTTAATAACTATCTGTTTTAATACTGTAATAATTTCAATTCCTTTTTAATATACTTTTTTTCCTGTTTTTTTTAAAATTGTATTGTTGTTTTTTTAATGTGAAGCTGTTCTGGGAAAAGAGCAGGACACAAATAAATAAATAAATGATGGTCCAATGCTATGGGGTTCTGGGATTTGTAGTTTTCTGGAGATATTTGGCCTTCAGAGGGCCTTCTGGGGGCATTTTGGATCCACACACACATGTAATGTGCATATATATATATACACACACACACATACATACTCACACACACACATAATGCATACATATATACACACATAATACATATATACTACACACACACACACAGCAGACCACGAAGAAGTAATACACACACACCTCCAAGGGGGCCATACATTACCCACTCTAGTCTAAATAGCCAAAATGATTTTGAGCCAGAATCTTCAGAGGAGGTGATACTTGTTTATGTTTATGGGACAGTATTGTGGCCAGCATTGCGATTGTGGTGTGATACAAGAGCTTTAGACGAACTTGCTGAGTAGCTCCATCTATGGGTCCTCCTGGCCCAAGCGACTCCATAGAGACTCCACATTTAGGAGCAATGTATCTGCACTGCTGGTTAAGAGCAGGATCCGCAGGCTGTTGGCTTTCGTGTCTTGTTTGTGAGCCTCCCCAGAAGAATCTGCTTTTCCACAATAAAGGTGCTGGATTAGGATGGCTCTTTGGCTTGTTCTCTCTCCTTTAGTTTTATTTTATTTTAAGATAGTGTGGAATGAAGTAAAAGCACCCGGATGTATGTTTTAAAGAGATTTCCGAGTAACATGGGTAACACATTACCTCCTCCCCCATTGCGAACAAAAGAAGTGCCACTGTATTCTGCTCTGGTCAGGCCCCACCTGGAATATTGTGTCCAGTTCTGGGCACCACAATTCAAAAAGGAGATTGAGAAGCTGGAGCGTGTCCAGAGGAAGGCGACTAAAATGGTGAAAGGTCTGGAAACCATGCCCTATGAGGAACGACTCAGGGAGCTGGGCAGGTTTAGCTTGGAGAAAAGAAGGTTAAGAGGTGATATGATAGCCCTGTTTAAATATTTGAAAGGATGTCATATTGAGGAGGGAGCAAGCTTGTTTTCTGCTGCTCCAGAGAACAGGACCCGGAACAATGGATGCAAGCTACAAGATTCCACCTCAACATTAGGAAGAACTCTTCCTGACAGTAAGGGCTGTTCGACAGTAGAACACACTCCCTTGGAGTGTAGTGGAGTCTCCTTCTTTGGAGGTCTTTAAGCAGAGGCTAGATGGCCATCTATTGGGGATGCTTTGATTGGATTTCCTGCATGGCAGAATTGGGTTGGACTGGATGGCCCGTGCGGTCTCTTCCAACTCTACGATTCTATGATTCTATGAAAAACACAGGGGAAAAACCCACTCGTTGCAAAAACTCATTGACAGCCACCGCCGCGGCTTTTATTGAAACCAAACATTCTTCCAAAGCCAGGCTTTGCAACATCTCTCGGATGTACAATGAAACATTTTTAAGTTAAAAATAAAAAAATAAAGTAAAAAATACAGGACAGAGGAAAGCAAAGGGGTTTTTTTGTTTTTTAAAAAAGGGAAGAAAATAAATTCACACATTTTGGGAGACACAAACAGCTCAAAAGTTTCAGGAGTGGCAGTGATAGGCAGCCATTTTCTGTCCCTCTGAGGCCGCGCTGGAGGCAGGCAAGTTGGGCAGAGACCGAGAGAGACCCCCGAGGGTCCCTTTCACAGGATGGCCTCCGGCCATGACGGCGCTGGGCAGACTCTGGCATCGCGGAAGTGGTGCGCTGGAGTGGCAGCAGGCCAAGGAAGCCGGGACGGAGGCCATGGACGTGGCGCGGGCAAAGGCCCCTGGGGCAACAGCAGCTGGGTTTGGAAGGAAGACAACTACCCCGTAGGGCTGGGCACCGGGATGCAGGAAGGCCTGGCCGAAGGTGGAGTTCGCCTGGCCAAAGCCCACGTGGCCCAGAGGAGGGTTCGAAATGGGCGAGGTGTGGATCCAGGTCAGGTTCATGGCCGGCCAGTCGCCCAGGAAGCGTAAGGGCTCTCCTTCCCCCGGAGGGCTGGGTTTGTCCTCCTCGGGTGAGTCTGTGAGGTGCGTCTGGAGCAGCTCCTCCGTCGGGGGACTCTCCCTAGAGCCCTGTGGGGAGGCTACCTGCCTGTTCCTTGTGGTGCTTTCTGCTGGTGTGGAAGACTGCTGAGGAGGAAAATGGCACTGAATTAATGGAAAGGAAGCAACCATCAAAGCACTTCAGGGGTTTTAATAGCTAAGCTAGCCATGTTGTTCCATGGGAACAAAACCCATGTTGTGTTGCATCTGCACTGGCAAGATATAAACACTTGGGTCTCCCCAGCCATCATTGTGGATGATTATTAAAATAAGCCAATACACATTGCTGCCTCAAAGCCAGTCTCCTTGCTCTGGTTAAGCACTTTTGCACTGGTCTGGATGGAAAGGCGTCCATGGCAATCCAGGCCTGTACATGGTTGCTGTCCAAGGCAGAGGACAGTCAGGACGTGCAACTGCTAAAGAAATAAACCCCTTCCTAAACATAAAGAAGACCATTTGGCTGAGAGCCTCAGGCCAAGCCAGCCAGCCTCACTTCAAGAGGAAGCATGCATGGCTATGCCAACACCCACAAGCTTTCTGCAATCAGAAGAGGCAACACTGGTTCTCAGATCTAAAGATGTCCAACCCAAAGGAAAACAGGGCAGAAGGCAGAAGTCCTGGACTCACCTTTGTTGCCTCACACTTCTTCTCTGCTGCCTCTCCGGTGTGGTCGGCGCACGAGTTCTTTAAAGCAATGTGGGGGAACCAGACTTTCAGCATCCTCTCCACTTGCAGAAGGGTGCCAAGATATCGCTCTCTGGAAAGAGGAGGAGGAAGAGAAGAACCATAAGCACAAGGGGAGAAGGAAGTAAAGAACATAGAGCTAGAGATGCCCAGCCTAAAGGAACCAGGAGGAGAGTGGCGGTGGTGGCGGCATTATTTGCCATTGAGTCGACTTTGATTTGTGGCAACCCTACAGCAGGATGGTTCTGCCAGTTTATTCTGGCTTCCAGGGAAAGCCCACATTCCTTACAGCCCTCTGCCTTATATTTAGCCCCACTGGCACCAAGGCCAATTACAAAACTGGTCAATCCTTCCCAATGCCAGTGCCTCATAGAAACATCCAGCTAGGGTACAAAGAGGAAAAGAGGGGCTGAGTAAAAGGCTTTGTACAAAAAGGGCTTCACTGTGAGAGACGCTGTGACTCGAGGAACGCCAAGAGAACAGTGAACATAGTCCTTACCCCATCTCTGGCTTTTGAAGGACACCAATTATCCGCTGGATCCTATCCATGGCCACACTCTGCTGGAAGCTACTGAGCCCTGGAGAATCAAAGGGAGAGAGAAAGAAAAAGACCCAGCAATTAGCTCCTCGTTGCTGATGTTTGCAAAGCTGGAATAACAGTAAAAGAACAAGAAGTGCATTAAGAGGAATAGGTGTGGAGCACCACAGAGTGCTGGCTCTCCCAAAGGCACCCAAAAATCCTCTACGGATCGGGTTCTCCTGTATCTCCTCCATGAACTTGTCCCAGCCCTGAGATCCTCTTCCTCCATTCCTGCCAGCTTTCAGGGCACAGCTGGTATGAACAAGGGAGGCAATGCTTTCTCGGTGGCTATTAAATAATCCTTCTAAAGTGTATGTTTTAAATCATATTGCAATAAATAACACTGAGGGTCACAAATCTGGTCTGGTTCCTTGAGGAGGGGGTCCTGGTATATGACCCCAGAGTGAAAGCAGGCAGGAAAGAGGGTGCACAAGGAGCCTCAATCTGCTGCAATGTCCCAGACAGGGAAACTACAGAGCCTCCGGGTGGATGCCAAAATCCCAAAGGCTCCAGCAAGAGGAGGGTTTTGAGAATCCAGCCTAGCAAGGTTTGCCAAGGGAAAGCGTCAAGGTTTGACAGTGGCAAGGCTGTCCCAGCACTAGCAGCGGCGTCTGGAGGGTTATGGGAGGTGCAGTTGCCAAACCAGTGGCTTTGTGGGAAGAGACGGCAGGGCAAAGAGGCTCTCCGAGACACATGCAGGCAACTATCATTTGCTAAGCTGAGGAGAAGCCCAAGGGAGGGGAGTGCGGGAAAGCAGGCAGGCGTCCGCGTGCTCCGCTGGCAGAGAGGCATGCCTTTGTGCTCACGCCGGCACACGTGTGGGGGAGAGAGAGAGAGAGTGTGTGTGTGTGTAACAAGACCTGCACAAAAGGAGAGCAGAGAGACAGGAAGGCTGGCATCTGCCCTTGCGGCTGAGAAAAAGCATTGCCAAAGAGGGATGGGAATGATCTCTGGTTTTGCAAATTGATCTTTCCCCCCAAGATCAGATACAATCTGGTGCCTTTAGTTTATATTTAGGTGGGACTCACAGGAAAATATAGCAAACTCAGTAGTAGTAGTAATAACAATAATAATATAGTAATAATGTGATACCTTTATTAAGCCAACCAAATGGTTCAAAATACATTATGCAAGTTTTTGCTTCTTTATCGGGCCTGGGTGTTAAATGTTATTTTAGGGGAAGAGAGGTGAGGATGGAGAGTCACACATCTGCCTCTTTCTTGAAATGTTAAAGCCGCATTTAAGATGGCGGTGTATGGATGCAAAAGCAAGGCAACCAACTTTCCTCCCCTCCACTGTCAGAAACAAAAGCAGCTCCTCTGAGATCTTCCCTGCTCTGCAGACAGAAGCTGGTTATGCGCTGTCATCATTATGGCCAAGTCATAAATCATCTTTATGGGCCCATTCCCAGCAGAAAGGCAGGGAGGGGAGGAGAGGCCTTTAAAAAACACCACTGACTCTCATTGGGTGTCGTTTTCATCACCCGCTGTTGTCCCGTTCTCTGGGACTTTTTGCAATCCTTCCCTCCCATCTATGAATCACCCAAGTGAAGGGTGGTGGCAACAAGTGCATGCTTTTTGCAGGCATGCTGCCAGGGCTTTGAAAGCCAAAATAAAGTGTGCCCAGGACTGGACCTTGGTGAGGATGCCAGGAAGGGAGATGCCCAAAGGCCTGGACCCATGGCCCCAGATGGCTACCAAGGACAGAGTCCAGCAGCCGTAACAAGAGTCCATAACAAGAGAGGGAACGGCCGGCTGTTTTCCTTCCCAGGAGAGTGTCTCTTACATAATCCTTCTCCCTCCCTGCCAGCACACCCTTTTTGTCAGGTGGCAAAAAGCAAATAGTATTACATAACCAGCTCTTTTCGGAGCCTTCTCTCAACTACAACTGTTTTGAGGGATGTTTTTCTACAGCTGACTTTGGAGTTACATTAAAACTTCCATGGGCAAAGGGTGGCCTCTCGAACCCATTGCCCCACAATCTGCCCAATTTAAATAAAAATATCTATTTCCCAAGCTACGCTGGGAAAAAAGCTCTCAAAATGTGCGAGAGCACACAAAAATACCCAGGGTCATTTGTTTTAACTGGTTGCAAGTATTACAAGGGTTTAAATAAAGTTATTAATAACAACAACACTGTCTGTAGCCCCACTCAAAATGGCAATAGCAAGTCCTTTCCCTGTCACTATTTTGAGAGGGATAGCAGAGGAAAGTAGAGCTGTTTCGGCTTGATGTGTGGGAGGCGTGCGAAGTGAGGCAATCCAGAGTCCCTACATAGCTGCCTACCTCTGTCTTAAAACTACTAACATGGAGAACCTCGAAGGAACATGCCAAATTAAAGCTAACCTACCCTGAACTTTCAAGGTAGTGGAGAAAGGGAAAGACACTGGAGCTTCCATTAAAATTCAGTTTTCCCCCAGACCCCAAGACATAAACCAAGAAAGGTGTGATCCCACTCTCTGGTCTTCTCAAAAGCCAGAACTTAGAAAATGGGTTGACTGTGTGCATGCTTCTATGTACAAGTGCCTCCTTTTTTTGCCCCTTGAGCCACAGAGAACCTTTCCACTCAACACTCCCAATTCCAAACAATACAGACCCCACCACAGACCTACAACTCGCGTCATTGGATCCTTACCTCGGTCGAAACGGCCCATTCTCAGCCGGCGGAGAAGCTCCATGAGCGGCCGGACAAAACCTTGAAGTTCCCAGCACTAAAGAGATGGAGGACAAAAAGGGAGAGAATGCATAAGGAGGCTGAACCAAGCAGAAAAACAAGCCACAAGCAAACATAACCCAATGGTGCCAGTCATTTGGAAACTGATTAATTTTCCCTTCTGATCGAACGCTGGGCACAACCCAAGCCAAGCTTTGCACCCACACCCCTGATCCTTTTGCAACAAAGAAGTCATGGGTTCTGCAATAGCTGCATCTTCCAAGGTGCCTTCAAAGGCAATCCACCTACATCCATTAAGTCACAGCAGTTGAGGTGGAAGCCATCCTACAACTTGTCTAGTCCAACTTCCGGGGTCAGAATCTGCCCTCTGGAGGAGCAGAAATTGAACTCGTCTTCCAAGTGATGGAAGCCCTTCACATCTCTGAAGATATCTACCTATCAACCCCCTCTTCTCCAACCTTGGTTGACAGTAGGGATGTGTCAAAATAACCCAGAGAGGCCAAGATGCATGACCTGCATTCATTAAACAAGCAAAGCCCCAAAAGCAGAGCATCACTCAGTGATGTAGTCTGCATTGTTGCTCATGAGTATATTCTCCTAGTCTTAGAAATGAAGAAGAGTCTATATAGGACGCTTCCCTCTGGATCCTTCAAAGACCAAAGACCCTGAAGCCTATTTGGGTTGCTCTCCACTGGATGAGGTATCAGCAGATGTTCTCTACACACTTTCAAAACAGTTATGAGGATTAGAAGTGTGGCAAACTGGTTCCACTAATTCCCAGTCAAATCAATGGCTTCCCACTTCCCTCAATGCTAGTTCCTTCTGAACCAACCTTTTGTGCGAAGAGATGGTCCTTCTCGGTCCAACAGGGAGAGCGTGGACTTTCCCGTTCCTCTGTCTCCCCGTTCCTCTGCCTCTTTTTCCCTCGTGCAGACAGTTGGGACACGTAAGCGTGGTTTGGGCCACCTCCCAAGGTGTTGCTTGACCGCTTGCGGCCACTGGACCCTTCCAGCCTCTTCTGGCCACTGACTGGCCTGAGTGGGCTGCCTTCTGTATCCATCAAGCGGTCACAGTATGTGTCCTCCACGGCCACCGGATAATGGCAACAGGGGCCCATCATGGCCTGGGGCTTGGCCGAAGCCAACAAGCCCAGCGGCTTCCGCACACGGCGCTTACGGTTGTGGCAGAGCAAAGCTGGGTTAGTCCGTCCCGATCTTGTGGAGAAGAAAAAGCCCCGGCCATCCGGTCCGTCTCGTTGGTGTCTCACGGGTGCTGACTCCTTCTCTGTGTCGCTCTCGCTTTCCGAAAGGAAGACCTGAAAGTCGACGCAGCGCTGCTGCTCTTCCTCTTCCTCTTCACTCTCAACGGAATATAAAGACTCGCGGGAAGAAACGCTGTTGGAGGACTCCATGGTTGCCATCAAAGATATCTGGAGAGAAGAAAAGGAGCAAAGGTCGGTCAATGATGCTTGGGTCTTGGAGAGAGGTTCAAGCAAACACAGAGTATATAACCAAGAAAGCAGGTGTGTATGCATGTGTCTATATGCCATGGGGGGCTCCTTGGCAAGATTTGTTCACAGGGGGTTAGCTTTTGACTTCTTTTGAGGCTGAGAGAGTGTCACCTAGAGACCTTGGATTCAATCCCCACAATTCAGCCGCAGTGTCCTTTTTAATTCCGAGTGCACACTGGGTGGCCTTAGGCAAGTCACATTCTCTCAGCCTCAGGGGAAGGCAAGGGCAAGCCTCCTCTGAAGAAATCGTGCCAAGAAAACCCAATGACAGGTTGGCGTTAGGGCTGCCATAAGTCGGAAATGACTTGAAGACGCATAACAACAGTCAGAAATGACTTGAAGGCACGCAGCAACAACAACAAACACACCACCTCCCTTGCTGTCAGGAATTATGACGCCAGTTGGGGCTGATGGGAGCTCTAGTCTAAACCAACTGGAAGGTAGTAGAAGGAAGTCTCTGAATGTTGTTGACAACTAGCACAGCCAGGACTGAGCCATGCTGGGAGTGGCAATCCATACCCACCAAGCAAGATTCCCACCAGATCCTTGGCAACTCTTTGCAAGAACACTGGGCTGTGGAGACATTTCCACACATCTGGGGAAGAAGCACCTGAAAGCTATTAAACTAGGCTGCGAAATCCCACTGGTCCTCCGTGCCAAAAAGCAAGGGAAAGAAATGATGAAAGCCAGCCCTGGCTGGATGAGGAGGGTACAGAGCGTTCTGTGCCGCCGAGGCATCGATCTGCAACAACAGCCAGCGTCTCCAAAGGGACACCCAGTCCTGCCTTTTGGACACCTGGCGTCTAATCCGTGAACCACCTTCAATCCCAGGCAGGACAGAAATCCAATACAATAAAACAAATAATACATAAAAGGCAGGATAGCAATAAAGGAAAGACCTTGAGATCTCTCCACAGGTCCTCCTCCCAAAGTCTGACTACTATACTTTCCTGTCAAATGGCTGCCCATGTTTCACCCTAAGGCTGGGCTTCCACACCCAAATAACAACCCATAGCAGTGCATGGGGTCAAAGGGAAAACGCCTTAAAAAAGGGAGGACACCCATCCAGAACGGCCCCAGGCACATCCACCGGACTCTCCTGAACAACAACCTGTCTGCGCATGGGAGCAAAATGTGCCAAGGTGCAACAGCCCTGGTTTCTGCTGCGGCTGCAAAAACTGGACGCCTCTGACTCTGGTGCGAAGGCGTGCAAAACCTTCGCTCCATCATTCTTGTGTATTTTGTGAATCCCGAATCTTTCGGGAATCCCAAATCTATATATATTCTATATATATATAGAATTCAAAGACATAGCCCTGTTAGTCTGTAGGATCACTCGGTAGAAAGATCTTGCAGCACCTTTGAGACTCACTGAAAGAAAGAAGTTGGCAGCAGGAGCTTCCCTAGACTTTAGTCTACTTCATTTCAGATCCAAATTGGTATTTCAGACAGGATTTCCCCAAATGCACCTGAGGATGTAAGACCCAAGTTTACGAAAGCTGCCAACTTCTTTCTTTCAGTTAGTGCCAAAGGTGCCTGAGTCTTTGGGATTGCCTCCCAACTCCCAAAGCCCAAGGGCAGGGAACCGTCTAACTAAAAGATTGTATGGACAGCGTTGTGTAAATTTACAGCGCTTTATAAATAAAGGTTAATAACAACAACAACAACAACTCCATCATTCTGTGAAAGGCAAGGAAATGGGCAACCTTTCAGTTCATACACACTCATGGACCTGCGCTGTGACTTTTTGCCTGCTATGGACAGGAGCAGCAGACGGCGTGCCTCGTGGACGTTCTTGTCATCAGCCTCGCCGTGCCATTGCGCATAAGCAATCGGTGCCGCTGCCAGCATTCAGAACTTCACAACACGACCAGAGCCCACCCACCGAACCGTTACGCTTTTCCCTGAGGGGTGCTTTCTCTGTGCATGACGCCAAGGATCATCCGCCTCGCCTTCTCTCCATTCATATTCACTTGCCTGGCGTGCCACAGGTTGGCTTCTGGCGCACGCTGTGTCCATTGAGAGCCCATTCAATGGGTTGCCATCTTATGCAGCCCCACACTGTGGGGTGTGCTCTTCCTAATACTACTATTACTTGCCATACATCAAACTGGCAGCATTTTCAGCAAAAGGGGACACTAAGGATAAAGGCATCTAACCCACTTTTTCACCCCAAACGCTGCTTTCCCCTTCTTCTTGGTGGGTTTTTTGGGCTAAGTGCCCACGTTCTGGAAGAAATTATTTGTTGATGTTTCCGAAGACGACAGCAAAACATCAGGAATAAATTCTTCCACAGCCACACAGCCCAAAAACCCCACAAAAAGGCTACAGAAACACTTTTTGTCATGTTGACAAAAAAGGTCCCATCCCTGGCGCTGTTGTGTTCAATGGCCAAAACCGGTCTGACAAAGTGACTGGCCCATAAAAAGGTTGGAGTAGCCAACCTGTCTCCAGTCGGTGGCCGCTCCCAAGATACAAACAGGATTGGCTCTTGGAGGGTTTGCGGAAAGGTACATCGTCACACAGGTTTCTTATGATCCCACAAAACGTTAGAAGAAAAAGCTTTGCATTTCTGTACAGAAGGTACAGATCTGCAGAAAGGAGAGTATGCATCTCTAGAAGGAAGCCGGAACCTTGGCTTTGCATAAAGTGAACCATCAGACCTTCTTATGGTCCTGCAAGAAGATACAGGGGGACACGGTACAAATGTATGTACGTATATACTGCATATATATACACATACATACATACACAGACACATATATATACCTTTACCTTTCAACACAGACACACACATACATAATATATATATATATACACACACACACACACACACACACTATACCTTTACCTTTAAACACACACACATATACAACATATATATATATACACACACTTTATATATTGAAATGTGTGTGTGTGTGTATATATATATATATATACACACACACACACACACACACACACATACAGTTTAGCATATGTGGATCCTAAGGTTTCTGTCTTCTTTTGTCTGGATGCAGGAATAATACTATATTTTTCATAACTTTGCATTTTCTATCCACACATCATATATATAAATAAATATATTCACACACATATACATTATACTGTATATGTCCCATGCATATATACAGGCACAGACAACACAGGGCAACACTAAACATATCACGATTCCTGGCTTTAGGCAGAAGACAGAAACCTTCGGATCCGCAAGAGCTAAACTTGAATCAAGCGAACCTATTCTTCCTAATGGCGGACACTGCAGAATATAGAAGATAAACAAAGATATAGATAACTAAAGGTATCGATAAATGCTCGGTTTCCTGCAAAGGAAGCCTCTCCTCTTCTGCTGATGGCTCTTGCTCATCAGTCCTTAGCGCTCTGCCTATGCCCAGAGGCCCCCATGCCATGCCATGCCCTCCCCATCCAGGGCTTGAGCTGCTGCATTACTCACCTCCTTCTCCTCTCCTTCCTCTGCGAAGAATGGGACCCTCTCCGCCTCGGAGCCAAGCATAGCCTCTCCTCTCTTCCTTCCCAGCCACGCGGACACGTGCCCCGTCGCACGTGCCCCCCCTGGCCACGCCCAATGGAACGCATCCCCCGCGCCCCATTGGCTCCCCGCGCGACCCAATCCCCGCCCTCCCGCGCTCCCATTGGACGGGAATGAGGAAGCAGGGGCGCACGTGTCCCGCACGTGGGCACAAGGAGCCTGAGCGTGGCCCGGACCGTGTCTCGGCGGGGTCACGTGGACCATGGCGTGGCCCGCCGTTGCGAAAGGGGGCGGGGCCAAAGGGGAGGGAGGGAGAGAATGAATGAATGAATGGAAGGAAGGAAAGGCGTCTTTAGCTTTAAACCTTGCCATCCCCTGCAGAGGCTGAGAGAGTGTGACTCCGCTGGAGGAAGGAAAGTTTTCTTTTTAACGTCTGGGAGCCACTGGAGTCACTTGTTTCCTCTCGAATGCCGCCGTGCCTCCCATCCGCCAAGAGGGCATCGCAAACCGTGCCATTTAAACGCAAGCCTCATTGCAGTTACAAAGATGCAAAGGCACAGATGCCTGTGAAACGTCAGGAATAAACTCTTCTAGAACATGGCCAACCCACAAAAACACTGTGGATGCCAGCCGTGAAGGCCTTCGACTTCCCATTCAGTTTAATGTTTCATGGTCGAGCTTTATTCGGTTTATTATCATTTTACATGAACTATCACAGTTTTCTTCCTATAAGCCTCTTTTGGTTTCCTCAATGGTTAATGAATTTGGTCTAACTGTTAGCATTACCTCTTTTTTTGTGTCGTTGTGCACCTCACAGTCATTTCCACTTAAGGCGAGCCTATAAATAAATTAATGATGGGGTTTTCTTGGCAAGATTTGTTCAGAGGGGGTTTGCCATTGCCATCCTCTGCGGCTGAGAGAGCAGACTTGCCCAAGTGGGTTGAATGGGGATTCGAACTCCGGTCTCCAGAGTTGAAGTCTAATACTCAAACCAGGGCACTAGGCTGGAGGAGGAAATGAACACGGATGCAAACCGTTGTGTTAAGAGGATAGGGCACCCTGACCCTTTCGGACTCCTTTGAGGCAAGCCTAGCAAAAGATCAGAGCCTGGCGGTTATTTCATTTTTCTTCTCTGCCAGGCAATGACCCAGAGAAAGAGATGGCACTGCATCCGCAGGCGGGTGCCTAAGAAGACTATAGGGTCACTTCTTACTAAAGTACAGAACCCAGGATCCCACAAGAAGGCCCCATGACAGTTAAACGGTTATCAAACTGATGTATTTGTAGTGGTGGATACACCAAGCAACATTTCCTCCCCACAGAATCACATCCAAAAAGTGATGTGAGTGCTGTGATACAGTGGTCCTCCACATTGGCTGGGGTCGGGGTGAAGGACCCCCCGTGAATGTGAGAAAGCCACAAATACAAAAAACCCACTGTTCGTTTTACCTAAGAGAACCTCTCTAGAACCTCCAGGTCCTCCATGCAACTCGTGGTCAACTTGTGCCAGGGTTTGACTACAGAATCACGCTGGAGGACCTACGAATGCCCAGAGAGTGCCTTCTCTAGGAACTTCTAGTTCTCCAAGGCAACTCTATGGTCAACATCTGGCAGAGTTGCGCCGAGGACCAGAGACT
>NC_056530.1:31498138-31524237 GCF_019175285.1 Sceloporus undulatus
AGACTCCTAGAGAGAATGTATTACTCCAAACCACAAATAAGCAAAGCTGCAGAATTGAAGACAACTGTACTTACCATTATTAAGCTTTACTTATAAAGCGCTGTACATTTACATGGTGCTGAACATACGATCAATTAAAATAGATAAATTAAGCCTACCTATGGTGTACTTGTAACAACTGCACACATAATACCTTTGGAAAACTGCCCGTTCCGATCACATTTGCCCATAAAATTGCCCTTCAACTGCCTCCATGGCCACTTTAGATGCCAAAGAACGAACAGATGCTCGGCTAGATATATCTAGAAACGATAACCTCCAACGATTGCTGCTCCTCTGATCTGTTAAAGAGAACTTGAAAATATTACTATTTTTTTTGGAGTGCAAGTTCTTCAAAAAAAAAAAAGAAACCTTTCTAAGCTCTGCAGCACCTGTTCCTTAGCAAAGGAAAACCCCAGCAGGAATGTATGGGGCTGGCATTTCCGTTCACTTTGATTCGGTTTGTTTAGGGCTTATCGGGGATAAGGGTTTCTTTCTCATTCCAGGTATTAATTAACAGAAGAAAACGAGAAATCGTGCATTATCACCAGTTCCAGTCTTGGATGGTCTTTCTGCTATATCTAGGGTCTCATAAGAGCTTGGGAAGGTGACATTTTGGGACTAACTCCTCCGTTTCCCTTCCGGATCGGGGCAGTGGGAGTTGTTAATGCTAACTTTTCCAAGCTCTTGGCCATCGTTTCTTCCTGCCCACTTTGTACTCGCAGGTGTCACCTGGGCAGCTGAGATCGTTCTTGGTGCCATTTGATGAACTAATCGTGGATTTTGGGCCAAGAAAGTGTCAGCTGCAATCTGGTGACTGGGCAAGGCGCCCAAAGATTCTTGGATATCATATGTCTGAGTGGGTATCTTCTTTAAATACGCAGAGAAGCTCTCTCTTATCAAGAGGCTATCTCTTAACCCTCAGGATCCAACCAGTGAACTTTCAAGAGACCCCTGGACTTCTTCTCCAGCAATCTGGATTGGAAAAATAATGACTGACAGAGAGGAAAGCAGACCGGAGACTACATTGTGGTGCTTTGGCTCAATCATTAACCAAAATGGAGACTGAAGCTCCAAGACATCAGAAGGCGGCTAGGATTGGGAAGGACAGTTATGGCAAGATCCTCAGGGGCAAGGTATATCATTGAATACTAAGGTTAGATTTCCCATTTCTATATAGGGTTGTGAAAGCTGGACAGTGAAGAAACAGGAATGAAATTAACTCATTTGAGATATATGGTGCTGGAGGAGAGCTCTGCAGATACTGTGGCCTGCTAAAAAGACAAATACAGAGGCTAAAACTCAAGCCTGAATTCTCCTTGGAAGCCAAAATGACTGAAATGAGGCTGTCATATTTGGGACATATCATCAGAAGGCATAAAAAGGAGGAAGGAAGGGGAAGGAAAAAATGTGGCAGCAGCTTTCAGACTAACTTTTTTATTTCTGCATGAGTTTTCATGGATATAAATCTTCAGATGCAATACCATGAGGAAGTACCTGAGGCCTTAATATCACTCTGCTGCATCCAAAAAAGCAGGTTTATATCCATGGAAGCTCAGGAAAAAGAAAATCCGGATAGGTGCTGCCATGTTTCTTTTTCTTTGCCCCCTCTCCCCATTCTTCCTTCCTTTTTATGCTGCAAGAGACTTAAGTATGAATTTCCTGCACAAATGTGCATTTATTTGCCCTCTCGCTGCCAAAAAGCCAGCAGCCATACATTCGATAAGGCGCATCCTCACGAATACTTGTGGACACTACGGTGAAAACTGCAAATCCTTTTTTCAGCTGAGTTTATGGAGTCATGAACTCTGGCACAAAAGCCCAAATTCCTCCAAATTGTGTGCAGCTGGATAACGGTCTATTCAACTGGAATGAGGAGTATCTTCATTGTGTAGACAAACCGCCTGCAAAGTAGGCCCAGATGGCAATACATTATGCCCCTTCCCTGAAATACATGGTCTAGACCACCCTGGCATCCTTTCACTCTCCGGTAGTCTGTTTATTTCTCCATGGTAAAGGATGAAACTGAGGCTGCTGAGAACCAAATACTGCTTGAAGGGATAATGGAAACGCTTTCCTTTTTTGTGGTCCTCCTTCCTATATACCTTTGGACAGCTAGGTCAGGTCTCTTTCTTTTGCAATGATCCAGAATCTAGTTGCGCATGGACATCACACATTTGGACATGAAGCATAAACCTACATTGAAATGGGACTGAGCAGCCGATGTAGGAAATCCATCTTCCATTTCACCCAATGCATCTTGAAGGGCCAGGCCACGGAGACAGGAGTCGGACAGGCCTTGCTCTCTTGCAAACACTTCTGCAAAGCTTTGGTGAGGTTTTGGTTGCCCCTAATAAAAGGCGTGAATCCCATTTTGGTAAAGTGAAAAAGGAGCAGGACAAAGAGGGCTGGCACTTTCTCTTCGATGTGCCAAGTGTGTGCCCAGAGGAACTCTTGCCACCAACGATCAGAAATGTCAAGAAACTGGTGAAAAACGAGTCTACAACAGTTTTCTAGAACTTCAATCCTGGGACCTTTCCAGTCCTCTCTCTCTTTTTCTTTTCTTTTCCCTCGGGGAAAGAAAAGGCACCGGCCTTTTGCTGAGCGCCTTTGGCTGGCACAGGCCTGAACGGCAGCCAAATTCCCGGCGGCCCCCCTCTCTGGTCCCCCTCGCCCTGTCCAAACACTGTGGGGACTTTCGGAGACGGGTGGATGGAGGTATTTAAGGAGCAGAGACCTCGGGCACTGGGCAAACCCTCCCTGGGGCTTAGAGCCACCTTAACAAAATCAAAAAGCCTTGGGCTTCTGTCTTTATTTCCCTCCTGGGTGGCAAATGGGGTGCAGGTGGCAGTGCTGGAATACCAGGACTCCCTCCAAAAGGACAAAGTAGAGTAGATCCATTCCTTGGAGGCATTTATTAGTGGTAGTATTTGGGGCTTCTTTCTTGTCTCAGAAGCCAGAGACCCGTCTTTGCTTAAACTCACCAGGGCAGAACTATATAAATTAAATCCCCATCTTCCCAGCCCCTGCGTTCTTTCTTTTTCTGACCTCAAGATGTTCCCAGCTCTCATCTTCTTGCAAGTGTGGTCCCAGACTGTGGCTGCAAGTGATGGTAAGTTTTCTTCTGGTTTTTTTTTCCTTTGCTCCTATCTCTCAATTGCTTTATTTTGGGTGGGGGGGGGACATGATTTGAATTCAATTAATTGACGTTTTCGGGGACACTTTCTGGACTGCTCCTTTCCTGTCTCCACAATGCAGCAACTGCTGGCAGCTGCACAGGACTGCGAAGGTTTCTTTGCTTCCGGAAAAGAAAAAGAAAACGCAAACACCCCTATTCTTTCCTTTTTTGAAACAGCTAATCGGTTCCAAATTAATGATGTTTGGCTAGAATGGCTGGCCGAACTTGCAAACACTGTGGCTTTCTCTCCCTGAAGGATGCTTGCAAAGCGTGCCATTTGGTTCCCTTTCAACCATTCATTTAGAAGTCTCTGCCCCAAAGAGGATGCAAAGTGTGGTTTTCACAAAGGAGGTTTGTGTCCGGCTAGAAGCTCGCAACAATGCTATGGCTTTCGCTTCTGCTGTTCCTCAAGGATGCTTGCAAAGCATGCCATTTTGGGTCTCTTTTGAGAAGTCATTTGGACCTTTGCTCCAAAGAGGATACAAAACAGAGAGAGGTGTCTCACAAAGGCTATTTCATGACCTATCCAGGGCTTGCTTGGAAGTGAGTCTTGCAAAATTCAGTGTGGATTGCTCCCAAGTAGTAATAATATTCATATTCATGTTACAATACAATGAATTCAAGTGTGGGCAAAAAGGTCCAAAGGCCAATTTTCTACCCTTGGGAACTTCTGGGGAGCTAAAAAATAGCTAGAAAAGTTATATTGTTCTACACGGTGGAAGTGGGGATAATGACCTGTTTTAAAGGAGAAAACACCAGGGAAAGTGCCATTTCAGAAAGTCTGGACGGATCTATTCTCCTTCTCTGTCTCCTTCTCTAGACCCCATCTTTCTCCCAAAAGTGGGACTCATAGGGCTATTTGCCAAACATTTCCTCTTCTCTATACACTCTTTAACTCCCAGAGTTACGTTGTTTTAAACATATTTTGCCACAAGACACAAATGGCAAGGGTTTGTCTGCACCTCCGCTTCAGCTTTGGATGGTGATGTTTGGAAGCAATGGACTTATCCTGGGCTGCTGTTGTTGTGTGCCTTCAAACGGACCAACCTACCACAGGATTTTCTTGGCATGATTTGTTCTGAGGTTTGTTGCCTTTGTCTTCCTCGGAGGCTGAGAGAGTGTGCCTTGCCCAAATCATCCAGTAGGTTTCCATGGCTGAGAGGGGATTCAAACCCAGTTCTCCGGAGCCCTTGGAGTTTGGTTCCAAGTCCACCCATGGAAACTAAAATCCACATATGCTTAGGTCCATTTATATACAATGGGTTGTTGTTGTTGTTATTGTTGTTGTTGCAATGGGCCCTTGGTATCTGCTGGGGTTTGGTTCCAGGACTCCCTGTAGATGCCAAAATCCATGAATGCTCAAGTCCGTGGATATAGAGGGCTGGCTGCATTTGTCCCCTGCCTTTCAGCCAAAAAGACTTCAAGGGTCACTTTCAATCCCAAAATTGGGCAGGTCTTTGCCCTTCAGGGTTACGGTCCAAGTGAGACCCTGGGCATAGGGAAAAGGGAATGGCAACAAGGCAGAGGATGCCCTCCTTCCTCCTCGGAGGTCATACTGTAGTGGCAGTTGGAACTGAAATGGAAGGCTCCAGGTTCCAAGATGGTGGTGTGCCTGGTGGTGGTTTTTCTCTCCCTTCTTCCTGGGCCGAGGCAGTGGCAGTTGGCACCAGCAGGGAGGTCCTCGCATCTGCCGATGAGTCCCAGGCAAGGTGGCACCGTGTCCAGCAGCTCTCCTCTCCCTCCTGGGCCAGAAGAAGTGGCAGTTGGCACAGGGATGGAGAACGTCAGGGACCGTGGCCATTGTGAGTCAACATCCTTTATGACACACACACACAAATTCAGCGTGGGAGAGGGGGGCTTCGTTGACGCATGGAAGATGCGCTTGGTCTCTTTCATGCCACCCAGTTAAGGGCACTCTGATATCTCTTTAGATGCATGACAGTTGGGAATGGGAAGGCCAGGATTCGAATCCCCACCCAGCCATGGAAACCCATTGGGTGACTTTGGGTAAGTCTCACTCTCTCAACCTCAGAGGAAAGCCATGGCAAACCCCCTCTGAGGAAACGTGCCAAGAAAACCCTATGATAGGTTTGCCTTAGGGTCATCATAAGTCGGAAACTACTTGAAGGCACACAACAGCTAGGAAGAGAAGACCAGGGTTTGAATCTCAACCATGGAAATCCACTGGATGACCTGGGGCAAGTCTCACTCTCTTAGCCTCAGAGGAAGACCATAGCAAACCTCTTCTGAGGAAATCTGGCCAGGAAGACCCTACTGTAATATTAGTAATAGTAATAATATTATAACTATATTATAATATAGAGCAAGGGGGGTGGACTGGTCTTTGGTAATTTTGTACTTCAACTTCCAGAAGCCCCAACCACCACGACCCAAGTCCAGAAATCCTGGGAGTTGAAGTCCAAAACACCTGGAGGATCACCATTTGGGATGTTGATCACTGTGTTAGACTGACCCAGGAGAAAAGGAGAAGCAGACATTTTGAAGCAGCCGGAAATAAGAAAGGAAGATTTAAAAATACAAAACATAAATGTACTCCCTTTAAGGAACGCATGCTTTTGAGTAACACAGGTCTCCTTGCTGAATGTTCTGCCAAAGTGAAACCAGAATGAGCCTTGTAGTGTTTTGAAATAAGATATTTACAGTGGCAAACGCTTTCATGGACCAGAGTTCATTTCATCAGTTGCGTAAGTCCTGCACAGACACACACAAGCCAGGGAGGCCAGAGGAATGTAAATAGTAAGGTCACCTAGAAATAAATTCAAACCCCTCCATACTCCCTGACAATTCTGCAGACAGCTTGAACGTATGCAAGGTAGCTGCAATGTATTCAAAGTAACTTAAATGTATGCAAAGTAACAGCAATATATGCAAGGTAACTGTAGGGACAACTGATACTGGTGATAATGCAATCAGCCTGTTAATTCATATTTGTAGACTAGAAAGAGGAAACCATTATCCAGATTAAGGCCTAAGCAAATAAAATCAAACTTCTTCATAAACTCAAGTTCAATAGTTATATGCACATTATGCCAGAATCATGCATTTTACAATGTGGCTTCTAGACCACATCTTCTGGCACAACAAAGTTCCAGCACAACTTGGCAAAGGTCCTTTATTGGACTACCACTCCCAGAATCCTCCAGCTAGTGGGGGATGGATTTCCATCCAAGAAAGGAACTTTTCTGTAGACTGCTTCCCTCTCTGAGTGCTATTGGATTTAGTGGAGCTTAATTCTAAGTGGACACTCGTAGGATGACAACTTAAATTTGCCAGCCCTAAAGTGGCACAGAGAGCCGCCGTGGCATCGTGGTTTGAGTGTTGGACTACAGACCAGGGTTCGAATCCCAGCTCATCCATGAAGCCTTAGAGGAAGGCAATGGCAAACCTCCTCTGAACAAACCTTGCCAAGAAAACCCCAGGAAAGGTTCACTTTAGGGTTGTCATAAGTTGGAAATGACTTGAAGGTACACACCAACAACAAAAAAAGTGGCACAAGTCTCCTTTTTGGCTGGAACAGATGGATGCCCACTTGAGAAATGGTAAAATGAGCCCTGAAAATCACTGGGTGGCTTTGGGCCTATCCTTCTTTCTCAGCCTGACCTACCTTGCAAGGATGTGCTGAAGATAAAATGGTGGAAAGGGGAGGTGTGTTCATTTAATGGACCAAAAAAGGAAGAGTTGCAGGAATATTTGCTCAGCAGAGCCCAAGAGACTGTGCCTGTGGGTGCCAAAGGGTGACCTCTACTCTCCGTACCCCCAAATCTTTTTCCAAATTGTTGGAGCAATAGGAAGGGAGGCAAAACCTGTCGCTCCAGTCTGTTGTCACTGGAGTATATTTAGCAGCAACAGGAGAGGGATCCGCTGTGGGACAAGCTGCCCTTTTAAAAGTGGAACAAATTCCACCTAACTCTTCTATCAACTTTGGCTCAGGTTTCCTCTTTGGCATCCAAGAGTTTATGTTTCAGACCAAGGCTTTTAAAAATAAAATTAAATTAAAAAGGTACAGTAATGTCGAACATGGATTTCAGGCAGTAGCACCAAGAAAAGAAAGATATATGTTTAAGATACTTCAATGGTGTAACTGGAGACAGAGAGCCGTCAAAGCAAAGTGCTTTGAGTGTTGTATTAGGACTCTAGGAAACCAGGCTCAGAATCCCTGCTCAGCCATGGAAGCCCAATTGCTGACCTTGGGCAAGTCTCACTCTCTCAGCCTCAGAGGCAAAACCGACTCTGGCAAAATCTGACCAAGAAAAAGGTTACCACAAGCCAGAGCTGACTTAAAAACACATTACAACAACAGTGTGACATAGTGCTTTGAGCACTAGACTAGGATTCTGGAGTCCAGGGTTCGAATCCCTGCTTGGCCCTGGAAACCCACTGAGTGATCTTGGCCAAGTCATGTTCTCTCAGCCTTAAAAAGGTAAAACCAATTTGAACAAACTTTGCCAATAAAAACTTGTTATAGGTCCACCTTTGGGTTGTCATAAGCTGGAAACCCTTTTGTGTGAAGGCAGCAGCAACAACAACAACAACAAGACAAACCTTTTTATCGGGTGCTTGAAGCAGGGACTCTGCTACTTCCAGAGAGCGGAAATGTGGAGAGTCTTTCCAAAGGGCCAGATGGAAAAGAGAAGAGTCTCCCTGCGAATGAGAATGATAAACAGAGGCTTTACAAAAACCAGAAACTTGAAGGGTTCCCATTTCCCCCCTGGACTCTAAGTCCCAGAATCCCTCGCAGTCAAAATAATCTCAAAAATAAAAGCACTACTGAAAAACATTAATTCCTCCCTAACAAAGGAACGTGTGCAATGCCCCAAGTAATGCAATGCTACTTTTCCAAACTTTGCACATCAGCAAGCGACTTGAGGCCCCAATAAAAGTTATTTTGGAAAAAATAATTTTCCAAACTCTAAAAATTTAGTCCAAACGCATTGGGGTGTGCGTGTGCGTGTGTGTGTGATCCCATGTCAGTTGGTGGGTGGTAGATCTCCTCCGGGATCTAGTCTGAACTTTAAAAGCATTATCCAAGCTGTCCTACCTTTGCAATAGATCTGGCCCACCTTGGATGGCTCCTTTAAAGTCTGGACTTAAATACGGACCAGAATCACCACCTCCAGTGACATGGAAGGCACTCTGTGGAAGGGGGCCTCCCGGACCGTTTGCTCTCTAAGTTCAACAAATTTTATTTATTTATTTAAATGAAATAAAATAAAACCCCAAAGCATTGTGATTTAGCTGCTGACTGACTCCTTGCTTTCTTCTCTCCTCTCCTTTTTCCCTTTGCAGCTCCTCACTGGTCCTATGATGAAGGTAAGGAGAATAATGCACCCCCTCCCATAAGCTTTCCCCACTTCTGGGCCTTTGCAAAAATTAATGGGGTTTGGGATATTTCGTTCAAAGGATCTTTGTGTTTTTCTGGTCAAGGCCCCAGACGTTGCTGCTTTTCTCTGTCCCCAGTTGTAATGGGGTGGGAAAAGCATTGCCTGGATTGACCCAAGCCACCCTTCCCTCCCGCCATGTGCTGTGTGTTTCTAATGGCAAGAGGGTTAGGCCTTGCCAAAGAAATCCCAGAGCCAAGTCCGTTGAACCGTCAACAAGGGAAAGCTGGGTGACCACATAGATGTTTGTTTCGTGGGTGCCCATCTTGAAACAAAGGATCCATGGCATGCCTGATCATCTGCACGCTCCCAGGAGGAGATGCGAAACTGAGGTTTATGCACCAGGGCTGCTCCTTACATGTTTTCAAGAAGATTTCCTTTCAAAGAAAAGCAGAAACACAATCCCTATAATGGCCACCAGTTGAAATGGCATAGTAGTGGGCAAACAGCAATTGCAGGGTCACATATGAACCTCAAGACATTTCTTTTTTGGTGCCCCTCAAACCTTCCTGACTCCATTGACTGCCCTTTTCCTAGCAAAGGATTAGGCGGAAGCTAAAACTAAGGAGGAAGCTAAATAGACATAGACTTCTGGCAGAGTTTTTGCAAGTTGCAGAAATCAATTTAAGCCACTGGGTCCTTGTTATCCGCTGGGGTTTGGTCCCAGGGCCCCCATGGATAACAATATCCGTGGACGTTCAAGTCCCATTAAATACAATCGGGTCGTAAAACAGTGTCCCTTGGAAAATCAAGGTTTGCTATTTGGAATTAATACTTTAAAAAATATATATTTTAGAGCCATGGATGCTTGAATCGGTGGATAAAAAAAATCAGTGGATAAAGAGGGCTGACTGTAATAGCAGCTCTCTTAAATCAGGTGGAGATTTGCACCTCATGGCTGGAGCTGAGCTCCCACTGAAAAAGTGGAGACTTTGCCTCCTCATCTCATATCTGGAGATGACCCAAGAAAACTGGAGACCCAAAAACAGGTCCTGAGATCTGGCAACCTCTAGTTCCAGGACCAGAAAATGCCACCAAAGGCCCCCAGGAGATCTCTTGCCCCACAAAGCAAGTGGGTTTCCCATCGCTCTGTATTTTGGTTTTCCCATTCTGTCCATCCCATTCTTCACCGCCTCCATCTCTCTCTCACACACACAGACAACACACACGCCTCAGTTTGTGTCCCCAAAGCACCTTTTCCCATTCTAAAAGCATGTTTTCTAGACCCTCATCGGCCTGTTTTGCCAACTAGCACCCTCCACCGCCAAAGTCCCCTTCCAATTAGAAAAAAGAAAAGAATCCCCTGCTGCTGCTCCAAAGAGTTTACTACTGGCTGATCCCTTTGCTCGAGGGGGATGCTAATCCGTACCCGAAGCATTCCCAAAGTTGCCCTTCCAAAGAAAAAAAGAAACAAAGGGATTACTGGGAGACTAAGAAGGGCTTAGCCATGGCAGCAGGAAGGCCCATGAAGGCAGATCTTGGGACTGTTTGTCAGGTCACTGTCTCCTGCATATTTTAAAAAGGCAGAAAAATCATATTGTGTGCAAAGATGTATGTGAGCTTCCTCCACATTTTATACCTTTCAAATGCTCCGATTTGGAAGGAACAGTCCCAATTAATCCTTTGCTATCCCAGTCTTTCGTTACTTTTTAAATGTCCTGGTTTCTCTCTCCTCTTCCCACCTTCCCCCTTTGTCCTCAGCTTGCTTCCACTGCTGAAAACTAAGTTCAAAACTCAGCAATGGGTAGAGAGGAGAGAAGAAAGAAATGCCTTGCCTTTCCCAGTTTGCTCAGGCAAAAGCAATCTGTTGCAACCTCTCCTAGCTTCTGTGTTCTTCATCATTAATAACTTTTGCCATTTGACCACATTTCACTGTTCCGTGGCGACACATGCTCACATTTTAATTTGCAAAATGTTGGAGGATGTGTTGTACAATATACCTATCCATCTATATGCCCAATTTCTTTTGCAATGATCGGGTATTAGGGTTGGAAAATAACATTCTCTATTATTAATTTCCCAGTTGAAAAATGAGTTTCCCAACTGTCAGGAAAAAACATCAGGGAGAATAACTGAGCCGAGTCCAGTGGTCAAACGTTCTGCAATGTTTGGGATTTTCCCCCCAAAACAGGTGGATTTTTGCACAAAAAAACACTTTCGATGCAGAGAATCCGATTTCTTGTATAAGGAACCACGTTTTCTGCACGGGGAATATGTATTTTGTGCAGGCAGTTTGTGGGCTTTGTGCAGTATTTTTCTGTACTCCCCAAAATGAAAGTTCCCAGAACATTCTGGGATGCTCAAAAATGGGGAGAATAATGTGCAAAAGTGTTGCTGTTTTTTAATCTCACAGCAGTGAGAAATCGACAGTAATGATCCATGTTTGCATGCAAGTCTGAGATATCTGAGGATTTATTGGGAATTTAATTCTGGTCTCCCTCCCCACTTTTTTTATGTAAAAGAAATAATGTGTGCAGGAACTTTAAGCTCATTGACCACCGGAATAACAATGACAGAGCGAGCAGGCAAAGCAAACGGCTTTATCCTTGCTACCCGGCTTGGAAGAACAAGTAAAAATAGCTTTTGCAGCCAACCGAGAAGCATGCCAGAGCGACTGCCATTCAGAGGCAAAACAGCATACATCCCTCACTTGATGGTGGGGCTGCGCTTTCTCCTCGCATTGGGTGCCATTTGCAGAGCCAAGACTCTTTCAGAACAAGAAGCAGGAGCAAGGAGCCTGGTCTGCCCTCGCATCAGACATTTCTCCATGCATAAAACCCAAAGGATGAAAAACTGCTTTTTGTTACCTGGTTCAGGGTAAGGAGCCCACAAAGATATATCCAGAAGGGACCGTGTGCTGCACAGTTCCAGAATGTCCTTTTGGGCGATTGGCAATTTCAGTCCTTAGAAAATAATAATAAAAATTATTATTATTATTATTATTAGGACTATGACTCTGGAGACCAGGGTTCAAATCACGATTCAGCCATATAAGCCCACTGGGTGACCTTGGCCAAATCACATACTCTCAGCCTCAGAAGATGCCAATGGCAAACCCCCTCTGATGAAACCACAATAGGTTCACTTTAGGGTCTCCAGACGTCGGAAAGGACTTGAAGGCACACATCAACAACAAGAACATTTTAGTCTCCTATTTTTTCCCAATGAGTTAGAAGTTGAAGCCACCCTTAGCAATAAAACACAACGCAAGAAAGATTTGTTTCCCTGTTTTCCAAATCTGTTGCATCTTAAACAAAGGGGAGAGGTTACCCTTGAGCCTGTGCCTTCACAAATGCAAAAGATTTCTCAGCCAACAGCAAACTGCTTTCCAGCCTGGGTTTAATCGGGATTCTGGAGGTTGTTGTCTCACACATCTGGAGAGCACCAAGATGAGGAAGGCTGATCTCGGAAGGCCTCAAAACCAAAATCTGTAGCATCCCAGTAAACCATGAATGCTACTACACATGGTACGCAAGGGCACCGGCTGTTGGTGAGCATTTACTGATTCCTTGTCCCTCCAGGGATGGGTTCTGGATTCTAATGTTGACTCTGCTTGTCTCTTTTTGCAGGTCCACATGGTCAGAAGCACTGGCAGAACACGTATCCGGACTGCGGGTTCCAGTCCCAGTCCCCAATCAATATCCAAACCGATTCAGTCCAATATGACCCCAACCTGCTGCCGATCGACCCAGAGGGATACCGGGCTCCTGGAAATCTATTCACCATACTAAACAACGGGCACACAGGTGAGGATGAGGGCGGGATGGGTCGTTTGGACTGGCAGCAGCCATATTGTTTCCCTTGTCAGCCCAAGACTCGGAAGGTTGCCTTTGGGGGACTACGAATCCCCAAACCCCCACACCCATGAAGGCCAGGGAAGATTCTGGGAGTGGTAGTCCCAGAAAGTAAGATTTCCTAACTCTCCTCTCTTTGCTGCCCCACTTGCTGTTCATTGCTTAAGAATGCAGGTATCCTTGCAGAGGAAGGAAGCCTGTGCTCTTGTCGGACTACAAATGCTATCGCCCTGGCCCTTGGCTCTGGGCTGATGGGAGCTGGAGAGCGGCCATTCTGCGCTTGGCCATAGAGTGGCCAGTTTGTGCCCATCCGTTTAGATGCTGCTTTTGGCACCATAAAGCTAGAGTGATGTGGTACCCTGCTCCTCACCATAGCCCTAAAAATAACACTGGTAATTTAGTGTAAGTTAGGAATCATCATCTGCCTTTCCAGATGTGGTCGGAGTGCATCTCCTAGTGGCCCTAGCCAGTGATGGGAGTTGCAGTCCAGGCACATCTGGAGGGCCTACCGCTAGTTTGTTAGCTTGGTTGCCACATATTTTGGCAAGCAGCCTCCTTGCCAGAGAGACTCACAGCATCTTTGGCCTCTCCCTCTCGCAGTGCAGATCTCTCTGCCTGAAACCATGAGCATCCATGGCCTTCCCCATGTCTACTCCAGCGTCCAAATGCACTTGCACTGGGGCAGCAAAGGACAGGTTGGAGGGTCAGAGCACCAGGTCGACGGCCATGCCTTTGCAGCGGAGGTAAGCCAGAAAAGTCTTTGGGATTGCTTGGCACTGCTGTTTATGAATGTTTCCCATCCTTACACTTTCAGAAAGATGCCTCCAATGGATGAGTCAAACGTACCTTCCAACAGTTCTGATTTGGCAAGGATGATCCCAATTAATCCTCTGTCACCTCACTTTTGCAGCTCCTTTGAAAATATCCCACTTTCTCTCCTCTTCCCATTTTCCCCCTTTGTCTTCATCTTGCTGCAAACTGGCTTCAAAGGGAAATCTCATTTGCACTCCAAGAATAATTTGCACCCAGTTAAATCCTACCCTTCCCAGTTGGCTAAGGCAAAAGCAAACTGCTGCAGCTTCTCCTAACTTGTCTTTTCTACCGGGAGACCTTGGCCAAGCCACACTCTCTCAGCCTCAGTTTGCAATGGCAAACCCTCTCTGAAGAAACTTGCCAAGAAAACCCCATGGTAGGTTTGCCTTATAAGTCGGAAATGACTTGAAGGCATACAACACCAACTGTTGACATCTTGACCACACTTCGATTTTGCTTGGCTGCAAGTGTCCCAGTTTTCCTCATGAGTTGTTGCAGGTTGTGGTCAATTGACCAACATTGCTCCAGTTCTTCCAAAACCTGACATAAGGAAAGCTCACTGGGTACCTAGAAACTGACGTCTGCCTTGAAAAAGTTACTTTTCAAACTACAGCTCCCAGGATTCAGTGGGCATGGCTGAGCTGGACAATGTAGGTTGCAGTCCAAAGCATATCCATAGATACTTTCAGCAGGAGAGTCAGCTGGGCCATTTCGCTGTAGCAAATTTGGCAACACTGCAGTGCACTGGCATCCGTGGGCCCCAAAGCCTGATGGCAATGCGGTGGTGAGGCTCTTGCTAATTTGCGTAATTGTTCCAGAAGGATGGAGGACTTTGGCAGGATTAAGTCTCTGCAGGTTTCCAAAGAGGGAGGGAGGCAGGATTAACACAAAGGTAACCTGGGACAAGAAGAATTAAGAGAGAGGGAAGACAGGGAGGAGGGGAAACCCACTCCGTTGTAAGCTGAAGGAAACCTGAAATGACCCGGGAGCACCAGACTCATAACCGGCTTAAAGGCCGTGAGAAATGCCGCCCCGAGTCACAGGGTCCGGGCATCAGCTGAGAACAGGGATGATGGGTGAGACAGGATTTTTTGGAAAGGACAGGTTGCAAATAAGGCTGTTCCTTGTGATGCCTGACCTTAAAAAAGTAATAGCGTGGCATAGTGATTTCAGCGGTGGACTATGACTCAGGAGAGGAGGGTTTGAATCCCAGCTCGGCCATTGAAACCCACTGGGTGTCCTTGGCAAGTCACACTCTTTCGGCCTCAGAGGATGGCAAGGGCAAACCCCCTCTGAAAAAACTTTCCAAGAAAACCCCAGGATAGGTTCGCAATAAATCGGAAACGACTTGAAGGCACACAACAAGAAAATTCCCTTTGTAAAGTAACATAATTCATGGGGAGGCATTGTTTGTGTGGGTGTAATAATGATCTTTTCTTGGTTACATTTCAATTTGTTTTCAAAGGGCACGTTAATCCATTCTGCAAGCTGTTTTTGAGTGAAACAGTCAGTCCTAAGGGGTGCGCTTTTGAAAGCAACCAAAAGGAAGCAAGCAATAAAGGGATGTTTTGCCGTCCCAATGGTAACAAATGAGTTTGTTAGGCTTTGCACACTGACTTACTGTATCGAATTTAAAAAGTCACTTTCTAAGGTTTACTTGAGGAGCTCATCTCCCAAAAAGAAACAAAAGGGAGCAATATCTAGTTACTCATTGCAAAAAACAGCTCCCCAAACCAACCTCTCCAAGAGTTCCCTTGGTTAAAAGTGTCTTCTTTCCAGCCTAGAAATCTCCAACGCCTGCCAACCTTTTTCACAAAAGGGGTGTCATTCCAGCCAAGGGATCAGTCGGGGTTGTCTCTCTCTGTTTCTCCTCTCCTACAAAATGTCCTTTATGAGACGAGAACTGGACACAGTATTCCACCGAAAGCTTATGTAACAGTGCCAGGAGACAGGCCAAGATATTTCCCCTTTCTCCCCCAATAATTCCTGAGCGACATGCGGCCCTTCTAATCCTCTCTCTTCCTCAGCTTCATGTGGTTCATTACAATTCAGAAAAGTATCCCAACGTCAGCGTGGCAATACACCAACCGGATGGATTGGCCGTTTTGGGCATTTTTTTGGAGGTGAGTTTGTGTCCTCTCTACACAAAGCGGCGATAGCTATATCATACCTTCCAACTGTCTTGTGACAATGGGATTGCATGCTCCTGGGAGGCCAAAGACGGTGATGATGGAAACATTTGTTCCAATTTGGCTGCGACAGTCGTCATTACTCTTTTGCCTTCCGACTTTTCCAGCTGTCCCGGTTTCTCTCTCCTCCTTTCTCCTCAGCCAACTCCATTTGCTACAAACTGAATTCAAAATGCAAAAGTTGTTTGCACTTAATTAACCCATGCTGCCTTTGGGGTTCGGGGAGCTATAGTTTCTTTTAAAAAGAGTAACAGTGTAAAATTTCCTAGCTCTGCAGCTATCACATCTGAGTCTTCTTCATTGTGCCCGACAGACTGGCAAAGCGGTGAACAAAGCCTACGATCACATCTTGAATCACCTGGATGACATCAAGTATGCAGGTAAAGTACGTCCTCCCAAAGGCTTCAAGGTGCGGCATGGGACCCAAAAGGCAGGGAAAGGATTCTTTGGCTCACAATCCCACCACACTGGCCTGTCCCTGGATTAGATTTTGAGCATTTGCCCTCACTTCATGACCACTGAAAAGCCTTTCCAAATGCACTGGTTTCTTCCATGTGGGATGCTGAAAACATGAAAGAGAATGACCAAATGGAGCACGCTGAAGTTAGCATTTTCCCATCCATTTGGGCCAGTGTAATAAAAGGCCACTATGAAAACAACTCTTTATGAATGCAATCTATTGAAAAAGCACCCTGAAAATAGACTGGCAAGACTCTTCTCAAGGTTTCTCAGTTCTGGGAAAAGATGGTTTCCCCCAAGAGTTTTGGATATTCTTTCCTAGCTCCCAAGAGTAACTATGCTGGCTGGGGGATTCGGGGAGTGGTAGTCTCACCCTTCCAGAGTCTCAGATTTCCTATACAGGTGTTTCATTCTCTCGCTTTCTTCTTTCCCACCATCTCTCTTTCTCACCCTCCTTTCCCCGGACCTTGCCAGAACAGGAAATACAGATCCAGCCCTTTGACGTGCGGGAGCTCCTTCCGGCACATTTGGGCCACTATTTCCTCTACAATGGCTCCCTGACCACCCCACCTTGCTACCAGAGCGTCCAGTGGGTCGTCTTCCACCAGCCGGTCCGCATCTCCATCGGCCAGGTAGCCGTCACATCCCATCCTTTTGGGTTCAGAGCTTTAGCTTCCTGAGGCGTTGAGGCTGGCTCTGCAACACAGAACTGCATTTAATGGCATTTTACATGAATGTAAATTAATTAATTTTTCCTTAGGTTTTAGATTTTGACCTTTTTCTGGTACACCAACTCAGCCATGAAATTTGTAGGCTGGATCCACTGTGATTGCCATGGCACCATCCTGGCATTTGTAGTTTTGTTTGAGAGGTACTTAGCAATCCTGTGATTTAAAGTTTGCGTTGAGGAAAGTATGGGTTTCTGCAGACCATAGATCCCAGCCTTCAATGGAATGGAGCCACAATAGGTTACATGGTACCGAAGTGCCACACAATGTAATGTCTTCCATGCTTTCCATGTACCAAATATATATGCATGTGCATGTCTTCAAGCTTCCTGACAATTTATTGGGTTTTCTTAAACCAGGAATCCTCAGAGGTAGCTTTGCCAGTTTGTTCCTCTGAAATATAGCCCACAGCACCAGATATTCCTTGATGGTTCCCCATCCAAGTATTAACCAGGGATGACATTGCTTGACTTCCAAGATCAGAGAGGATCTGGTGCCTTTTGGCCTCCAGTCACTGATAAATTAAGGCAGAGCTTGAGGCAAGCTGTTTTATTGGATTACAATAAAATGGAGGGTCTCCTGATGTTGTCCGACTCTCCCATCAGCCTCAGCTAGCAAAGTCAGGGATGGTGGAACCTGCAGTCCAACAGCATCCAGAGGGCCTCTGGCATCTCAGTCTTGTGATGGAAAAATCAATCAATGGAAATGGAGATATTTTCTCTTTGCAATGCTTCCAGAAATGGGAAGACTGTTCACTGAGCTTTCTAGGGGTCCTGGTGGACCTTCTTCATCTCTTTTCCAGCTGGAGAGACTGCAGAAATCCCTTTACGTTACGCCAGAAGGGAAGATACCTGAAGTGCCTTTGGTGAACAATTTCCGAGCACTGCAACACCTGAACCAACGGGTCATTTATTCATCTTTCGATTTAGGTGAGTGCACCTGGGAATCTGGTGGGGGTCGAGGGCATCCTCTAGATGTGGGTAATATAAAGACCCCCAGGGATATTCAAGACAACCGCATGCCCTATGCAAACCTACCTGTATCTTGAGATCTCTGTCTCACCACCTTTGCAGGTATCTCTGGTGGGAAACACAGGACCTCCCTTCCTAAATAGGTTAGACTAGCACTCCACACAGTGTCTTTCTCTGGACAGGTGAAGACCCTTTTTATTTTCATGTATTTGAGGGCCGATTGCTCAGGGAGGAAAAGTCCTTTTATACGCTACTTTGACTCGATTTGTTGTTGTTCTTTCTAGTAATAGGATTCTACGAGGGTTTGAAGGGGTCTCAAGGGCCATGTAGGCCAACTCCTTTCTGCCATGCAGGGATACACAGCTACAGCACCCCTGAAAGATGTCCACCCAACATCTATTCAAGGACCTACAAAAATGGAGATTTCACCACACTCCAAGGCAGCGTCTTCCATTGTCCAACAGCAGTAACCCCTCAGGAAGTTCTCCCTAATGTTTAGGTCTTTTTTCCTGCAGACTGCATACATTGTTCCAGGTCCTGTTCTCTGGAGCAGCAGAAAACAAGCTCGCTGCCTCAATGACACCCATTCAAATACTTAAAACAGGGCTATCATATCACCTCTTAACTGTCTCTGCTCCGGGCTAAACATCCCCAGCTCCCTCAGCTACTCCTCGTAGGGTTTTATGGTTTCCAGACCTTTCCCCATTTTGGTCGCCCTCCTCTAGACACAATCCAGTTTGTCACCATCCTTCTTGAATTGGGATGCACATTCCAGGGCAGCTCCTTTGTCAGTGCATCCGCTGAACTCAGTGGGATTTTCATCCGAACAAATGTTGAATTGTAGGAAAGCCCGTTTGTTACTCAGAAGTTTTAACTGCTTAGCCACGAGTGCCACCTGGTGGAAGAAATCAGTTGACGAATCACAAGTTTTAACCGATTAATGAGTTTGATCTCAGAAATATCAGATTTGAATAAGACTGGAGATATTTCTTGAAGCACAAAGAAAGAGGGCATTCTTTAAACAGATTTAAAAGTAACTGTCTTTATCTCTCTTTTGCCCTCCAGAATCTTCTGGATATTCTGCAGGTAGGTTGGATTCTCTGTCTTTCTTTGGTGGGAAAGGGGTACGGACAGTGTCCCACAACTCCAGCAGCCAGCCTGGCAGGGGATTCTGAGTGATGCAGTCCAAAGAAGGGACCCCATTTTGCAGTGATGCATGAGGATTACGGGAGTTGCAGTTTCCATCTATGAGACGTCCGTGGGCATGCATTCTCTTCTTTCTAAATTCCCGCTTGCCACTCCTACAATTGGACTGCATTTCTGGTGAAGTCACAGGGTTCTTCCTTCTGCCCTTCTGTCCCTCGCAGGTGAGATTGTGGCCATCATTTTTGGGGTGCTCTTGGGCTGCGCAGGCCTCTTCCTGGCCGGATGGATTGTGGCGAAGAGAATACGGTGAGACGCAGGCGGAGATGGGAGGCCGAACCGTTTCCTTCCACCCACAGGAGGTATCCCCCGGCGCTGTGAGGCCAAAGATAATAAAACTCTACCCCGCTGGGTTGTTGTTCCACTGCTCCCATCCATGGTTTGGGCAGGGAAAGACTTACTCTCGTGACATGTAGGCTGGGCAACACTCCTTTTCTCCCCTATAAAAGCGGGGAAGTGAGGAAGGAGACCCCATGGAAACATGAAGGGGAGAGTGTCCAACATTAAGCTAACAGGATAATGACGAATATTTTCAAAAACATTAGATTAAAACACAAGACAATGAGATTAGGACATGGTAAAATGTGGTCCCCAGGGATCCATTTTCCCATTTCTTTTGCCTCCAAATCTCATCTAGGGGGCATGGTGGGCATATCTGGCCTATTTTTAGGTCACACGCAGGCCAATTTAGGCTCACAAGAGGGCTGTTTCAAGCAGGGAAGTTACTTTCTGTTGCTTAAAAAAGGCCTCCCCTGCGTCTAAAATGCCCCCAAAACATAGCAAAATGCCCCCCAAAACTCCTAGAAGGCAATGTTTTCCTTTTCATTTGATCATCTGAAAGCTCTTATTGTCAGTCACTCAGACTTGGGGGAGATGTTTCAGCCTTTTAGAAAGGAGCAAAGCAACAGCTGGCAAACCAAGTAGCGCTATCATGGGGGAGAAGGGCATTTTGAGACCCTTAGGGGACCAGATTTGGCCCTGGGGGCTGAGGTTTCCGACCCTTGCATTCCAGGCATGGAGGAACACAGAAAGGGTCTTCCCTCCCACCTCCTGAACCCCTCGTCTCCCTCTTTTCCGAGACAGGGAACAAAGAATGGAGGAACAGAAGGGTGTCGTCTTTACCTCTTCCACACGGCGAGCCATTTCGGATTAAGACCTCTACTTGCGATGGAGATGAGAATCCCCAAAGCTTTCGCCCCTTACTTTCGTCATTGCAATGCAAAAAAATTAGAGACCATTTTTGAGGGGAGACCAGGGAAGAGTTGTGGGGGTGAGCGAGGGCAAACTCTTGGAAACCATAACCAGTGCCCCAAAACCAACTCTGTCACCGCAGCTTAACCAGCCCTCCATTGGGGTTGACAGGAAGAAAAAAGTGCGTATAGCTGTATGTGTTTAAAAATGTAGGATTTGTAGCAGGATTCCTACCCGCAACATCTGACTCAAACATAAGAAGAATCAAGTCTCTCGCAACCAGCCCCAGGTCTACAAAAGTGAAAACTTCCAGTTGATATTCTAAGAATCTGGGTGAAATGAAGGAACATCTTTTCAGGTGCATATATTACAGAGACCGGAAAACTCCCTTTTCTGAACTACAAATTCCAGACTCCCCAAAGCTTGTAGGGCAGGGGATACATAATCCCCCAAGTAACTGTCCTGGGCTCTGGCATATGGATAGCATAAACACATTTGCAGTATTTGGCGCAAATTCAACCTTCCCAGAGCATGCAGAATACAGATCACTTCCGACAAACCACCTCCCAACATTCGACCCAGCACCCTCTAGATAGATTAGACTGCAACTCCCATGTTCCACAGTAATGGTTTGCACCCCACTATTGTTCAGGAGGTAATAGAAGCTCAAACCTCAAGATGATCCTCAACCTGGGGGCTTCTGGCTGTGTTGGATTATAGCTCCCACTGTAGCCAGACAGGGCTGGGGAAGATGGGAGCTACTGCCCAGCAAACTGGGAAGCTGTCTGGTTGAGGAGTTTGCCCTGCATTGACAGCTTGTAGGACTCTGCAGTTCAATGTCAACTTCATCAATGTTATACTTGGATCTCGCAGAGCGGGAAACAAGGATGCAATTTCCAGGGCATTGCCCCATTTTTCACTACATTTGCTTTCACGTTTTCACCGAAAAACTCCAACCTTCTGAGCAAAGGTTGGGCACATCCCCAGTGTGTATTTGGGAGGGCAAGAGTGTATATGTAAATTATGCCAGTACCGTTCACGCATTCTTCTGGAGGCTTTGGCATCCATTCCTGGCTCAACGCTTTCTGACGTCTTTGGCAGTAGCGTCGCCAGTTCCGATACCAGAAAAGTCTTTTTGGCTGGTTACTGTCCTTATTTCACCACCTAAAAAATTAAAAAAAACATTGCCCCTGAGGTCTGTGTTTTATTGTCCATCTTTGGGGAAAGAGTTGGCATGATGGGGAAACAAAGGACAAGAAACCAATACATTGGGCTTTGGGCATAATCTCCTAAACTGTTCGGGGGCTGCATCAGCCCCTCCTTGATATCAGAAGTGACTACAAAGTTCAGGTTTGGAAAAATCCATCTCGAATCTGGAGTGCGAAAAGATAAATTTTAGCTAAGGCAGATTGTGGTGAGGCTGAAAGGGCGAACCTGGTATAGATAAGACCTGAACTTCGGGGGGAAATTTTCTTTTTTTGTTTTGGCTTACAATTCCCAGCCAGACACCTTCTTTTCTTGAAATACCATCTCTCTCTCTCTCTGGTGGTTTAATTCTTTTCTTTTTCAATGGGCTCCCCTCAAGGATTTGGGAATTCTTTGGGGCCTTTTGTGGCCCACAAATACCAGCCCTGTGGTCCACAAATGGCCCATAGTCTGCTCTTTCCTCACCCCTGATTTTAATGAGAGGCTGCACTGGTCTGAAGGATTGGGTGGGCAACTATGAGAGCTTGGGGAGCATAACAAACCCCCTTGAAACCACCAAATTCCCTAAATCCTGAAACCAAAAGACTCCATCCTTTCCTCAACAAACATTGTGCCCAATGGATCTTGTCCTCTGGAAGGAAGCACTAAGCCCCCCAAACACAATGTCTGCCCCCAACCAAACCATTCCCCTGAGATAGAGGAACCCTTGCTATGCCTCCAGAGATAAGCAGACGGGAAATCTCTAGTCTTAAAAGCTGAAGAACGAGGCGAGCCTAAGCTTCACCCTTCCTCCTGGCACTTTCCACTGGATTACAGTCTCCACCATCCCCCAGTGAAACCAGTGCACCTATGAGCCAGCACAATCATGGGAGATGGGATTACAAATCCCAGAAGCCCTGAATATAACTCCCAAAAGGCGTGCTGCTTAGAGGACTGTTATCTTCCGACAACACAGAGAAAACCCAGTTATGTCCAAAGGTTGCAAAAGTTCCTTTCTTTTTGAACCATTGACTCCAGCTTCAACTAGACGACAACTCCTGAAAACTCTGTTGGCTGAGGGATTATGGGGCTTGTATTCCAAACAAATTCTTTTTTTCCAAATCTGGGTTATATATTGTACACATCAGCCTTGACCCACCAATGGTGGTCACACTGGTTTGGGATGATGGGATCTGTACTCTAATACACCTGATGGTGCCAGGTGGGACGAAATTAGTGTATTTATGAGTAGAACTTTGCAGGGGAGATTTTTCTTTCAAGATCCAAACATAACAGGGTTTTCTCTGGGCTAGGGCATGGCAATGCCCTCCAGTGATAACCACCTCTACAGGCTCACTGCAAGGCTATTTCTGAAGACGCACGTCCCTCCCACCTCTCTTGCAAACACTTTGCAATTCCTTGTTTTGTGTCGCCAACCTATTTTTGGAGACATGATCAAATTCAACACTGGATGGCAACTGGGCGGCTGCTTCAACAGCACTTGGCTGAGGAATGCGGAACGCAGGGGTTAGCCTGGGATCGGGTCTCATCACATACCTTGCTGAAAATAACTCAGGGCTCTTTCTCTTCGGAGTCGGGGACATAACAGTCTTCCCCCATTACTTGGAGTCTCCAACACAGAAACGTAAGGCGTCTCTTCCTTCTTGAGCCCAAGTCTGGGATAATCCTTTTCAATGCCACACCTGCCAAAACTTTCCAGAGCATGGGACAGTTGTGCTACTACTCCAAGTTATCTCGTTTGGCCGGATGGAGGAACCTTTGGCCTTGCAAGTTTTCTCAATTATAACTCACATGTTCCTTTACCATTGGGCCAAGGGTAGCGTGGGAGTCTTTGAGAACCCAAAACACCCACCAATTTATCTTTCAATATATCCTGGAGGGACAAAGATTCTCCATCCTCTCTAGTACAGCAAAACCACTCAGAGGTCAATTCTCCTGGCTCTGAAGAGGGTCCAGATGTACCTTTTCCTGGTTCTGGTACCAAATTAACATCCCCAATGTATGAGACGACAAAAATCTGAATCCCAAGAAAAGCCCTTTTATTCATTGCACAATAATCAGGGTGGAGGGATGAGAGTCAAAGGATTGGGTCTTCAGATTTTTTTTTTAAAGGACCAGCATTTTGTCAAAGGACTGAATTTAAATGCCACCCCATGTACCACAGAAGAAACATGTATTTCATTAACCCAGATGCAACAGTCCTTCCCAGGCAGTAAATGGATCCTTCCAGGGATCAGCTTGTGGATCGCTGGGTGCTGTGGGACGGTAACTCCCATCATCTTAGCCACCAAAGCTTTGGACAAAGTGTGATAGGACTTTCAACCCAGCAAAGTCCAGAGCGATAGGACATGGTCAACCTTCTTCTAAACCAGAGGAGAGGAATCACATTGGACTCTAAATCTCAGTATCCCCCAGCACTGGCCATATAGGGTTGGTGTTTACTAGGAGCAGAAGTCCAAAAGTGGGAGGGATACATGAGCCCCACCTGGCTCCTTATATATTTATTTCTTCAATTTAGCTGCCAGTTGACAAAATGGCAGCCAACAACCATAAAGTTAAGAACTGGAAGGAGAGAGAGCGAGCCATCAGCTCTCAGTCTCATTCAATAGCTAACATTTTGAGTAGAAAGACGAAGATGATGCAAACTCTCTTGGAGACTGCACCTCTCTATGGGACCACTGGCTGCAGCTTTGACAAGCCATCTGCAGGATTTTAGTGGCTCCCCTTTGCTCTGCTCCGTTTCCTCCATCCACCTTTACCATCCTTTTTCTAGGTAGTACATACATTGGACTGTAAATCTTAGCACAGAAGAAGAAGAGAAAGATATGGAAAAAGAAAAACCTAGGACCAGGCATTTTCGTCTCTTCACCCTTTGTGCCTCAAGAACAGTGGTTAAATACTTTACCTTCTCGAAACGGGTTTAGCATCTTGAGTTAAAAATGCACCCAACTCTTCAATCTAACATGTTCAGGTTTGATTCTAGCCAGAGAAAAACCAGTAAAAAAAAAAAAAGGGGGGGGGAACAAAAACAAACACTAAAACCCACAGAAATACACCAAGGAGGGCTGTGGTTTTGGAGTTTTCCTTGTAAAAAAAGGAGTTGACTCTCCTCGATCTCCACCCAACCCCTTACAATCAGTAGGACAAAATAAGGATGTCAAAGCCTCCAATGTACAGGGATGAAAGGAAAGGTACAAAATGAACCTTCAACATCCTCCCAAGTGGTCCTTGTCTCATCACATATTAAAAGGAGGGTTGGCAGCTTAGTGGCGGTCACTATAGAGGTCAAGGGGACAAGGAAAGGTGGATGAGAGGATGAGATTTCTTTGCCAACTCCAGAAGAGCATGACCCGCTCTGCCCCAATCTTTCTGTCTTGACAAACTCTCTGGCCAATGTAGCTGTGAACCAAACAATACAGACCAAGCCTGGCCAGGCAGAGAGATTAAACACCATTAAAAATTTCACTGATCTGAGAAGGCTCATCATCATCATCATATCGCCAAGTTAGCAGATGTCCAAAACAACTCCAGAAAATGTCCCATCAGATGGCGCTATGTGTTGGATCCTCCGTTATGCAAAGTTTTGAGTCTCCCATCTTGGTCTCCTCCCGCTTCCTCCAGCAAAGGGAATGGCAAGCTCAAAGTCAACCAACAATTCCCATCTTCCACAGAAGAAGCAAGGTAAAATACAACTCCAAACAGCACAGAAGAATGGCAACCGGAGAGACAGGTATCCTGAATCCCAAATGAAATGTTTCAAGTCCAGGTAACTGCGGTCGTAGCCTGTGACAGTAGCTGAAAAGTCTGAGCCAGTCTGGCTGACTCTGTGTTCGATTTTTTTCCAAAAAAGAGTAGGGAGAGGGGGAAGAGAGAGACAAAGAGAGTGGTGTGTACAATTTACATGGTTTCTAACTGGCAAGAGAAGGCACGTTGGTGACTACCTTTTCCTTCAGTGGGTCCGAGTAGTATCCCAGGATGCTCATGGGCACCTCTCAGTTCTCCGCAGGAAGCTGTAGTTCAGAATATAACATCACATGGTTCTCTTCTTTCCGTCTGCCTGCAAGGAAGCCAATGGCCAAGAAAATAAATTGAGAGAAAGAAAGAAAAAGAGGAAAAGAGAGAGAGAGAGGGAGAGGTTCAGTCAACTACCCAGCAAGCTTAAGTGAGAATGTGAAGAGCCCAGAAACACTGTTTATGTGGGGGACTCTCTCTCTCTCTCTCTCTATATATATATATATATATATATCCCAGAGGCCTCCATCCGCTCCAGGGAAGCTGCCAGTTGTAGAGCAATGGTTCTAATCTGTACATGGTACAACCATGTCATCCACATCATTCACACAACCTTGCTGTGTATGTGGTTTCTGGATTCCTTTTTATAAACTAGATTTCAGCCCCGAAAAATCTTCACAAAGTTTCAAGATGAAGAATGAATTTTAAGGATTTAATTGCTACTTCCCTTCCCCCATTAAAAAAAACATACTGGGAAAAGTTACCCTTTTTTTACAAGCCAGCAAAGAGGTGGCCATTATGGCCTCCCCAAGAAGGAAGTTCCAAAGTTTGGAAGCAGCCAACAAGAAGGCCTCCCATGTTCCCACCTGATGTACTTGTTATGGTGGTGGGACTGAAAAAAAGGACTCTCCTGTAGATTGGGGTCTGGGCGGGTTCATGTGGGGAGATACAGTCTGCCAAATAGCCTGGATTTGAGCCGTATAGGGCTTTATAGTTTATAACCAGCACTTGGAACCAGGGCTGGTAACCAACTGGCAGCCAGTAGAGCTGATTTCGCAGTGGTATGGTTCCTGCTAAAGATGTAGTCCAAAAACCAGGTAACTTCCCAAAGCCCTATGTCGAGCAAGCTGTTCTGCTCCCCACACATGCAAAAGCCATGCTCCACCCCACAACCCATACAAGTCACAATGCTCACAT
>NC_056530.1:31524247-31552089 GCF_019175285.1 Sceloporus undulatus
GAGAAGCAGGCCAGGATACTGTGCAGGGAACCTCCGGCCGTGAAAAAGGCCCAGACTCCAGTGGAGAGCGTAATCATAAAGATGGGTATGAGGCTTGCTTCATAACAAGGATTGAGGAAAGTCTGGAAGGAAACAAAAAGAAGAGGGAGAGAGAGATAAGGGGGGAGGGTTCAAAACACAGGGGAGGCCCCACTAATCCTCCTCCTCCAACCCCCATCGGCCTCCCATAAGCCTTGCAACGGGCGATCTCCAAAGTCCCTTGTGTGAAAGAGACCAACCTTGATCCGTCTCCAAGACAACCCACTTGGATTACTTAGTGGATTACTACCCATTTCTCTGGCACACCTGATAGGTTCCGTTTTACAATCTCACATATCATGTCCCCCCACTTCTGTTCTCCCTTGCACAACAACAACCCTGTGAGGGAAAGGATTTTGGGGACCTAGGGAGAAAGGGGGGGGGGGTCTTCAGTCCTCCCTTCCATAAGTACAGTACTCAGGGTAAATAACAACCACCACCAACATATCACTGTGGAAACCCAGAAACCAATAACAATGATAATAATAATTACTATTAATAAGAAACCAGTCTCATTCCGCATATTTGATTCTCAACCTGGAATCCAGATCCGACGGGGACAGATCTGACACCGTTCTCCACTCACCAACCCAGACGTCATCAGATGACTGGCCACCACCAGCGACAACTTCCAATAGCACTTCTTCTCACAGGCGTCAAAGAAGATTGTCCCCCAAAATGTGTGCAGCAAAACGATCGCCATGGTCAGGAAGGCTGGAAAGAGAAAATGGAAGACAGCTGATCAAAACCCATCACCGCCAAAGCAACTGTGGGGGGAAAAACACAAACACCTTCTTATTTTGCTAGTCAAGGCAGCTAACACCAGCTGGTCCTGTGCAGTGGGGATGCATCACAAGCAATTTGAATTGTGCCCAGACATGGATCGGCAGCCAGCAGAACTGTAGCAACAAGGGAGCTGTGTGTATCCCCAGTTAAGAACCAGGCTGCAGCTCTTTCCGGGTGAAGTTTCCGTACACTCTTCAAAGGCAGCCTCATGTATAGCATATTACAGTAATCCAAACATAATTGGACCATGTCAACAGAAACACCAGAGAGAAATGTGGTTACCCGCCTCACTGACCACAAAGAGACGCTTTCTCTCAGAAGAGCATCCTTTTCCAGGGTGGCTTTTACCTGATGTGATGAAGTAATGAGGCGAATCCCCATGGATGCCCACAGTTCCCGGCCCAATGGAATCCGCAAGGATGTTGATGACGGAGAAGACGCCGCTGATGATGCCGAAGGAAAGACCCGACACTACAGAAAAGAAGGGTGTGCTGAGTAAGGCCCCCAGGCAGATGGGTTTTGGAGATCTTGTCAGCATCGTGGCTCAGCATTAATAGCTGCGGTTGTGATTTTGTTAGATGCATTTTCCCCTTAGCTTAGAAAAGACCAGGGAACACACCAGAATAGTGAATTTTTCTGTTACTCACCTGCTTGCTCAGTTTTCAATGTAGGGAGACATGGGACACACCTTGGTTTTCTCCCTTTGCTTCTACACTATATAACCCCGGGAGTCCATCTTCCATTGGCCTCAGCTCGAGGGAAGTGCACTCCAACCCATGCTCCCCATAAATCCAGAAATGGGGACTGTCTAAGTCTGGGTAGAATTTGTTTCAAGGCTCAGTTCTATTCTTGGCTGTGGACAAAAGGGCTGGGATGCTTCTCTGCTGTGTCCCATCTGCTCCGTTACTGGCCACCAATAAAGCTTCTCCTTTAGCATTAGCCTGTGTTGGTGTCCACCAACCAAAAACACTTGGGGAGGCCTGGAGCTACATCCAAAGCCTTTCAACGGTGGATCTGTGTTTAAGGAGGGTTAGGCCAGATTGTGCCTCCTCCGCAATACGTTTCTCTTAAAATAGCAGCGTTTTATAAAAAGAAGTCACAGAAGCAGACCTCGATGGGGAAGGCAACTCCAGAAAGCTTAAGGAGCTGGCCTGAAAAAGATTATTTCCTTTAGGAGAAACAGTTCAGGGGAAATGGAGGAGGCTGCGAAACACTTTGGCAAATGACAGCCCATGGGACTCATGTAGCCCCTGAAAAGTCCTGCCATTGTTTATGGCCCAAAACCCACACGGAGAGCCCCCAAGGCATGCATGAACACTTTCAGCTCTACACAGAACCTTCAGCAGCACCAAATGACTCCATTTTCATCAGCATCCTTCTGAAAATGGCAACCGGGAGGGACATTTGTCATTTTGGGAAGGATTCCAAGTAGGATAAAATTACCAAGTAAGGTATTTGGGAGTACTGTTGGAGGTGTGTGGGGTAGGGTTGGAAGAAGGAAAATTGGCCCCTGGCCCCCATGCAGTTGTCTATCCCTGCTTTAAAGGAAACTAAACTTGGGAGTTTAAGAGACTTTGGTAATGGCTTGGTCAGGTTTAGCAATGGTTGTGCAGGACCAGAAAAGGGTTTTGTTTGAGCAACACAACAGTTCCCAAACATGACTGGGAGTACAAACATTCACAAAAGCCCCATTCAGAATGGTCCGTGGTCAAGGATTTGAACAGTGATAGTCCCAAAGTAGCCACAGCACCCATGTTTATGAAATCACTGGACTAAAAATGGAGCTCTGGGTTGCAGGGGCCATCTGTTTTCAGGAGCACGTTTTCAGTGGGAAGTATCACGAGACCCAGACAACAGATATAAGGGAGAGTCAAGGCCTGCCCACTCACCGTACGCCATCTGCTTGACCGAGATGGGAGACTGTCCACCCTCGCTTATGGTCACCAATCCTTCGTCAGCTTTCCTAAGGACAGCAGGGAGATGGAGGCAAAGAATGAGTAGATAGTCCCAAAAAGGGAGGACATGACATATGCGTTTAGGACTGCATCACCTGCAATATGATATCCGTACTATGGCTCAGTTACTAATCAAAAAGGAGACTGCTGTCAAGAAATCAAAAGAAGACTAGGACTTGGAAAGGCAGCCATGAAGGAACTAGAGGAGATTCTCTAGTTTGGTATTAAATACCGAAATCAGAGTCATCTAGGCCACAGTATTTCCCATTTCTATGCACTGGATGTAATTGTGAAAGCTGGATAGTAAAGAAAGAGGGCAGGAAGAGAACCAGTTCATTGGAAACGTGGTGCTGGAGAGTTCTGCTAAAAAGACAAAATAAATGGGTCCGAAAGCACACCAAGCCTGGACTCTCCTTAGAAGCCAAGCTAAGTGAAAATCCCCTCTTACTTACTTGAGGAGTTTGAAGTAAGCAAAGCGGAAAGCCTCCTGCAGCAAAACGGAGACAGCCGCCCCAAACATCAGGAGAGCGTGCTGCAGATCCCCATCCTCTCGGTTGCTGAGATGCACCGAAATAAACCAAATCAAAGAGGCCAAAAGGAGAGAGACCAGCCAGAAAAAGGCCCTGCAGGGGAAAAGAAGACAATGTTGTTACTGGTCCACCACCATCATAACCCCGCCAAGACTGGAAAAGAGGTCAGAACTGGAGGCAAAGTTGCAGATGACAGGGGTCTGGCAACTATAACTATGTGGTCCAGGAAGCTTCATGGAGTTAAAGGTCTGAGGAGTTGCAGTGAGGCCAACTGGGGGGATTCTGGGAGTTTTAATCATATATTAGCATATTATTATATTTAGGTTAGTATATTAGCATATAGCTTTCGTATTCTAGCAGTTCATAATGTATTTTATTGTCTGTACATTGCAAATGACTCGAAGGCATACAGCAACAACATTTAGCTATTAATACTCTATATCTATTAACAGTAATTAATAGATGATGATTCCCTCTGAGGGTGCGATTCAGCCAAAGAGGTTCGCCAGAGGTTGCCATAAGTCAGAAATGACTTGAAGGCACACAACAACAACAACAACAACATTTATCTATTAATAGTCTATATTCTCTGTGCAGAGAAGCATGCCTATCATCCCCTTGTGGTGAGAAGCATGCCTCTGAGAAGGGGATGATGGACATGCCTCCCCTTGTAGACCCCTATTTCTCTTCAGAAGAGGGACCCCTCCACCAACCACCTTCCTCCTGCCATTGAGGGTCTGCTAAGCCCCAGGGCTGACACTGCCAAGAGGATGACCTGGAGAGGGGGATGATGGGAATGCTTCTTCCCATAGAGAAGGGGATGATGGGCATGCTTCCTCCCTCCACCACCCAGCCCCTCTGCAGACAGCTATTTCTCTTCCCCCCTCTCTTCAAAAGAGGAACCTCTCCATCCTTCTCCTCTATTGCCTCCCCCCATCTGTTTGCTAAGCCCCCCTCCTCACAAACAGGGGGATGATGGACATGCTTCTCCCCCTAAAGAATGGAAAAATAGGCATGCTTCTTCCCACAGAGAGGAGGAAGATGGGCATGCTTCTCCCCATGGAGAAGGGGAAGATGGGCACACTTCCTCCTGCACAACATCCCCCTATAGACCCATATTTCTCTTCCCCCTTCAAAGGGGGGACCCCCTCTTTCTCCCCTATTTCCCCCCTCCTCACAGAGAAGGGGATGAGGGGCATGCTTCCCCCCTTCCACCAACCAGCCCTTCTCTTACCCCCCTCTTCAAAAATGGGACCTCTCCATCTTACTCCCCTACTGTTCCCCATTTGTGGAAAGATAAGCATGCCTCTCCCCACAGAGGGGGATAATGGGCATGCTTCTTCCCACAGAGAAGGGGGTGATGGGCATGCTTCTCCCCACAGAGAGGGGATAATGGGCATGCTTCTTCTCACAGGAAAGGGAATGAGGGGCACGCTTATCCCTACAGGGAAGGGGGTGATGGGCATGCTTCCTCCTCCCCTTGTAGACCCCTATCCCTTTCCCCCTCCTCCAAAAGAAGGACCCCCCAATCTGTTTGCTAAGCCCCCTTCCTTCCCCAGAGAGAGCGAAGGGGACGGTGGGGCTGCTCCCCCTCCCTTCCTGCCATAGACCCCTACTGCCCCTTCCTTCTTCCCTCCCTCCCTGGAAAGCTGACCCTGCGACCAGGATGATGACGCGGAGGGGGTCCCCGGCCACAGTCAGCAGGCAGAGAGCCAAGGCCGGCCCGAAGGCGATGAAGGTGCAGCCGAAGAACACCAAAGCCCCCATCGCCCAGCCAGACCCTGAGCAGCAAGGCCCAGGAGGAGGAAGAGGGGGTGGGGCCAAGCCCGGACACGCCCTCCAGAGGCATTGTGGGAGTCGTAGTCCCACACAACCCCAAACCCGGAAGTAGTGGGCCTTGCGTGTTGCTGTGTCAATATAAGAAAGGATGACCCAAACCATACAGACAGTAATGTCTGCTCAAGAGGAAGGGAGTCCCACTGCATTCAGAGAGGCTTCATTCCCAAATCAAGGGCTGCAAGGGTCACACCCTTCCCCTTCATCATCATCATCATCATCATCATAATTTGATAGAGTCACACTCTCTCAGCCTCCAATTTTGCCAAATCTCTGAAGAAACCACAATGGCTCAGACCTGGACGCTTTCCTCACCCAAAACGGACATCCATTTTGGCAAAAACAGTGCCAAAGCCACCGGTGGGAATAACAAAATACACATTGGTTTACGCTCAGGGCAACTGATAACATCTCTGCATTTCAAAGACGGCTTAAAAACACATTTCGAACGTCATAATAGAAACACGACACAATCTGAATGCTTTCCTAAATGGAAAAGGTCAACCGAATCAGTGGGTTTACATGGCAGGACTGGGATTCGAACTCTGGTCTCCCACTGAGCAAAGCTGTCCTTCTTGGATATAAGAAACTGGCACCCAGTGTATAAAATGGGGGAGAAATTTCCCTCAAATTATTATTATTATTATTAACCTTTATTTATGAAGCGCTGTAAATTTACACAGTGCTGTACATACAATCTTTTTAATTAGATGGTTCCCTGCCCTCGGGCTTACAATCTAAAAAGACATGACACAAAAGGAGAAGGGAGTCAGGGACATAGCCAAGGGGGGGTTCTTGGGGTCCAGACCCCCCCCCCTTCCGTTAGAAAAATGAATGGTGCGTGCTGCTGCGCCGCCACGCCCAAGCCCCAATATAATGGGGGCACTTAGTCTGGACCCCCCCCCCTTCCTAAAATCCTGGCTATGTCCCTGAGGGAGTGGTGGAGGGAAAGGGTAAGAGGTCCAGCAGTTCCTCTCTACCTCCAAGGCCTGGACCAAGGCAGATGGACTGGAGAGAGGGCTTGGCTTCATAATGGATGGTTAATCTTGGGAAGGTTTCTCTGAACAGGATGGTTTTCAACGCCGTTTTGAAGCTGGTTAAAGAAGTGATGGCTCTTGCTTGTGGGGGAAGAAGGTTCCAGGAGTGAGGGGCAGCGAGTGAAAAGGGACGAATCCTAGATGGGGCAGAGGAAATCCTGGGCTGAGACAGGAGCCCTTGACTACCAGAACGGAGGGCCCTGGTGGGAAGGTGAGGAGAAAGAAGGTCTGATAAGTAAGGAGGGGCCAGTCCATGGAGGGCTTTGAATGTCAACAGCAGGAGCTTATACTGAATGCGGAAAGGGAGAGGGAGCCAGTGAAGGGATGCCAACACAGGAGAGATGTGGTCAGAGCGCTGGGCAGTAGTGATAATGCAAGCAGCTGAATGCTGGACAGAGATTAAAGGACGGAGGTGAGAAAGAGGAAGCCCAGCCAGGAGGACATTACAGTAATCCAGTCGTGAGACCACTAGGGCATGGACCAGGATCTTGGCAGTAGAGGCAGAGAGAAATGGTCGGATTTTGGCAATATTGTATAAAAAGAATCTACAAGCCTTGGCTGTGGTCTGGATCTGAGGGATACACGACAGAGAAGAGTCAAAGATAAAACCAAGACTGCGGGTTTGCTGGACTGGTTGAATAGAAATGTTGTCCACAGAGACAGAAAAGGAGTGTTGAAGGGTGGGCTTAGGAGGAAAGACAAGAAGCTCCGTCTTGGACATGCTGAGCTTCAAACGTCGATGGTGCATCCACTGCGAGACAGCTGTGAGACAAGACAAAACTTGCTGTTCAAGTGTTGGAGAAAGGTCAGGGGTGGAAAGATACAACTGGGTGTCATCAGCATACAGATGGTAGGAAAAACCAAAAGAGCTGATGAGTTTTCCTAAGGACAGTGTGTAGAGAGAAAACAGAAGGGGACCCAGAACAGAGCCCTGGGGAACTCCAACAGATAAGGAAACAGGAAAAGAAGTCTGACCTCCTGCAACTACTGCAAAAGATCTGCCAGACAAGTAAGATCTAAACCAGTCAAGAACAAAGTCTGAGAACCCAAGGTCAGAAAGTATATCCACTAGAAGACAGTGATCAACGGTGTCAAAGGCTGCAGACAAAGCGAGAAGGATGAGAACAGAGTAAAGGCCATTAGCCTTGGCCTGTAAAAGGTCATTCGAGATCTTAGTGAGAGCTGTCTCAAAGCTATGTTTTGCTCTTATAAATGTACAGAAAAATACAGTAAAAGGCAACTAGCATCTTGTTTGTCGCAAAGGAGAAAGAGAGCATTAAAAAGCCTCAAAAGAGAGAAAGATTGAAGCTTGCTCTTTATTGCGCTGGTTGCTATCTGTGGTTTCAGAGGCAGGACCTATTAACGTAAATGTGGTCTAGGTGACCCACAGAGACGGACGGCAATTGCCAAAGTGTCCTTTTTACAAAGTTATTCATTTCCTTTCCTTTTTGGCTTTCTTGGTCTGCGAAGTGGACAAAGTGAGAAGAAACGTGTGCCGGCAAGCCTTGAGGAAAGGTTTAGCGTGAAGCTAGTCCTCATGTCAAGTCGAAGGCTTTCAGGGCCAGCATCCACAAAAACTAGCCCTCATGGTCACCATGTCTTTTTTCCCCCTTAGCTGTAATGTTTATGATTTCCAACATCCGCATACCAACACCAAACACATCACAACACCATCTACACAATCTAAAAGACTTACCTCTAGGTCTATATAGTCCACTCCGCTTCAGCCGTGAAGGAATCCATAGCTATTAGATGCTAAGCCTGAGGGCAGGGAACCGTCTTATTAAAAGCAGCCCTGAGAGCCTTTAGGGATGAAGAGGGGGGTATTAATACCGTAAATAAATAAACAAACAATACACTCCCAAAATATGCCATCCAACCTCTGTTTAAAGGAGACTCCAGCAGCCCCCAAGGCAGTCCATATTCCTCTGCCAAACAGTTCTGATATTCAAGGTTTCCTGCCTAAATATTAAACAGAATCTCCTTTCTTGCACCTTCTAACAATGTATTTCTCACCCTTTGAGAGACAGTGGCCTATCGTGGCTTCAGTTCTGGACAAGGACTCTGCTGGACCAGGGTTTGAATCCCGGCTTGCCCATGCAAAGCCATTGTGTTTCCTTGGGAAAGCCCCACTCTCTCAGCCTCGGAGGAAGGCAATGCAACACTCCTGTGATGATGATATCTGCCCAAGAAATCCCCATGACATTTGCCATAGGTTGCCCTGAACTTTAAGGTGCATAACCACAACAACCTTACCCTTAAAATACAACACACAAGCACCGATATAGCCATGTTAGTCTGTAAAGCATGTAGAGAGATCTTATAGCACCTTTGAGACTAACTGAAAGAAAGACATTGGCAGCATTAGCTTCCCTAGATCTCAGTCTACTTCCTCAGATGGTATTGCTGCCATTGCTATTCTTGTTGTCTTCTCTTTCCGCAAGACCGATAGGTTTTAAAGTTCAGACTAAAGCCCAGAGCGGATGGAAAGGCCTTCCCGCAAAGAGCAGAAGGAGCCACCAAACTAACGGGTTTTGGAACTGGTTTAGCTTTGCAATTGGTTTTATTTCTGTTGGGTGTGTATGCCAACTGTCACACAACGCATGCCTCTGGAGAAAAACGGGCTCCCATTAAGACAAGCAAACAAACTGTTGCCTCCTGTTTGTGAAACAGGAAGGCGTTTGCTACTACGCTCAGCTGGAATTTCCTTCAAGGAGAGGGAAGAGGAAGAAAAGGTGAGAATCCCAAGGGAACGTCTGAAGGGATGACGGCAAGCCATTGCCGCATCTCACGGCATTTCCTTGCCAGCATCACACCGAGTGTGTGGCCAAGAGGATACACTTGTGTGAATGAGGACACCAGTCGCAAGTGTGTAGAGCGGACATTTCATTTAATACAAACAACTACGGTGACCCAGTTAAAACTGAAATTTGGCTTCCTTCCTTGTGTCTTCCGTTCTTCAAACACTGGCATGAATTGCAACCAGAATCAATTCGTTGGAAAACCACTGTTCCTTCATCTGTTGCATCGGAATTCTGCATATTCCGTCTGGAAGAAAAAGCCAAAGATCTCTTGAGCGCCTTTATCTCCCATGTCTGCAAAATCTCCTGGAAAGACAGGCTTTCTAATTCTGCCTTAGAAATGACCTGGCATCTTTTGGGGCAGACCCATTCAACCCTTCCACACATCTATCCTGAGTTGTCCTAGGGCTTTGGTTTCTTCCAAGGCCTTCAGCAAAACAACAACAATAATAAAAGCTCATCTCGTCCCAATGCAAAGCTGTTGAGTACCTGTGGAATCTGCCCCACAGTTATTTCATGGGCTGGTTTCTTAACTTTCCCTCCAAAGAGTTGCTTCCTGAAGAAGAGGATCAAGAGTAGCGCTGACAGGAGAACAACCATGCAAGGGATCCCAAAATATAATCTGGGAAAGCATTTTCCTGTCAGAAGAGAGAGAGAGAGAGATGCTAGAGAAAGAAAGAAAGGGCATTAGCATCTTGAACTGCATTTGAGCTCATCTGGATCAACCAAGGCCCTTCATGGTACCATCATGGTGGTCTTATCGTTGTGTCCAAATGTAACAGCCTGGGAATGTGAATCCTTTCCATCAGGTTTCTCAGTACTCAAAAACATACTTTTTACCATTTCCTGAATGTTTTGAAATACTCTTTCCATTCATAATTTCGAGCCCAAGTGAGAGAGGGCTCTGGGATGCGAAGCTCTGGCAATTTCCTTTTGCGGAGCCCTTCGCCAGAGATCTGAAGTGAGCATTTTAAATTCTCTGACTCCTCCATATGAAAATTTCAGAATGAGGTGAAATAACAAAGCAGCTCAGGACTCCTCAGTTGCCCTTCCAGGCAAGGGAAACCCAATCTAGGAAAACATGGCATGAATAAGTAGTCCCACCATACTGTACCTCTAGGCATGGTCTCTGTGGGAATTATAGCACTAATGCTTCTGTTCCCTTGATCTGAGCAAGTGTAGGATGTCCCCGGGATCCATCTCTCTGGAGGAACCAGCTTCAGACTCCAGATGCTGAAGGTTCCTTCCCCATCTATCATGCCAACATCTGCCTGGTCTTCCTGAGATGTTTCTCCACCAACATCCCAAGAGATCTTGTCCCCAGAAGGATTTGCATTGAAGGAGAGGCAAAGGAGGGGGAGGCTGTGGTTGGGTTGAGCCCCTTCCAAGTAGGAAGGCAGAAAGATGGAGAGACTTGGACCTGAAGCATCTAAAAAAACAAAACAAAGAACAATAGCAATCATTACTTTATTAAGCTCCGGCCTTGTCTCCTCTCATAGGCTCTGCGTGGAGAAGACCACTTCTCTACAGCCAGTAAAATCATTATGGTTAACCTGCAAATGGGACAGGAGCCTCCTTGAAAAAGCAAGCGAACAAGAAGAAGCGCAGACCTGGCTAAAACTAGCTGAACGAGAAAGCAAGGCAAGAGAAAGTTTTGAGGCTCATACGGCTGAAAAGCAAAACACGGGAGAAAACAGACAAGGCAGACATTGCTGGAAGCTCTGGTATTTATGGCTGGAGGTCTTGTTTTCATTTTAATACTGAAATGATGGGTTTGTTACTCCAGACAATTCTTTCAAGAGTGCTGTAGTGATGTCTTCTTGCATAGAAAGAGGATGGATTAGGTGGCCCTTGAGACCCCTTCCAAGTCTAAGATTCTAGGATTATGATAACCGACAAAAAAATGAAGAAGTGTTCACATTTCTTTAGACCATTATGGAAGTTCCCTAAGATAAGCAGCAGCAGCAACAACATCTTTCAAAACAGGGGGAAGAAGAAACTAAAGAGAGAATAAAGAATTGGCTAAAAGAAGATGGAAGAGATTGATCCTTGCTAGGGAAGATGTTCAGCACTTGATCCATGGCTCTGAACTGCTTTGTCTGATCAGTTAAGCCAAACAGAGAGATCAGAGGAAGGAAACGAAATGCTAAGGGCTAATAATAGCTACTAGTCCAATGACTAGAGACCTGGAGTTCCTCCAGAATGGAGATAGGAACAAAAAAGGAGCTTCTCACTTCATCTGATAGTAACGGAACAACAATCGTCTCATAGTTTTTTGGGCCAAACCTTAATAAGGACCGATGAGGAGGTGGTTTCTGTTGCCGACAACCTCTTCTAAATTCTGAGGCATTTCGTGAAATTGACTCAGCATTTCCTGCGGCTGCACCCAGGTTTAACTTAGAGCTGGAAACTCATTGAAACCAAGAATAAATGTCCCTCTCCAAACTTCTCCCTGGCATCTAGCATCCATTGCTCAGGGACTCCCTCTCTCCGTCTTCACTGCCATGTTCTTTAGACAAGACTTCACTGCTGATAGTTAGCACATCCTTAAAATGGAAGGGGCATTTTAAAAGCTGGATGGCTTTGCATGAAGACGACTGCTCTTGCTTGATTCTTGCATAGTGGCACATCTGCATTTTGTGCAATTAACTCCTTGGTCCTGGATATAAGGTTTTGCTGTCTGTCCTTATACAATACTTTGTATTTCCTTGGAGCAGGTTTGAATTTGGACTGGAATGGATATTGCCAAGGAAACAAAACCATAGACACCTGCAAAGTCTACCAAGCCACTCACCTGAGACAATCAGTCTGGTTCCACTCATGATCTTGGCATTCATAGCACAGTAATAAACACCAGAGTCATTTCTTTGTGCATGATGGATGTTCAGATTCATTCGATCTGGGTATCTAGGGCTCCCCCGTTTAACCTTCCGCAAGCTTCTGTCTTGCTCCTCCTTGTACCAGGTCGGCCATGGCCTCACATATAATTCTCCTGGAAGGTTGCAATTGATGGTGACAGACTCCCCAGCAGATGCCAGGATCTGGGCCAACCTTTGGGGACTCTGTGAACTCCCCAGCGGCTCAGCAGCTGCAAGAGGGAAGCAAAGGAAATCTTCGGCAGTCTTAATGACATTGGGATTTGTACACCCTGTATGCGGCCCCAAAGGACAGGGCAAAGAGATTTATGGAAATAAGCCCATACGGCTCAACATTCACTTAGACCTGAACAGGCTCTAGGGATAAAACTGCGAGTTGAATCGCCAGTTTTTGGAAAGCCATGGTATCCCCTTAGAAATGTTTTTGAGGAAAGGATGGAATGGGTTTGCTTGCTCTCCGTGGGTGAAACTTGGATTCCCTGATGAAAACATAAAAAAATGTGATCCAGTTCTATTCAGAGCAGCTCATAGAGACCAACAGAACAGAGATTTGTAGAAAACTTGGAGACAAAATTTAGCACCCTTCTTTAAGGTGCTGTGAGAAGACTCGGTGTCTGACTGTCTCAAGGATCTGCTTCTCAGAACAAAGTATTTTGTTCTTTGCAAGAGCGGATGCAACCCATTAAAAAACCTTGGGCAAGTCGCACGCCCACAGCCTCAGAGGAAGGCAATGGCAAAATGCTTCTGAAGAAGGTATCACAGAATCATAGAATTGTAGAGTTGGAAGAGACCGCAAGGGCCATCCAGTCCAACCCCATCTTGCCATGCAGGAACTCTTAATCAAAGCATCCCTGACAGATGGCCATCCAGCCTTTGCTTAAAGACCTCCAAGTATGTGGCCAAGGAAACCCGCTGACAGGGTTGCCATAAGTCATAAATAACTTGAAAACATGCAAGAACAAAACCAACCAATTACTTCACTGCAAAATGTACTCGACTGGGCAAATGCACCATCAAGGCGGCCTTCAATATGCCCAACCCAACCCACAATATGTGTATTCAGAGCTCAGTGGTGTAAATGGGACTTACACCTGAGGAAGCAGAATCAGTTTGAGCCAATATTACCCAATATAAACCCAATACAGTTGCCACGGAAATCCCATTCCCAACATGCCAGAAGCAGAAATTAGACAGAGGTTGTTTGAAAACCACTCACTGTGCAGAGAAAGAAAGATTATCCCAAGGCAAAGGAAGAACATCTCCAGCAAAACTTGTGAGCTCCGAAGGAGGCTGGCAGGTGAGCGAATCTCACCTTGCCCCCTTTATTCCATGGCGTCTTGCAGTTTGCTGACAATTTCTGTAGAAGCCAAAAATGAAAGCCAAGAATGAAAGCCACAAGATGTTCCCCCCCAAAATACAACTGGGAGGATTCGTGGAACAGCCTCTTAGGATGCTTTGAGATTTTAACTCTTCAGTTTGAAAGCATGAAAACGAGAAGTTTTAGGAAGACACCCTGGCATCTGATGTAGAAAATCCCAATTCTCCCTGGCATTCCTTTAACATAATATGCATGGGATAAAAATAACTCCATCAATATTTGGATGGGAATAAAAAGGTTCATAATATAGCAAACACTTTGACCCCGTCCAAAGACCCATGCCCATCATTCTGTGCTTCAGAGGCATCCCAAATCTCCCCAAGTGCAAAGCCAGCCACAGTTGGTAGCAGAAAAGAAGCAAAAGGACCTGACCTCAAACCCAAAAGAGCAGTGGTTGTTTGCAGGGGAATGGTCTTCCAGGTAGACAGAGCTGGTTCCTGCTCTCTGGTGCCCGAGGCCTCTCTGGCTTTCAATGAGGGCAACCAGTGGTACCAGCACCATGTGGCACCACCCACTGGAAGAGGGCTGTTCCTTTGCAAGAAACAGACCTCCCCTTGAAGCTGCCCTCAAGGCAATGCCTTTGGGGTCAGGACTCATTCCTCTGGTGCTGAGGGGGCTGCTGGGCTCCAGAGATGTTCTTAGCCAAGGACTGCATCCTGGCTTGGGCAGGTAAGGCTTTCCACAACTCCTTCCCCCTTAGCCTTTGCAAGATGGTTCCCTCTTTCATACCCTCCAACTTGCCAAATTTGGCAGAAAGTTGTTTGCACTGTAGTAACTCTGCAGGAGAGAGTCGATTCATGCCCTTCTCAGTCAGATAAGGCAGAGCAAACTACTGCAGCCTCTGCTAACATGTCTGTTCTTTCTCCATAATCATGGTTGCCTTCTTGACCACATTCGGATGTTGCTTGACCACATGTGCCCTGAAATGATGGATGGTATGCAGTGTACATTGCTAACCGTCCGTTTTTGGGTGGTGCCTCCACAGTGTTACAGGTCCAGTTTTCACCCCATCAGTCTCTGCAGTTCCAGTTTGTGAAAGTTGGGGACAAGGCATGGATCCAGTTTGTCCCTGTGGGAAAACCCGAGGATGAGGGATTCTTATTCTTCTGGTTCAAAAAGAGTGCTTATGAAGGAATACCTCTTTTCATCACGAGTTGCAATGACAACAAGCCTGCAGATAAATTCATTTGCAAACCTGGAAGAGAAAAGGTGACCGTGGAAATCTCCAGGGCCCAAAGGGAAGATTCTGGGCTATATCTGTATGCTGAAAGAGGTGAAGACTTCCATCTGGGATCAGCCCTGGTTGTTGGAGGTGAGTAAACTGGCCAAAAGCTTGCACCACAAATACTGCCAATTCTGCTCAACATTGGCACTTGGTGACCTTGGACAAACCATGCTCTCTCAGTCTCAGAGGAAGACAAAGTGGAATCTCCTTTGAATAAAGCTTGCCAAGAAAACCAAGGAGAGGGTTGCCTTCCTCTGAAAAAGCTGAGAACGTGTGAGTTACTTAAGGTCCCATAGTGGGTTTCTGTGGCTGAATAGGGATTTGGCCTTTATATAACTAACCATAACTTCCATGCTTCCTTTCTTCTCCTCAGACAGCTACACTCCAAGGACCCAAGTGATGTTGTTGCAACCGGCTGCACAAGCTCCGTCTTCCTGGGATGTGAGAAGAGGCCAATTTGCTTGCCTGGTCCAAGATGTCTCCAACTTGGTTGAGGTCTCCTGGGATGTTCCTGGAGGTCTCTGGCAAAAGGAACAAACCTTCCTAGTGAAAAACACCAGTGGCTCCTTAACCTTCCTCAGTCTCCTACACATGCCTATGGAGGTCCAAAGTAATGGGGGGAACGTCACCTGCGAAGTCAGGTTCAACTCTTCTGGCACCAGTGTGAAGAAGAGCACCACCTTCGATACCTGTGAGTGGTTTTTATCCTCATTGGGAAAATATGCCAGCATACATTCCAAGGGTCCCAGTTTGGCAGGGAGAGTCTTTATTTCTCTTCTGCCATGCAACTTTCCTATCTGCTTTTAAAATATCTCAGATTCTTTCTCTTCCTCTCACTTTACCCTTTTATCCCCAGCTTATTTCCATCGATTAAAAATGGGTTCCAAATGCAAAAACACTTTGCAGTCTCAATTCAGCAAAAGAGAGAGGAGAACCGGAGACAGGATCTTGTCCTCTCCAGTTGGCTCAGGCAAACTGCTACAGCTTCTCCCAGCTTTTCTGTTCTTCCTCATTTATCACTTTTGCCATCTTGACTATACTCTGATCTTGGGTGGCCACATTGGGTCCCAGTTTTGAACTGTAAAATTTTGAAAGCCACGTGCCGGCTATTTTCATAAAGATGGTTTGCAAGAGGAGTTTGAAAACAGCATTGCGTCCCTTTTCGATTTTAGTGTTGGTCAGATTTCCGGTGGGGGGCAGGGGGTTGGACTGGATAGCCCTTGTGGTCTCTTCCAACTCTACGATTCTATGATTCTATGAAAGGCCATGAATTCTTAAATTTTACCATCATAAACCTTTTCCTCTCCTTTGCCCGACTGGTGGGAAATGTTAACGCTGGATTCCTTGGACAACTCTTTAAACTTGCAATAGGCACCTCACCCAGTTCTTGCATGACGTCTGGTGAAATTATGAAACAGGGGAGCAAGATGTAACGCTTGGGGTGTCAGCTAACAGCAGCCATTCCTGAGTAAACCTTTTCTTTCTTCTTCCTTTTTTAAAGCTTCCTCTGAAGACTATGATGAGAAATGTCTCATTTATGACTTGTCCCTGACTGGCTTCACAGGACTGGCATTACTACTTCTCCTCCTGTGTTTACTTCGAAACTGAGTCTGTCCTTCTGAACCAAGTAAGAAGCCATCCTTGCAACTGCTTTTAATCTATTAACCAATTAAGATAAAAAATAACCAGTAAGTTCATGAGATGGGATAGGTTAAGTTATTAATCATGTAGTAAACCTGAGCTACTCTATATTAAGGACCATAATGAGAGGAAGAGGAAATCCTAGGACAATTTCTCCATGGCCAATGGAAATTCTGGACAGAATCCCTAGGAGACTTTCTAGGGTATGTATCTGGGGACACATGGGCCTTCCAAGAGGTTGCTGGACTCTAGTTCCTATCATCTCTGGCCACTGGCTTTGCTGGCCATGACCTCTAAAGCCTATATGGTTGGATCCCGGATGATGGACTGTATCTTTTCAAAGGAGCTGGTCTGAACGCTCAGACCTTCAGGAGAGGGCCTTCTTGGTGGCTGCTCCCAACTCTGGGACTCCCTTCCGAAGACTTTTTTATTCCAGGAATACTCTGGGAAAGGATTGGCCTTTTTATGGCACTGGACTCCTTTTGTGCTTCTATCTTTTGTTTTAGTCATGTTTCCAAGGGTTTTAATCTTGTGGATAGTTCAGTTTCAATCCATATGGTTTTAACCCCACATGATTTTGCAGTAACCTTCTTTCTCTTCTAAGCATCCTTGAATCCCAGTCTGGAAGAAATGTAGAGGGTCTAAAGAAAGGGATGGAGGGAGGGATGCGTTGGAAGGGAGTTGGACAACCAACCCTCTTTGTAAGGGAGTCAATGGCTTGGGACTTCAATACCTGAGAGATGCCTCCCCCTATATTTGCCTGCCTGAGACCTCCTGGCAGGACCCTCCTCCATGTAGCCCCCCCATTGAGGCCCACAAGAAATGTGGGAGCAGGGCCTTCTCCGCCAGGGCACCCAGTTGTGGACCATCCTCCCCTTGGAGACCCGCCTGGCGCTGACACGGATTTTGTTCAAGCACCAAGTGAAACACTGGCTCTTAACCAAAGCCTTTGGGCCCCACGGATCCATCGCAAATACTTATGCACAGGGTTTAAAACTGTTCTACTATTTTAAACCTGCTTTCACTTGTTATTCGAGTTCAATAGGTTTTTGGGTTCAATGAAATGGTCTTTACTGTTCGAAAGCCTTTTATGCCTCATTGCTTTAATCTGACTTGTAAACTGCCCTGAGGTCTTTTTTGGTATAGGTTGGGGCAGACTTTTAAAAAATAAAATTACAAATAAATAAATACAATATTCCATGCAACGCACAAACACAGCTTCCCTTCTGGCTGAGAAACTGAAATAACTAAAGATAAAATCAAATCTACTCAACTCACAAGTTTTCCTTCTGGCTGAGAAACTGCCACAGAAAGCTCCACAAGGAACATGTTAAGGCGTCACTACGTTTAATATGTCTTTTGTTTGTTTAAAGTATTTTATTGCTCTAAAACTGTTTTCAACCTGTTTCTTTTCCTGAGATCTTTTTGATATACAGTGGGCTAGAAATATCTGAATCAATCAAATAATCAAATTACATCAACGGGTCCATCTAACGATGCTATTTGCTTCATGGGGCATTGAATGTATTTCCACACTGAGTTTAAAATGCTTGGTGCGTATACATTAATAAGATATATTGGGTTAGTTGAGGAACAGATTTACTAGACTCAGCCTTCACAGGCGAGGGATGAAAAATTACAGTCATTTTCTCCAGAGAAAATGAACATCTCTCCACATATTCTCATATTTGAAGATCTCAAAGCATCGTGAAGGAATTATTCTGTAGAGAAGAAGACATAGGTTCCTCAGCAACCACTGAGCAAAGCTGTCCCTCCTGGATGCAAGAAACCAGCACAGAGCATCAGCTTGCTGAAATGTGGGACAAATTATCCTCAAACATATGTTTTGCTAAAATAAATGTAGAGGGGGGAAAGATAACAAACATCCTGTTTGTTACAAATGAGAAAGAGGGAAGGTGGAAGGTGTTAAACACCCCAAAGAACCGAAAGGCTAACATTTGCTCTTTATCGAGCCTGTTTGTGGTTTCAGACGCAGGCTCTATTAACATACATGTGGTCTATGCAACCCACAGAGATGGACGGCAATTGCCAAAACGCCGTTCTCAAAGAGCAAGCTTTCTGCTTTCTGTTTGTGAAGTGGACTGAATCACTTTCCCCCAAATAGCAGAAGGAGCCACCAAACTGCTGCCAGCGGGTGACTTGGTTTTAGGATTATTTAGAACTGAAGAATTCAAAAGAAGAATGTCAAATCAGTATGGAAAGAGATCTTGTAGCACCTTTGAGACACCGAAAGGACTTTGAAAGGTGCTGCAAGATTTCTTTATGTACTCTTTTAGAACAGCGGTATTGGTTTGCATGCGTGCTGACTGTCACACACCACACGCCCCTGGAGTAGGATGGTTTGCATTAAGACAAATGAGTAAGGAAACTTTCCCCATCTGTTTATGAAACAGGAAGGCGTTTGCTACTACGCTTAGCTGGAATGTCCTTCAAGGAGAGGGAAGAGGAAGAAAAGGTGAGGTGAGAATCCCAAGGGAAACATCGGAAGGTCTGGAGAGACGATGGGAAGCCAATGGTCTCATCTCCAGACATTTCCATGTGAATGAGGACACAGATCATATCAGCGCAGAAGGGTGGGGAATGTTTAATACAAACATCTACAGTCACCCAGTTAAAGCTCTGAAATCTGGTTTCCTTCCTTCTGTCTTCCCTTCTTCTGAAACTGGCATCAATTGTCACCAGAATAAACGTATTAGAAAAACACAGTTTCTTCATCTGTTGCAACGGAGTTCTGTGTAGTCCGTCTGGAAGAGAGATTGCCAAAGGTGAGTTGAGCTGCTTTAGCTCCTATGTCTGTAAAATCTGCTGAAAGGATAAACCTTCTCATTTGGCCTTAGAAGTCAGCTGGCAACGTTTTGAGCAGTCCCACTAAGGCAGACCCACTCAACTTACGTTTGAACGGTAAGTCAACGCGAAGGTATGTCTACTGGGTCCAATGCATCTATTTGACTCATGACTAACAAATGGATTTAAGCCATTGGGTGATTTTAAGTTAAATTTTATTTTCACTTCTCTGCAGCTTCACGTGCAAAACTATCTGTATTTGTTTTATCCATCTAAGATGGATGAGCCCTAAGGGTAGGAAACATGTGGCATGCAGAAGGGGATAACTCTAGATTGGTTCCCCAATGTCATGACATTGGAAAGGAGTTCCTACTCTTGCAAGTTTGCTCACAGAAGTGACAACAACAATAGCGTTCTTCCTCCCCAAGATTTATAACATAAAGACACAAATGAAGAAACTGCTTCCTGTAAGTCTCCGGTGGTCCTTTTTATTCTCACCATAAATGGCCAGGAGAGAGCATTTGGGAGTCCATGCGCATGATGTTGGCCAAGGATGAATTTCTGCACCCCCTTTACCACTGTACCGTCTGTCTCTCCTTCCACACTTTCTCCTTCTGCCCTCTCCACACAAATCCAGCTCCCCAAATACTGGGTTGTCCTAGGGCTTTGGTTTCTTCCAAGCTCCTCAGCCAAAAAAAATAATAATTGCCCAGATTTCCATCATGCAAAGATATCGTGTACCTGTTGAATCTGCCTCATGGGTATTTCATGAGCTTGTTTCTCAACTTCTCCTCCAAAGAGATGCTTCCTGAACAAGAGGATCAAGGCTAGAACTGAGAGGAGAATGACAACGCAGGGTATCCCAAAATATAATATGCGAAGGCATTTTCCTGTCAAAAGAGAAAGACCCAAAGAAAGAGGAGGGGCATTAGCATCTAGAATTGCTTTTGAGCTCATGTGGAGCGACTAAGGCCCTTGTGTTTGCACACATGGTACCATCACAGTGGTCTTATGGCTTAAGTGATTGTGCCCAAAATCTCAGGTGGGAAATGGATATCTTCCTTTGCTGATAAAAGCTATGCTTTTCTTTCCTTCAAAGGGAGCATGGTGTCCCCCATCCCAGTCTTTCCCACTTATTTCTCTGCCCTTGCGTCCAAATGCATCACCACCAGATCTACCAATCACAGGTGTTTCACCATCTCCTGCTGCATTGAATACATTCCTCACTTGCTAACTGACCGACCATCATGGAACATCCTTCAAGAACATCTATAAGGTCCCACCTGGCTCTGCCCAAAACACCCCTTTTCTGCAAATCTTTGCATGAAGGGATCAGGGAGCTGCACACTTGACAGCTCAGGTTCAGGAGTAAGTTGCAACTCCAGTTACAAGTGTGAGGAATGGGCTATATTACTCCCACATGCTTGGCTTTTTGCCTTTCCGTCCTCTGTTTCATTCCCCACCATCTTAGGATCTCGATTACTTTTGATCAGAGACGTTCAGGCAGTTTTGGGTAGGGATATAATCCTTCATTAACTGAGTACTTTCCACTATTTACTTTTTACTGCAAGAGTCTTAGAAAACCATACAGTTTTTGGAGCTTATAAGCAATCCAGGACATACTGTATTCTGTATAAAATTCACACCTAGTTGTTTTGTGCAGAAAACAGCACTTTCTGCAACTCTCTTTCCTGTGCAGAAAAGCAAAGGGGCTCTGGGATGGGAAGCACTCAATTTCCTTTTGTGGTCCCCTTCCCCAGAGATCTGATGCGAAGAAGTGGGATGTTCTATGTGGCGTATTTAAAATTCTCTGCTTCCTCCATGTAAACATTTCAGATTGAATTGAACTAACAAAGCAGCCAAGATCTCCTCAAATGCCCTTCCAAGGGCAAGGGAAACCCAACATAGCAAAACATGGCCCATGCGGCACACAAGATACAGAGAGGTGGGACATGATGCCACTTTCCTTGGCATGTGGGCTGAATAAATTATTCCGTCATACTATACCTCTGGGCAAGGGATCCATCAGAATCATGGCGCTGAGGTGTCTGTTTCCTTTATTCAAGCAAGAATAGTATGTGCCTGGGATCTGTCTCTCTGGAGGAATCAGCTTCAGACTCCAGATGCTGAAGACTCCTTCCACATTTATCATGCCAACATCTGCTTGGTCTTCCTGAGATGTTTCTCCACCAACATCCCAAGAGATCTTATCCCTAGAAGGGTTTGCATTGGGGAGGAAGCAAAGGAGGGGGAGGCTGTGGTTGCGCTGAGCCCCTTCCAAGGAGGAAAGCAGAAAGATGGACAGACTTGGATTTTGAGCATCTGAAAAAGGAACAATAGCAACCAATGGATTGTTATGGTCTGATCCTGTCCGCTCTCCTAGGCTCCGGGGGAAGAAAACAACTTCTCTATAATCAGTAAAATCATTGCAGTTAACTGGCAGAATTCAGCAGGAAAGGAGCATCCTTTGAAAGCAGCTGTTTGGCACAAAGAGAGCAAGCAAGAAGCAGCACAGGCATGGCCTGAAAAATAAAGCAATAAAGCAAGCTAAGAGAAAGCCTCTCTTTCCCAGATTTAGTAAACTGCCCGGAGTGATTCTAGATTCAGCCTGGAAGGAATGCTGGCAAGGAAACAAAATCATAGAGATTTTCAAAATCTACCAAGCCCTTACCTGAGACTATCAGTCTGGTTCCACTCACAATCCGGACATACGCACGGCAGTAATAAACCCCAGAGTCATTCCTTTGCACACGATGGAGGGTCAGATTCACTCTGTTGGTCAGGCTTGATTCTCTTCTGGAGTATTTAGAGCTCCTTTCCTCAATCTTCCGTAAGCTTCTGTCCTGCTCCTCCTTGAACCAAGTCAGCAATGGCATCAAACCTTTTCCTGCTGAAACGTTGCAGTTGATGGTGACAGAATCCCCAGCAAATGCCAAGATCTGAGGCAATCTTTGGAGACTCTGTGAATTTCCCAGTGGCTCAGCAGCTACAAGAGGAAAGCAAAGAAACCCGTGGACTTGTAGACTGAACACACTCTTTCTCAAGAAGCAGCGCAATGTAGTGTTTGAAGTGTTGGGCTAGGATTTCAGTAGAGCAGGGTTCAAATGCCACTCAGCCAAGAAGTCTCACTAGAAAAACATGGGCAAGTCACACTCTCTCAGCTTAAGAGGAAGACGTTGGCAAAATGCCATCAAGTCATAAATGACTTAAAGACACACAACAACAACAAATTCCTTCATTCTAAAATTTACTCCACTAAAAAGGCACCCTCCAGGCCACTTCCAATATACATAGCACCATCCAAACCATGTTGATTCAGAAATAAGACTCAGTAATGTCAATGGGACTTACACTCAAGGAACTGGGTTTGGGATTACAAGATAAAAAGCAGAATCAGTTTTAGCTAGTATGAAGAAACTCAATACAGAAATCTCATTCTCAGTATGCTAAGAGAAACAGAAATTAGACAGAGGTTGTTTCAAAACCACTCACTGTGCAGAGAAAGGAGGATCATCCCAAGGCAATGGAAGAGCATCTCTAGCAAAGAGGCCCCACGGTTTGTGAGCTCCGAACGAGGCTGGCAGGTGAGCGAATCTCACCTTGTCCCCTTTCTTCCGTGGCGTCTTGCAGTTTGCTAGCAATTTCTGTGGAAGCCAAGAATGAAAGCCACAAGATGTTCCCCCCAAAACGCAACTGGGAGGATTCGTGGAAGAACCTCTTGGGATGCTTTGAGATTTTAACTCTTCCGTTTGAAAGCATGAAAGTGAGAAGTTTTAGGAAGACACCCTGACATCTGATGTAGAAAATCCAAATGCTCCCTGGCATTCCTTTAAAATAATAGGCATGGGATAAAAATATCTCTATCAATATTTGGATGGAAAAAACCTTCATAATACAGCTAAGACTCTGACCCCGGCCAAAGACCCATGCCCATCGTTCTGTGCTTCAGAGGCATCCCAAACCTCCCCAAGAGCAAAGCCAGGCACAGTTGGTAGCAGAAAAGTCAAAAAGCAAGAGCTGAAGCTGGAGAAGCAAAAGGACCTGACCTGAAGCCCAAAGGAGCAGAGGTTGTTTGCGGGGGGAATGGTCTTCCAGGTAGACAGAGCTGGTTCCTCCTCTCTTGTGCCCAAGGCCTCTCTAGCTTTCAGTGGGGGCAACCAGTGGCACCAGCATCATGTGGCACCACCCACTGGAAGAGGGCTGTTCCTTTGCAACAAACTGGAAGACCTCAGACCTCCCCTTGAAGCTACCCTCCAGAGGCATTGCCTTTGGGTCGGGACTCATTCCTCTGGTGCTGAGGGGGCTGCTGGGCTCCAGAGATGTTCTTGGCCAAGGACTGCATCCTGGCTTGGGCAGGTAAGGCTTTGCATGGCTCCTTCCCCCTCAGCCTTTGCAAGATGGTTCCCTCTTTCATCCCCTCCAACTTGCCCAATTTGGCAAGGGCAGTCCCCTTTAATCACTCTTGGGAGTCCAGGTTTCTCACTCTCTCTCCTACCTTCCTCTTTCAACCCCAGCTTACTTGTCTTCTTGCAAATTGAGATCCAAATGCCAAAGCAGTTTGCCCTCCATTAACTCAGCAGGAGGGAGAGGACAGAAGAGGAGGCAGCTGAATCATGCCCTTCTCAGTCAGATAAGGCAAAAGCACACCGCTGCAACTAATCATAGCTTGGCTGTTCTTCCTCATTGATCACTTTTGCCCTCTTGACCACGTCCCAGTGTGGCTTGGCCTCAGGATTCCCAGTTCCCCTCTGTGAAATGTTGGAAGGTATGCAGTGTACATTGCTAACCATCCGTTTTTGGGTGGTGTCTCCACAGTGTTGCAGGTCCAGTTTTCATCTTATCAGCCTCTGCAGTTCCAGTTTGTGAAAGTTGGGGATAAGGCATGGATCCAGTTTGTTCCTGTAGGAAAACCCGAGGATGAGGGATTGTCATTCTTCTGGTACAAAAGGAGTGTATATGAAGGAATACCTCTTTTCATCACAAGTTGCAATGACAACAAGCCTGCAGATAAATTCATTTGCAAACCTGGAAGAGAAAAGGTGACCCTGGAAATCTCCAGGGCCCAAAGGGAAGATTCTGGGCTATATCTGTATGCTGAAAGAGGTGAAGACTTCCATCTGGGATCAGCCCTGGTTGTTGGAGGTGAGTGAGCCGGGCAGAACTTTGGAGGAAAAATACCAACTGGAAGTTGCATATCGCAACAAGCAGAAATACAACTTTTACTAAGTTAGCAATCAAAGAAAGGCTTCCCTATTCCATGGCCATCCAAAATGAAGTTGTAGAGAACCTCTGGTGCAGCATTAGGAGATGCCTTTCTGCCATGGCAGTGCCAAAGCAAATGCCAGGGACAAATCCCTATTCAGAGCCTTAAGCAAGCCTGAGGGCAGGGAACTGTCTAAATAAAAATAATAATTGTAAGCTGCTCTGATAACCATTAGAGCTGAAGAGCGGGGTATAAAGACCATAAATAATAATAATAATAATAATAAGCAGATCTTGGGTACGTTCAGGCAGGGGATGCATGTTGACCATGACAACAATCCATGAGGAAAGTCAGCACATGAGTCTGAATATTGACTAGACTGGCAGTTTTGTCCATGGCCAGCCCTGCACAGCACGCATTGACTCCCACCACTGCTGCCAAATCCAGTCGCACTTTTAAGAATGCTGTAAACCAAATGAGAGAAATGAGAGAGAGGTGTACGTAATAAGCAGAAACTTGGCTTCCCCATTTCCTCTATGGTTTCCATGCCCTCTTGGCTTCCACACACATCTGAAACAACCTGAGAGAAAAACCTGGAAGCTAATGGAAGAATAGGCCTCCCTATCTTTTTTCTGCCCTTCCACAGCCTTCCAAGATTCTTTGCTCCTCTTCTGCTCTCTCAGCTTCTTCCCTAGTTGCTTCTCTTCTCTCCTCCATGGCCCTTTGCTTCCCTCTGACCCATCCATGCCTCTTGGCTCTGTTTCTTGCCCGGAAAGAATACACAGAAACCTTTGCAAAAATATTTTAAGTTTTGAAACTGTGATGCAAAGAACCCTGGTCTGATCAGGATCTTTGTAGTTCAGGGCTATCTTGCACTAAATGGGTATTTTATGCAGAAAAATCTGTTTGCTTTTCCCAGTGTGACTGTTTTGAATGTTGAACTCATGGTGAGGACTCAAATCTCTGCTCAGCCCTAGACCTTGGTGACCATGGGCAGGTCACGCTCTCTCAGCCTTAGAGGAAGGCAGTGGGGCATCTCCTTTCAATAAAGCTTGCCAGGAAAACCCGAGGAGAGGACTCACTTATTTGGAGCCCTTTCTGCGGGCACACATGCTGTTGCCCCAGCACAGAGTTTGTTACTAGAAAGCCAGAGGGACATGGCGCTTTGTGATAAATAGTGGGGCTTTCGGCTGCTGTTTGGGCACTTGGTTTCTAAAACGTTTGCCATCACTGGCCTATGGACTCTAGTGGTTTGAGTGCTGGAGGTTTGCCTTTGGCATCCATTGAAAAAGTAGCAAAAGTGTGGCTAAGGAGGGATTTGACCCTATGGATACTCATACTGATCATAGGTTCTCTGCTTCCTTTCTTCTCCTCAGACAGCTACACTCCAAGGACCCAAGTGATGATTTTACAACCGGCTGCACATGCTCCGTCTTCCTGGGATGTGAGAAGAGGCCAACTTGCTTGCCTGATCCAAGACATCTCCAACTTGGTTGAGGTCTCCTGGGATGTTCCTGGAGGTCTCCGGCAAAAGGGACAAACCTTTCTAGTGAAAAACATCAGTGGCTCCTTGACCTTCCTCAGTCTCCTTTCCATCCCCATGGAGGTCCAAAGCAACGGGTGGAACGTCACTTGTGAAGTGAAGTTCAACTCCTCTGGCACCAGCATGAAGACCACCTTATCTCCCTGTGGGTGGTTTTTATACATCTTCACTGGGAAAATATACCAGCATACACTCCAAAGGTCCCAGTTTGGCAGACATAGGGAAGCTCAATGGGAAATGCTTGGGGCATCTGCCAACAGCAGCACTTCCAGAGCAAATTTCTTCTTTCTTCTTCCTTTTTTGAAGCTTCCTCTGAAGTCCATGAGGAGAAATGTCTTCCTTACATCATGTCCCTGGCTGGCTTCGGAGGGTTGATGTTTCTGCTTCTTCTCCTGAGCTTCCTTTGGAACCATTTCCGTTCTTCCAGACCAAGTAAGATATTGGCATTGCAATTCTGTTTAATCCTTTAATCAGTTAAGATAAAAATAACGAATAAAATGTAATGGATCGAGTTAGTAATTATTTAGTAAAACTGAGCCGTTCTGTCTTAAGGAATCCAGTGACAGCAAAAATAAATGCTTTGATACTCTCTCTATGGTTTGGGGAGGCTGGGCTCCCAAGAGCTGGCTTTGCTGACCATGGCCTCTAAAGCCCTATGCAACTTGGATCCAGGCTGTGAGTTCCCTTTAGATGCCAAGGCAACATCTCCTGAAATCCTAGGATTGGTAATTCAAGGAGGGATACGCAGCATGCTTAGCCAGAGAGCTGTAGTGCCTCCTCCAACTGTTAAAGTGGAATCATGGTGCTATAATTGTGTCCTGTGGATGGGTTCACAGTGAGAGAAATCAAACCGAACTGTTCCAGAAAAGGCAGAAATGTGGTTAGAACCTCAGAGCCATTCTCTCTTCTTTTACCATTTTCTTTTCTTTTCCTTGTTGCCCTCTGTTTTGATGTCCAAGGATGCTCATCCAAGATCTCTGAACCTCCATGCCCAGATGTGACAGAGGTATGCCTCTTCTCTTTTCTTTTTTTTTCTTGAAACGCATCTGGTGTCCCGGTGCCAATGAGATAACCACAAGGTTAAGATATAAAACCTTCACAATTTCATCTTCATAGGCAAGGACAAATATATCTACACTGCTTTTCTCTCTACTCCAACAAGTAGTGAGTATCCTCCTGCCATATTAGCCTTGTATTCTAACATCCCAAAGTTCTTCTCAAGGAATGATCCTGAGGAGAAGAAGACATAGAGGGAAGTTGGCTCAAAAAACAGCTCCTTAGTTAAGTGTATTTAACTAACTTTGTTAAGTTAGCATGATATTGAGTTACTTAATAACTAACTTTTCTGACCCATCAAGTCCTTTACTGGTTCCATAAAGACACCTATCAAATATGTTTTAAATGGAGAGGATGTGGAATTGGTCCCTGCATGTAACATATTACATATTATAGATCTTGGCTACTGCAGGCTGGCTATTGTAAAGAATATTCTTTCTTTTTTCTCTCTTTCTTGTCAAGTCCTCGAAGTTTCACTGTATTTTTTGCTCTGCTCCATAGGAAGGCCTTTGCTATGCCCAACTGGATCTTGCAAGGAGGACTGAGGACAGGAAGAAGCGCAAATAAGCCCCAACGTGACTAGAAGACCAAAAGATTCAAAGGAAGATGGTGGCAAGGGATGAAAGAGTCACTGGACTGAGCCTGGAGTGGGGTCTGGGAAGGATGGATCTAGGTCCTGGGACAGCTGTGGACTCTGGGAAGGTCTTCTGATGAAGTGGAGCAATTCCTGCCTCTTCTCGGTAAATTTGGAGTGAATGCAGACACACAGAAAATGGTCAAAGAGGCTGAGCACCATGGCCTTTGGATACACACTGAAATTTGTTGCTGTTGAATTTATTCTGACCCATGGTGACTCTGTGGACTCCTCATCCTCCACTCCTCTGCTTAGGTCCTGTAGATTCATACCCATGACCTTCTTAACAGAGCTCATCCATCTAGCATGTAGTCTTAGCCTCCTTCTACCATTCTTCACCTTTCCTAGCATAATTGTTTTTCTAGCAACCCATACCTTCTCACGATGTGGCCAAAGTGTGAGAACCTCGACTTGATCATCTTGGCTTCCAAGAGCTCTGGTTTTATATGTTCAAGGAA
>NC_056530.1:31552099-31625825 GCF_019175285.1 Sceloporus undulatus
CCATTTGTTTGTCTTCTTGGCCATCCATGGTATCCATTTGTTTGTCTTCTTGGCCATCCATGGTATCCATTTGTTTGTCTTCTTGGCCATCCATGGTATACTCAACATTCTTTTCCAGCACCACATCTCCAATGATTCATTTTCTTTCTGTCTTCTTCCTTCACTGTCCAGCTCTCACATCCAAACATGGTGATGGGGAATACAATGGCTTGGATTATCCTAACTTTAATGCTCAGTTGTACATCTTTGCTTTTCAAAATCTAGCACACTGAAATGGCTTGATAGATATAAATAGACAAATAATGCACCCAATAGTTTATTCTGCCTCTTCTTTTTCTGCCTACCCTATCACTGGGGATAACTGCTGAATGGGGAACGGTGAATGGGGAACGGTGGCCCACTTCATGTTGCGCATGGGGTGGATTTGGGGCGGGTTCCTTCCATCCAGATGACTGGAAACAAAGGGACCCATTGCAGAGGAAGACTCTCTGGCTCAGGAGTCTAAGGGCTAGACAAAACTGCAAATCCCAGGATGAAGTAGGATGTTGCCCAGGTGGTTTAAAGTGGAAAGGGTCCTAAGGTTTTGTCTAGATCAGTGGTTCCCAAATTTTGTTCCTCCAGATGTTTTCGACTTCAGCTACCAGAATTCTTGACTACTGACCTAGCTTTCTAGGGCTTCTGGGGGTTGAAGTCCCAAACACCTGGAAGACCAAAGTTTGGGCATCACCTGTCTAGATGGTCTAAATAATCCTGGTAGAAAGGAGAGAGAGGCAGAAGGAGAGGAGGAAAGTTTGCAACAGGAGAGTGGCAAAAGGGGCCGATAACTGTGTTGATACTATCCTTCTGGCAAAAGCACAGCAAAGGAACCCAAATTCACCTTTTAAAAATCATGTTAGCACATTTGGTGGCCGTTTTAGGCTGGAATCTGATTGTCGCTGAGGTGTTTGGGCCCTGGTTGTGACAAAAGTGTTTGCGGCATCCAGCTCTGAGCACTTCAGCAGTGCTTCTGACTTGCTATCACAGGACAGGAAAACCGCAGAGAGAAAAAGAAAGAAAGAAGTTTGATTAAGAGATATTTGTGCCTTTTGCAGCCACAGCAGAACAAACCCCACCAAGGTTTGCACTGAACAAACAGCAAACAATCACCCATTAAAGCATAAAGTGTGGTGTCCACAGGGTTATTAGGACTTGTCTTTTTTTGCCTTTTTGGTTTGCTTTCTGAATCGCTGTGTCTCTTGGTGCTGTCCAAGGCACAGGAGCCTTGTTAAGCGAAAGTGTTGGCTTTCTCTCAGAAGCAAGAAACAAAGATGGCTGGGGGCTGGCCTGACACAGAGGAGGAAGGCTGTTGTGCTTCTAAGAGACACACTGCTGCAACCTATTGAATGTCTGTGTTCCTCCAGCCCTCCTGCCAATGCTGAGGATGTTAAAAGGCTTTCAGATTGATAGAGGAGGAGGAAGAACAAATGGAAGGGCCGCTGGGCGAATAAAGCCTTTGCAAAAAGGAGCATCCCAGTGAGAGGCTTTGTTAACTGGGGTGTGTCTGTATTTCCTTTCCTATCTGATGGCACATTTACTTTCATATTTTCTTTTGATTCTTAAGAATCTGGCTGCGGCACCTCTTCTTTCCAGCTGCAGAAAGAAAACCCAAACACCTTCCTTCCTCGAGGAGGCTCCTTTCTCAAGTCGCCTTGCTTTGCCTTTGTTCCCTGTCAGTGGCTTCCCTCATTTAGTCTTTCGTACTTCCTTTCTGGATCTCCTCCAGCTTCCTTTCCGGTAACCAAAGGACGTGATGGTCATCATCCAACGCCAGGGCGATGGTGGCGCAGAATTCCTTTGCAAAACAATCTCCGTAATGGATGCAATATCTACTATGTATCTTGAATATCTCAGAATAAAACTGGGCCAAACAGGAAAACCAGGGCAGATCCATTGAGTTCCCAGAGGTCAATGCTTTGTATTCTGCATGGCCTTTTGTGTTTTAAATGATGTTTTCAAAACTGGCTTTAGACATTGTTTTGCAACAGAGAGAGGTGACTTGACCAAGGGGACCCAGAGCAGGGATTCGAATCCTAGCCTCCAAGAATCCTACTCTAACGTTCAGACCACTACACCACACTGCCTTCCGCTCGAGTAACCCAGAAATATGCAATTTCTGAGTCTGATATCGCTCACCTCCATCGCCACAATCTCCTTGAGTGTAAAAATAGCTTGTAGGAAAGTTGTGCTTCCGCAGCCCAAGCAAAGACCCTCCCTGGTGGTTCAAGACATAAATGGTATGATTTCTTTACCAGTTGTGAAGGAAATGTGCATTCTGTTTATTTGCTGGCTTACTTCATTTCCTTTCTCTCACTCTTGCATATGTGGATTTCACTTCCTCTGATGCACAGAAGATCAGGTCCGATCCCAGGTGCTTCTGGGTTTGGTCCACTCTCTTGCACCGTGTAGAAATATCACAACCATTTCCATACCCTCTGATATAAAACTGAGACACATGTGGCCAGAATTCAGCTCTTGCAGGTACCTGCCTTCCAGTCGACTCCAACTTACGGCATGCCCTCCTCTAGGATTTTCTTTGCAAGATTTCTTCCCCAAATTCTGGTTTTCCTCTGAGGCTGGGAGAGCATGGCCTGGCCATGTTCAGCCACTGGGTTTCCATGTGGGATTCGAACCTTGTTCTGCCAGAGGAATCCTTAGTGTAATGCTAAAAAAACACCACGGCTGCATCCGCACTGCACAAATAATCCAGTCTGACACCATGTTAAAGATAAGATAAAGAAATGGCTCTTAAAAGGGTGCTTGTCCTGGCTTTATTCTTTGTTTAAAATTAATATGTTTCATGCTTTTCATTTTGTTGAGTCAGCCCGATACAGGCTGCATCCACACGGCAGAAATAATCTGGTTTGGCACCTCTTTAACTGCCTATGGAATTTTGGGAATAGTAGTTTTAAGAGGCATTTAGTCTTCTCTATAACATTAAAGGATATAAACATTATCCAGTAACAAGATTTAACTATATAACGCTGTTTGCTTTTGCCTGAGCATCTTCTGCTGTCGAACAGCTCTTACTGTCAATAAGTTCCTCCGAATGTCGAGGTGGAATCTCTTGCTCTGGAGCTTTCATCCATTGCTTTGGGTCCTGTTCTCTGGAGCAGCAAAAAACAAGCTTGCTCCCTCCTCAATATGGCATCCCTTCAAATGCTTAAACAGGGCTGTCACCTCTTAACCTTCTCTTCTCCAGGCTAAACATTCCCAGCTCCCTAAGCCATTCCTCATAGGCTCCATTGAAGTCTCCCGAGGACAAAGAGGGGAAGGCGGGAGGAGGAGAGAGAAATGGGGACATTTTAGACGCAGCTGGGAAAGTGGGAAGGCGGAGGGTGAAACTGGGACTGTCCCTGCCAAGTCAGGACAGCTGGAGAGCATGTGCATGGTTTACAGTACTCCGCATGTGATATAAGGAAGGCATGTGCCGCTGTGGCAGCCCTGGGAACAGGTGCCATCTGCGCGCTTCCCTTCGCCCCCCTGGAATCAACTTCTCCTTTTGCTTTGCTCCATCTGGTGTCAGTTTAGAGGTTTTTGGTCTAATTTCCTCCAGACATGTGAGTACCTTGCCTTTTAAAGTCTGCTGGGGTTTTTTGGCATGTTGTTTGCTAGCAGAGATGTGAGAGACTTCCTTCCTGCCCCTTTTCGCCACGCGAGTTACAGTAACAAGTTATTTTGTCTGTTTAATTACTTCTGGTATGTGTACAAGCTAGATTACAACAAATTAAAGCAAATCATTCCTCCCGACGGGGTTTAATTCCTCTCGGCAGGGTTAACCAACTGTCAGGAAAACCATTTTTCGACCTGGAAATGGATATTGACCAATATTCTTTGCATCTTAGTAGGGAAATGTTTTTAGCCCAAAGACTAATTTACAGTTCAGATACGTTCTCAGAGGCTGCATCAATGAGACGTGGCTTTTCTAGTTCTGTTGAAAAACCTCCAAAGAAGGAGAGTCCACCACCTCCTTCCATAAGTCAACAAGGAATGCATTTTGCACACTGGACCAAATGATGACCCTAAATTCCTTTTCAAACGCAGCAACAAATTCCTTTTTTAAAAATAAAAAGTATATATATAAAAGAACAGCTTTCCAAACTCTGATTTTAACACAAAAGGACAAAAACAAAAACAAACGACTAAGAAAGATCAACTTCCCTACCACAAAAAAACCCCACCATGCTTTGTTTTTATCACATTAAAAACAAACCCAGCAGGCAAACAGAGAGAAGTGTGCTTATCTATCTGAGACTCACTGCATTAAAAACAAGCCCAGCAGCCAAACGGAGAAACGTGTGTTCATCTTTCTTTCTCCGCAAAACGTCAAGTATTTTCGTTTTCTTCCGGTCACAGTGTCCCTGGAAAAAGCTGGAAAAATCCATTTGGCAAAAGGGACATTTTTACCACCCTCTCCCACACTTTTAAGACTGGAAGAGAATGAAACTTCAAGGTTTCCAATTCCCAGGGACTGGGCTTGATTCTCCAGTTTTCATGGGTCATATCGAGGCGGGAAATGAGAGGTCAAATTCCCCACTTTTGGGGGAGGAAATCTCCATCTCACCTAGGAGAACAACAGCTTGCTACAGTTTGCAAACAGATTGCTGTAACTTACGAAGATTTTCCGGGGAGTCTATGTAGGGACGTACCTTCCTCCTTCCCTTGCAGTCATTGTGGGGCCAGGACTCGCTCTCTGCTCCATTCAGCATCCAACTTGATGATGATGATAATGATGATGATAATGATGATGATGATATTTATCTCTATCCTTCTCTTCCCCCAGTTCAGGACTCAAACAGCGAACAACAAGTTAAAAAACACACTGTTAAACAGTCACAAGATGCAAAGATTGACCAACCAAAATGTTTAAAACAAGATTAAAACATGGTATATGTGTTACACACACACACACACATATATGCACACCAGCACAACAATTAGCAGATTCTTTAAGCACATTGCTTACAGTCAGTCATCAAATGTGTACCGAAACAGAAAAGTCTTTTCTTACTTGTGAAAAGAAAATAGGGAGAATACCAGTCTAACCTTTCTGGAAGGGGCTTTTCAGAACCACCAAAAAGGCCCTGTGTCTCCCGCGTTCCCATCAAATATTACTTTGAGGGCGGTGGGATGGAGTAAAGGGCCTCCCCGAAAGAGCTCAAAGCATGGGCTGGTTCCTAAGGGAGAAAATGGTCTTTCAAATAGAGAACGGAAGGGACCATTGTCCCTTGCTCTCAGGTTTTGGCTTCGAAACCTCAGCGTTTGAGATGATCCTCAACAGGCAACCCCGAGTAAAGGTTGACATAACCCTTGCTTCGTGAAGGGCAAGAAATGTGGGAAAAACATCCATAAAGGAAGTAATGCAACTGTCAAAAACTTAGTCATACTCGGCCAACAGTTGACTTCTTCTGACCTTCCTCCTTCCTGTTTCACTTCTGGCCATCTTGTCTTCCTTGAAAGGCAGCAACGTCTCATGACTTTTGTTCATTTTAGAAGAATGAAACATCTTATTTGCTCTTTGTATGTTATTTTCTCTCATCTTTCTCCTCAAAGCAGAGAGTAAACCAGGAAAAAGATTTAAAGATAGTTACTGGATGCTCATGTTCAAAGAAGGTCCCAGAGCAAAGGTCTAGCCATGCGGGAAGAAGAGCATTGGTCCCCAAATGAAAATTCAGTCATTCAGACTCAAAATGTGCAGAGGGTGAAACTTTGCAAATCTTGCGTTCTTTTCCCCATCGATCTGCAAGTGCTAACAGGCGGCAATCTGCTGGTAAAATGGAGGAAGACATGGAAAAGGAGATTCTGCCCTCATGAAAACCGAGGCTCCAAGTGTAACTTTCCCAAACTCTTGAACCACTGAAGACATTGGTCACTTCTGGTTGCAGCCACTTGAATGGCATCTATGCATGCCAGTCTTTACATCAACTTACATGAGAAATGTTTAGGCCCCTTTGAGTTCTGCTAATGGCAGCATAAATGTAATTATTACTATTTTATTGACTGAGATTGTACATCACCGTCTACGTTTCATAACTTTGCAAATCCAAAACTTATATAAATGGATTAATACATTGGACATTTGCAAGGCACATCGGGGTCTCCAGTTGTGCGCCAACCTTTCCTAGCCAAAGTCCAGATGTACATGGAGCATCCATTAGACATCGAGTTGTGGCACGTCAGTTACTCCACCATTTCACAACGGATGTCCATATGTTGTAACATTGCAACGGCCCCTAGGTGAATATAGATATTGCGGAACTCCTCGATTCAATGTAAAGTTGCCATTTACAAAGACGAAGGCCAGTCCATAACAGTATCAATCTTTTCCTAGAGACAAACATTGGGAAGAGTCTACTCTATGAAATCACACAAGTTTGTTCGGCCTATGAAATAAATATAATTAATTGGGTTTTTCTCTTTTAACCAAAGTAAGAACTCGCCAGAGGAGACGTTCTTTTTTCTCTGAACAATAGGGGATGTCGATACGGTCCAGCTCTTCGAATTGTGTCATTTCCTGTGATATTCATCACATTGTTTGCTTGTTCCTCTAAGGAGCTTTCTGGATGACTCTCATAGAAACCAGTTTGGAGTACCGCCGCTGTGAGAAGGATGGGTGCAGTTCTTTTCCTCCTGCTGGCCTTGACGCTTCAGAGTCTCAGAGGTAAGCCAGGATGATGTCTGATTTGAAGTGCAATTTTATTTTACAGTGCTGCTGCTCATTTTGTCAGTCATGCAAGGATTTGGGGGTCTTGCTTGTGCTTCATGTTCTGCATTTGGTTTGCCTTGGTCTAGTGAGATATTAGTCCTGTAGAGAGAGAGAGAGGAAGTTGACTGTCCAAAAACAGATAGTGATGATGATGATGATGATGATGATGATGATGATGATGGACTTTAATATTCAAGTTGATGAAGAATTAGAGCATAACATGCCAGACATATAACTGCTGTTGAGAAATAGGTCCAAAACACACTGCAGAAATAATCCGGTTAGAGACCTCTTTCTCTCCCCTGGCTCAATGCTATGCAATTCTGGAACTGTAGTTTTGTGAGATACCTGTATTTAGCCTTCTCTGGTGCCAGGATAAACTACAATTCACAGGATTCCCTAGCACTGAGCCAAGGCTTTCAAAGAAAACCACGTGTTTTGGACCATACAAAGCTCAGATTATAGATGCGGCGATCCCAAGGGACAAGAGAATTGAAGACAAAGAGAGGGAGAGAATGATGAGATGTCTACAAATAGAGATTCAGCGCTTCTGAGAAAAGGAAAACACTCTGTTCCCATTGGCAAGAGGTTCTCTAGGAACAATTCCAAATGGATGAAATGTCTGAATGAAGACAGGAGACACTACACATAGCTTGGCTTACACATTGTAAACTGCTTGGAGAGCGCTTAGTTCATGATGAAAGCGGTATAGAAATGTTAAGTGCTATTGCTATTGCTAGTTTAATAACTCAAAACTCGTTTTAAAAGTCACCTCTCTTTTCAGAATTAAAAGATACACTTGTGTTAATCCGCAGAATCAGGACGTAGAGGGATCTTGTAGCCCCTTTGAGACTAATACTGAAAGAAAGAAATCGGCAGCATGAGCTTTCATAGGCTAAAGTCTACTTTCTCAGACTTAGTTGTTGTTTCGTTTTCTCTTAAGAGTTTTAGTTTACCCTTAAGTTTCAAAATCCACTCTTAGCCACTCTAAGGGTGAAATCCTCAGCAAGGAGGAAGAAAAAGCTGTTGAATTTCTTCAAGCGAACTTGGCAACCTCGCATGGGGTTTTCTTGGAAAGCTTTATTCAGAGGGGTCTTTCTGTTGACTTCTTCTGAAGCTGGTTCCGTGGCTGAGATGGGGATTCAGGGGCTAGTATCAGGTTTTTTTCTAACCACTTGTCTTATTGTATGCAAAGCCTGATCTTGTGGTCTACCTATACATGTTCAAGCCTGGCTTTCTCCTTCTCATCCTCTTCCATTCAAACAGGACACTCCTTTAAACCCCTTTAAAGCTAGTCAAAACCATGCTCCATGGATATGGGAGATGCTCAACGCATTGCACGTTGTCCACACTTTCCATTTTTGTTTTGGCAGGAACCATCGCCGGCGACTCCATTCTGTATTACGATGAATACGACGGGAACCACTCTTTGTATTACAGCGGTAAGAGGATCTCTCTCATGGAGGGAGATGGGGCTTGCAATGGCATAGAGAGACCTGGCCGTGGTTATCTGGATGCCACAGATTTTGCTGCCTGTCTCCTACACAGACAAAAACACACTATATTGTGCACCAGACACTGAGACACTCTATTTTCAAACAGTAGAGCCTATGAAACGTATTTTACTGCGCCAGATTCGACAGGCCAAAATCTATCCATGATGATCATGTTCTTATATTGGGCTGTACTGAGAATCAACATCCTGGCCTGTCCTCATTCGTATTTCTTTTTATTGTCCCTTTGACAGAGAGCGGCGAAGAGTTCCCCTATGACTACTATTATGATGGTAAGGTGATGGGGAAAGAAGAATTGGAATTGTAACTGCATGGAGAATCGTTGGACCTATTGGGACCTGGGGCAAATGTCTCTGTCTCATGACAATAGGTCAGAAATCTGAGGTGCTTGATCTGGCCGTCTCAGTGAAGTAAGGTCTACCATTTGCAAGGAGAGGTCCAGAGCAAGGGTCAGAAACCAAGGCTCAGAGCCGGAAGACAATTTTGGAAGCAGTAGGAGAGTCTGGGAAAGGGAACAAGGGCAGAGACATTGAATCCAAGAGATGGAAGGACTCCAAGGGCCACCTAGTCAACCCCATTCTGCCATGCAAGAATATGTTAAAGCACTCCTGAAAGCTGCCCATCCAACCTCCAAAGAGATCCACCATCTTCCAAAGCATTGTCAAACAGCTCTTCCAGTAAAGACGCTGGCTGCGATTTTATATTGTGGTCTACGTTGTGTAGTTTTACACATATATTTAGCTGTGTAACAGAGGTGGCTCCATCTCTTCTGAGCTTCTGCTGGGCTGCTATAATGGCATCCTTCCCTCTGGCCTTTGGTCCTTGAAAGGTTATCATGCTTTCAATATTTCTAATGATTTTTATTTTTGCTTCTAACATTTTCATTTCATTTGTACGTTGCCTTCTCCCAAGGCCGCCCTCAAAAAAGAACCCTAACATTTTAAAATCCTACCCCATTGAAAATGAGAGATTAAAAACAAAACAAAACCAGAAGTCAAAACTAAAGCCAAAGGAAAAAGGTTTCAAAGTGAGAAATAACATTTTTAATCTAGGTATCCGCTGTGGCTTAGGTTCCAGGACCTGCTGTGGATAACAAAATCCATGGATGCTCAAGTCCCATGAAATACAATTGCGTAGTTAAATGGTGTCCCTTATATAAAATAGCAAGCTTTGCTTTTTGGAATTTACATCTTTTTTGGGAATATTTTCAAACCGTGGATGGTTGAATCCGCAGATTAAAAAAATCTGTGAATATGGAGGGCCGACTGTATTGTTTTAAATATTTTTATCCAGGGGGGCATCACCTCGTGAAACAATATAAAAAGACCTTCAATAAATGTTTCTTCTTGCCTTTGCAGTCAACTCCACCTACGAATATTTCAACTATTCTCACTTCGAAGAGACCAGGGTAAAAGTAAGTCGCGCCTTTAGGAAAGTCTGTTTTTTGGCAGGATCATCTCTGGTGTGTGTGGGACGGTGGCGGTGATGAATTTTTACACAGGGCTACCAAAAAAGGTTATGGTCAGATCTGTAAGACTGCTCTCAGAAATAGCCACTGTCCCAGTGCCTTCTCAGGGTTATTTACTGGGAAACTGGGAGACTATGGGGCCTTCTTGGTGGCTGATCCCAAACCTTTGGGACTCCCTCCAATCACGATTGTGACATGGTTCAGTCTGAATTGTTTTTAAATCTCGTTAGCCATTTTGAGTCTCCTTAATGGGAGAAAGATGGAGTAAAGATGGTTACAATGATGACGAAGGTTATGGTGATGATGATTCACCCAAGTAGGGCATCCTTACTTGGACTGACAGAGACCATTCTGTTTCCTTTCGCAGAATTTCACGGGCTTCTCTGGCGTGGTTTTACTTCCCAGCCGTTGCCTCTTCTTCTCCGCTGCCCTTCTCCATGTTCTGCACTTCCTCCAGGGAGACCTCCAAATATAATCTCAGAAGGTACGGAGCTCTTCTATGGTATATAAGATAATTGTGATTTCTTGCTATGACCTAAAGATTTCAAAACCAGCAACAGAACAGGGACGGAGTCTGAGAATCTAAGAAGCTTGGATCAGGTCAGAAGATGATCCAACTTGTGAACAAGTTTGCTTTTTTGGCAAGGAAAGCAAAGGGAAGTCAGATGTGAGCATTTTTAGGCAGCCCAGGTTCAGCCAGATGGGTAAACTCCTGGGGCCCTTTCACACTACACAGTTATAGCACTATCATTCCACTTTAACTGCCCTGGTTCCATCCTATGGGCTCCTTCCAAAATTCCTTACATGTGGGAACAGAAAAACCAAGAGAAAAGGGGAGAGCGGATGAGCCTCTAAAAAGTTCGACCTGTTTTTGTCTGCTTGTACAAAGCATACCTGACTTGGTTGTTTCATTTCACATGTGCTTCATTTTTTTGTTAGTGTCAAAGTGCTCTTCTTTTTCATGGTGTAGGAACCCATCCCTGTGTTATCCATGTTATTTCTGCCCTGGACCAAATTCCCTCTTAGAGAAGTCATGTTTATTCTGTATAAATTGCCTAAAACCCTAGTGCTGGAAGGGGCCACGTTTAGTGCAACCCCAGCATACAGGAACACATGGCCTGTATAAGCCACGTTCATGTATCTCTCAGATTGGTATGCTTTACATTAAGTTGCTCACTTTTTAATATCGTATGCGTTCCAAAGATGAAGTTATTCCTTCCTTAGACTTAGGAACCAAGCCTCTTCTTTTCCTTCAACATTCATGTCGATTGAAAGAATTGTGCTGCTTCTTCCACATCCCTAACCAGGGTTTTCTGCTTGTCTTTCCAGCACAGATGAGTCATGTTTCCTTGACACCTTGTGGAATATCACTTGTGAAATCTGAGGGACCCGCACAAGTCATTTGGAGTTCTGTGAAAAGAACAGAACTCTTATACATAAACTCTTGGACATGTGTAAAAGACTTGTTTGGGTCTGCCTACTCACTGACCATCGAGAGATCCTGGAAAGCTGTAGATAGCAGCCTGAGAAACTCAGTTTTCCAACAACTCGTAATACATGGAAAATATATTCCTGTGGTTTCTTAGTGTGCCACTGTCTGCAATTTGCCAAAATTTGCACAGATTTGTATGGCTCCCTCATTTCAGCAGGCTCTTTGGGTTCTCTAGTGGGGCCCAAAATGCAAGGAGAGTGATCTCCTGGCATTAACCAACGACCTGTGATTTGTCAAACATTTAGAGCAACCAATGGCAAGGCATTTTAATTTGGAACATTCCATCCTATCTCCCACATTGAATCATATATTAGAGCTGAAAGGGACCCCAAGGGCCATCCAATCCAGCCCCCTGCCATGCAGGAACACACAACTAAAGCACTCCTGAAAGATGTCCATCCAGCGTTTGTTGAAAGACCTGCAAAGAAGAAGAGTCCACCACCCTCCAAAGCAGTCAAACGGTATTTACAGTCAAGACCGTTGTTCCTGATTTTTAGGTGGCATCTCTTTTCTTCTCATTTGAATCCACTGCTTTGTGTTCTCATCTCCAGAGCAGAAGACAAGGTTGCTCTATCTTCTACATGATACTCCATCCAATAGTTAAAGATAGCTGTTTTATGTTGTTTGTCAGTCTCCTCCAAGCTAAACATCTCTAGCAGCCTCAGTTATTCCTCACAAAGCTTGGTCTCCGATCTTCTTGGTCATTCTTCTCTAGGCAACTTTCAGATGGTCAACCTCCTTCCTGAACTGTGATGCCCAAAACCAGATGCAGGTCAAACCAAAGCAGAATAGAGTGAGACCACTACTACTTCCCACGATCTGGACATGATGTTCCAGTTGCTACAGCCTGAAACTGAAATCTGATTCTTCAGTAACTGAAAGAGGAACACTACATGACCCAAGAACAGTGCAGAAAAGGGAGAACTTCTTGATATATAGACTCAGCATCCTAACCATCCATGGCCTCAGCAGAGAAGATAAATGACTGTGTTTATCCGTTGTGGAATATCCCATCCCCTGAATTCTCTAGATGTTCATCTTGAGTAGAGCATTGATTAAAAAGTTGAAAGGATCGATTGACTAAAAGTCATTAAATTGGCCGCCAGGTCTATTTAAAATGTTGAAAGAAGACTGTGATGTTTCCTGTGCATTTTTAGCTGGGATCTTCCAAGAGAAAAGTGTCTATACTCACCTGGTGCACAGGCATCCTCTAATCCTATCCTGTAAATCAATGGTTCTCAAACACTGGCCCTCTGGATATTTTGGACTTCAGCTCCCAGCATCCCTATCCAGTATGTCCATTGATCAGTGCAAAACCTCTGAGATGCCAAAGGCTGAGAATCAGGGCTGGAATATTATAAACCCATTTGAACATATGTGGACCTGCAGTGTCACCTGCTGGTGTTCAAATGCATTACAAAAATACAGGTAGACCTCAGCACAATAACATCCAAAAACCACAAAACAGTGATATCTTTCGTCGACCAACATTGGTACACCTCAGTTAGTGAAGTCCATGTGTTTCTGGGCATGGCTTCTCTGGAAGAAAATTTGCTTCCAGAGTCAGAGATAATATAGAAGGAACAGGGATAGGGTTCCTATATCACTTAACATTTTGGTGACCAAACTTATAGGTCTATATTTTTAATAATAATAATGATGATGAGATAGCCTTAGGTGCCTTCCCCTTTTCTCTGTTTGTAGAATCGTAGGGTTGGAAAAGAGCCCCAAAGGCCATCCAGTCCAACCTCATTCTGCCATGCAGGAATAAACAAAGCACCAATGGTACTATATGGCCATTCAGCCTCTGTTTAAAGACCTCCCAAAAAGGTGACTCCACCACTCTCCAAGGCAGCATCTCCCAATGTCAAACAGCTCTTACCATCAGGAAGTTCCTCCAAATGTTGAAGTGGCATCTCTTTTTCCTGTAGTTTGAAAACCAGTCCTGAAAAACACCAAAAGCAAGACTCAGCCCGTGCCAATGAACATTGCCCAGGGTCGGGGGGGGGGTTCCCAGCAGACAATGGATCACTAGCCAAACAGACACAAATCCTCCTTTGCTGATCTCCCAGCCTGAGACCTCGCCATTCAACAACAGACCAACATAGAAATTAGCATATAAATCCCTTCCTCTCAACCAACAGTATATATACCCCATTATCTTCCATGCCAAAATTCTTTGAAGATGCCAGCCAGAGTCAGGAATAAACTCTTCCAGAAGATGGTCACATAGCCCAAAAAACCCACAAAAAAACCCTAAAGGTATCACAGTTTGGTGGATTTTTGTTCTTTCCAGACTTGCACTGCTATATCTTTGAACCCACAACCTCAATCTTCTCTGAAGGGGAGTGATGACTTCCTTTCCCCTCTGCTCCAGGAAGCCAAGGCAGGCCAGGTTTTTTGGAGCAGCCCTCTCCTGAACAGCCTTTGGGCCTCGGAGCTGGGCTTGGAGGACACACAAAAGAAGCGGAGGAGGATTACCTGATGCTCTGCAATAGTAGGAACAGTTGGTGGACTCCCCTTCTTTGGAGGTTTTTAAAGAGAGGCTGGATGGCCATCTGTCCCAGGGAGGGTTTTGATTATTTGTTGGACTGGGTGGCCCTTGGGGATCCCTTCCAACGTTTAAACTCTCTCTGAACATGAGTGTGACAAGGTTCAGTCTGTATTGTTTTTAAGTATCTTGTTAGCTGCATTGAGTCACATTATTGGGAGAAAGGTGGAGTAGAGACAATGATGATGATGATGATGATTCGCCCAAGCAAGATATCTCTACTTGGACAGAGACAGACCTTTCTATGCATTCTGAAGAGGGTTGGGCTCAATGGCCTTTGGGGGTGCCTTCCAACTATGGGATCCTATGCATTCCTGCATGGCAAAAGGAGGTTATACTGGATGGCCCAGATATTGGTGGTGTCTCCTTTCCTGGAGGTCTTTAAGCAGAGGCTGGATGGCCATCTGTCACAGGGGGTGCTTGGGTTGTGAGTTCCTGCATGGCTCTTGGGGTCTCTTGAACTAAATGTCCCCTGTCGCTTCCAACCCTAGGATCCTATAATTCTGAGAGAGGGGGTCCTTGGGGAGGAGAGTGAGCCACAAAGGACAACCTCCTTCAATGAGAGGATGCCCTCCATTTGCCCTCTCCATCCCTGGCCCCATGGGAGCCCATCTTGTGTGGGCCTGCCTCCAACCCCAATGTGTGACAAAAGAGGAGGAGGAGGAGGCCTAGGGAAGAAGGAGGAGGAAGAGGGCTTGGAAGAGAGTGGGGCTGCTGGCCCAGGAGGAAGGGAAGGGAGGGAGGTGGAAGAGGGTGGTTTCCCCTGTGCATCCCTCCTCCTTTCCTCCTCTCCTGCTGCGTTCCCTCCTTCCGTGGGCGTTGAGGCGGAGCGTGTGTCGGGCCCTCCATGCGGTGGATGATGGAGGCTCAGTCCGGCAGCGGCCATTGAAGGGCACACAGCTGCGTCGTCGTCGCCTTTGGCCAAAGGAGGGGGAAGGCCTCTGGGCAAAGGAGCTTTCTTCTGCCCATCCTTTCCAAGGCGAAAAGGGGGAGAGGGAGAGGGGGCAGTCCGCCTCTTTCCCCCTTCCTTCCTTCTTTCCTTCCTTCCCTTCCCCTCCTCCTCCTTCTCGTTCTTTTCCGCGCTCCCTTCTTCTTCTTCTTCTTTGGAGGCGATGGAGATGAAGAAGCGCATCCACCTGGAGCTCAGGAACCGGGCGCCGGAGAAGGTGAGCCAGGGAAGCAAGGAGAGGAAGGCCTTTCGACAGGAAAAGGGGCCTTTTTGCACCCCTTTCATTCGGTGCGTAGTTTGGCTTCGGGGGAAAAGGGAAGAGAAGAAGAGAAGAGGAGGAGGAGGAGGAGGAAAGGCTGGCCATGGCGCTGGGGCCGCCCAGCAACTCCTTGGCTCCTTCTGTCTTTCTTTCTTTCTTTCTTTCCTTTTTGGTCAAGGTTTCAGGGCTGTAAAGGCTGGGGAAAGAGGGGGACCCTCTTCTTCTCCTTCTCAAAGGCCTCTTTTTAGAGGAAAGGAAGGAAGGAAGAAGGGAAGGAAGAAGGGCTCTTTGGGAGGAGGTCTCTCCTTCTTTCGGAGCCTGGTTTGGCCCCCAGTTTTGTGTGAAGAGTGTGAGTGTGGTTCAAGGGCCAACAACTTGGGAGGAAGAGGATGGGAGAGGAGGAAACACACACCTGGAGAGATATACAAACACACACAACTACCATACACATATATGTATATATACACACATGAATACAGGGAGAGAGAGATGGATACACACAGAGATACACAGAGAGAGATAATACACTCACACACAAATATATACAGAGAGAGAGAGAGAAAGAGAGAGACACGCACAAATACACACAAACATATGTATAGACACAGATACGCACACACACACATATATTGATATACAGAGAGAGAGAGAAAGATATCTATATCTGGGTCACGGCTTGGTTGACAGAACTCTTTCCCTGCCACCAAATCCCAAAGCTGGGCCTGTGTTTTATGCCCTTTTTAAATACCTCTCTCTCTCTCTCTGGGGATGATGGCTGCCAAGGCAAGCCAGAGGCGTTGTTCCCAAAGGCAAACTTTCCCCCTGAGAAGCAGCCCTCTTCCTTCAGGCCCACTTTGAGGACTGGCCCTTTTGTCCAATCTAGGTCAGGCGTCCTTCTTTCACACATTGCCATGCGCAGGACCTGGCTGAGATGGGTCTCTCTCTCTCTCTCTCTCTGCGTTGTGTCAGCTACGCAACCGGACAACGACAACACCAATGTCGTCCTCCTGGCCCTTGCTGCTGCTGCTGCTGTTGGGAAATGTGGCCCAATTGTTTGCGGAGGGAAGCCATTGCGGCTGAACGTGGCGAAAGCTCCCTGGCTTTTTATTTTTAACTTCGTAACGCTGGGCCAGAAAACAAGGCCAGGGCTTGGATCCATCTTGGGCCCTGTCTCCACATCTCTCCCCAGGAAAAGGAGGAGAAGGAAGGGGCGAGATGGCTTTGCGTGGCTTTTTCCTGGTTAAAAAACACAACGGGGACACGGCAGGGTTGCGTTTGTCGTGAACTGCTTCCAACCTTTGGATCTTGTCAATCTACAAGAATGCATTCGAGTAGAGAAGGAGAATGTCGAAACAGGATCGAGTAGTTCTCAGAGCAGAGCAAATAAAAGGGTAGACTCTCCTTTGAACGGAGGGTAGATAGGCATTTTGTTTCAGTTGTGTATTCCTGCACAACAAGGGGTTAGATTAGATGGCCCTTCAGGGTTCCTTCCATGGCTTGAGAGGCTGTGGTTCTGTCATGTCTGGCCTTCCAAGTGTGAGCAGACGGCTGAGGCGCTCTCCTCCGGCTCAGAGGCGGTTGTGTGCTCTTCCCCGCTGCAGGTCACGGAGCTGGTCCTGGACAACTGTCGCTCCAGCAACGGCGAAATCGAAGGCCTGAATGACACCTTTAAAGAGCTAGAGTTCCTCAGCATGGCCAACGTCGAGTTGACATCGCTGGCCAAGCTCCCGGCTTTGAATAAACTTCGGAAGGTGGGTCTCGGTCCGGGAAGGTGGGTTTGGGTTCTGTCCGGTGATGATGGCCAGGTGGCCCTTGCTTGCCTGGGGAAGTCTTGCTCAGATTCATAGCATCAACATTGTTTGTCGTGTATCTATGGAGGAGTCTGATCTGGCCACGGCAGGACATGCCTCAGTTGCATCCTGTTTGCATGCTCTCTTAAGTGGGGCTGCCTTTGCAAAGCGCTCAGAAACCTCACTTGGCCCATACGAACAAGCAATAATTACGTGGTTTTCTGTTAGTGTTAATGTTTGTCAGTAGTTATAAAGCATGTTGGTTTTGTTTTCATTACAGTGCAACTCTGTGATCGACATCTGCCAGACACTGAGCATAGAAATTGCATTGGAGGAGGCACAAAGGCCTAATGCAGTGGTCTCTCTAGGAATAATCTCCAGGTCTTTCAGTGCGACTTTTGGTTCAAGTTAACCACGGAGTTGCGCTGGAGGACCTAGTTATTCCTAGAGAGAACGTATTAATAAAATCTGTGAATAATCAAATCCGCAAATGTCAAAGCCATAAATGTGGAGGGACGAGTGTGTGTCTACATGGCTTGGGGTTCCCCCCTTTATAAACTGTTTAATCGCTTTTTAAGTAACTTCTATATCTACTTTCATTAATGCCTTTGTACAGTTTTAATCTGTATTGTTTATAAATATGTCATTGGCTGCTTTGAGTCCCATTATTGAGAGAAAGGCAGACTATAAATGGATATAAAATAAACTAAATGAGTAAACTTACCAACAAGAAGGAAGGTGGTGCAGGTCACTCTTGAGTCCCAGTTCTGGAAAATAAGGGAGATACAAATAAATATAATAATAATAATAGTGGTTCCCAGGCTGTCTGATGTGAGAACCAGCTGCCTTTCCCCTGTGTCTTCAGGACTATATTTGTGCCTCAAAATACTGAAGGCCTACTTCAGAAGTTATCTGTTGCAAAGTGATAAACACAGCCATGTAAATATCGAATAGCTGAAAAATACACAAGCAAGGTATGGCTACTCAAAGCAAAACATCAGATAATAACTAAAGAAAGATACCAGTTATTGTTTACTAGGAGTAACTTGTCTCCAAGACTGCAGGCGCATGAGGTTTGTGAATTGGAGATGCTAGCAAAAAAAGGAAACTATCCTATAACAAATCTAAAATGAGGATTTATAAAATGTGGTGACCCTGTCTCAGGGTTTCCATGGCCAGGTTTCTTCAGAGGAGGTTTGCCATGGCCTTCCTCTGAGGCTGAGAGAGTATGACTTGCCCAAGATCGCCCATTGGGTTTCCTTGGCTGTCTTAACGTTGCTTTTTGGACATTTTTAACCTTATTATAATTGTTTTAATGATTAACTCGCTTTGCAAGCCCAGTTTTTGAGGTAGAAAGCTGAAGTTAATCATAACAACTACAAGAACACAGACTTGGGAAAGGTATCAAAAACTGGCGTGCCTCGTTGTGAGACGCTTTTGCCTTGCAGCTGGAGCTGAGCGATAACCTAATTTCCGGAGGCCTGGAGGTCCTGGCGGAGAGGTGTCCAAATCTTACGTACCTAAACCTGAGCGGCAACAAAATCAAGGACCTCAGCACTGTGGAGTCCCTTGTGAGTAAAAAGTGGGGTTTACAACCTGTTGTACGGAGGGTTATTGAGGAGCTGTCAGGAATGTGGAGTCAGTATTCCTAGGCCAAGCCTTCGACTCATCTGTTTTTCTACTTTCTGAGCCTCACTCCCAACTCCATCATAAATAGCAAATGTGGATTAATTAGTAATAATAAATTCATTGTCGTTAAAGTCGCTTCTTCACTTCCTATTTCAGAAAAGGACTTAAATTGTCCCAGAGGGGTCTGGAAAATGGTAACGAAGCTCCCCACATCCTATAATGGGATAACCACGTTTTTGGAAGTAAGAAAACTAGTCACATCCTTGTCTTCTTTTCAGCAAAACCTTAAGAATTTGAAGAGTCTGGATTTGTTCAACTGCGAAATCACAAAACCAAAAGATTACAGAGAAAGCGTGTTTGAGTTGCTTCAGCAAATAACGTACCTAGACGGGTTTGATCAAGACGACAATGAGGCCCCCGACTCAGAAGACGAAGAGGATGAAGGTAGCTACACAAAATGCGTGGATTGCAAAAGTTAGCAAGTCTTTGCTAGCTTAGATAGGAAGGTGGGAGTTAAGAGTACCAGGGATCAAGTAAGGGCAAGGATCGTGCAAATGGTGTGGTTTAAAATCCACTCTTCAAGATGGTGGCTATATATGTAATTTCAAAAAGGATAAAGGAAAGCTTAAAGGTAAAATACATTTGCGATTAGCAGTAAAATGTGTTTCTTGTATAGAGTTTCCAGCATTAACTTGTGCTTACCCCTGGCAAGCTGTAACATTCACTTGGGCTTAGATTTACCCGTGCAGGAACTATAGATTGTAGATGTTGGCTACATCCACTGCAGACATAATCCAGTTTCACTCCACTTTTAACTGCCATGGCTCAGTGCTGTGGGATTCCGGATATTGTAGTGGCGCTGGAGCTCTATGAGAGAGAAGGCAAAGTATCTCACATTCCTCCCTGCATGCACCCAGAAAACCATGGAGAACTTGGCTAAGTCCGCCTTTCACATGTTGCCTGCATAAAAGGTAGAGAGTTCCGGAGCATTCAGACTTGTCTCCTGTGTTGTGTTCAGTTGTGGTACCATCCCAGGAGGACTTCAAACGCGGGTTGGTTTTGAATCTGCAAATGGGCTCTTGAATTCCCGGCGCGAGAGTAGCCTGCGGCATGCATTATATTAGCATACCCTTCCCTTCAGATGGAGACGAAGACGAAGACGAGGAAGATGAGGACAAAGCCGGGCCCCCGGGAGAATATGAAGAGAACGACGAGGAAGACGACGATGCTTCAGACTTGGCGGAAGGGGAAGGCGAAGAGGAAGAGGAGGAGGAAGAAGTCGGACTCTCCTATTTGATGAAAGAGGAGATCCAGGTGAACATATCACTCCTTTTACTCATTGATTATTGACAGGCCTGAGCACATCTGCAGAGAAGTAAGTCTTGAGTCCAATAGGGCTTACTTCCAAGTAAGTGGGCAACGCTCAGATGTTGGAAGGCTCCAACTTAGCATTAAGATTGCTGTGTATACATTTAGTCTCAGTCTTCTAAGTGAGAAGTTATTCTCAAGGTATTTGACAAGTCAGGGCTGTGGTTGTGGTTGTGTGCCACAACGCCTTCTACGATGTTGTGCCCCTATGGTGGCATTCCCTCCCTTGAGAGGGATGTTTGGTCTTCTAGCAACAGTTGAAAACACAACTTTTTATGAAAGAGTGTGTGGTCTTAATGATTTTGCTTAATGTTTTAAACTGTTTTGTCAAATTGCTTAGTACGGTTTTAAACTTTACGTTACTTATACTATGTTTTAAATTGTTTTAAATTGTGTTTTATCTGTATGCCACCCAGAAATCTGATGATGTAGGCGTTCTTGTGTGCCTTCCAATTATTGCCAACTTGTGGTGATATTTCTATGAAGATTTCTGTCTTGGCCTTCTAATAAGTTTTGACTAAGCAGAACTAGTAAACTAGGATGGGACAGGAGTATGAATTTCCCAAGGTATTTATGAAGTGGCATTTTTGCAATCTGCTGAAAGCACTGTTTTCTTTTCCTGAAGGACGAAGAAGACGATGATGATTATGTAGAGGAGAGAGAGAACGAAGAAGAGGAAGGTAAGTGTCGTATCTAGTCTGCCACCGAAGAAATTCATGTGTGATCATTAAGACATCTGGAACTTACTGGGTTTTTATCCAAAGTTTCCTTTCCAGTGATAAAGTTCTGGTTCACAGTTAAGACCATTTATCTTCTGGTTTGATAGAAGTAGTTGGAGGTAGAAAATTAAAGAGTTTGCCAGTATGTGGAAGAGTTTGCTGGCTGAGAGCAGCTGAAGTGTGCTCCAATTAGTCATTGCTCTAAAATTGAGCTTGCGCTCCATAATTTGTACACAAGTGCACAGAGAAACATAGAACACTGCTTTTAGAGGGACTCAGACCATGTATCTGTCGAGCCCCTTTTGCCTGCACTGACTGGCAGCCACTTTCTGGGACTGCAGGCGGGAGTGTTTCCTAGTGCTTCCTGGAGAAGCCAAGGATCGAAGCTGAGGCTTTTCTACACACATGGCACATGCTCTGGCACTGAGCTCCCAAGCAGGTGCGAGGGATGTCTTACACTTGGAAGAACTGAGCAAAGGTGTTTCTGTGCATCCCGCATGACATTGGTCAAAAGTTTGTTCAAGAAACAGTCATAAAGTACTTAATCTTCCTGAACGGCAAAAGGACAGTCACTGAAATCTGTCCTGTAAACCAGTGGTCATTGGGTACATGATAAAAGTCCTCTGTACTGCTGGTATTGAATTCTTTCATTTTGCTTGACGGAGTCCCATGAGGTCTTCTGAGGAGGCCCTTCTCTCTCTCTGATCACCTTCATCTGGTGGGAACAGAGGAGACGGGGGCCTTCTCAGTGGCAACTCCCAGACTTTGGAAGTCCTCTTCCAGAGAGATTAGGCTGGCATCCTCCCTATTTTCCCTTTCATAGGCAGATGAAGTCTTTTTGTTTCTGCAGGCATTTAAGGGCTGCTTGCTGGAGGTTCTAGGCTGTTTGCTTCTTCTTTTCATTTTAATCGCCATGATTTTAACTGCTTTTTCTTCTGTTAAGAGTTTAATTATATTTTCACTTCTATACAACGTGTTTTTTAAGCTGTATCTGCTTTATAAGCCCCAGACTGGGATACAAATGAATATGAGGACGGTGGTGGTGATGGTGATGCAGAATATCTTGTTCTCTGGTTAGCAAAGTCACATGGACATATTTCTGTTGTGTATTCTCATGATATGCTATGCCCAGCAGCGATAAGAAGTTGTTTAGCAATACAGTGCTTTGGAGTAACCCATGGTTCAGTCTAAGTTTGAGCATGCAGAATCATGAAATCCTAGAGTTGGAAGAGGTTCCCAGTGGCCTTCAATTCCATCCTGCCCTCTCAGTTCAGGAACTATTCATTTGACCTCTCTTAGAAGACATCCTGAGAAAGAGACATCCCCGTTCTAGGCAGTTGGTTCCATTGCCAAACCATTCAGAAACTCCTTCTAGTATCTGGTTGAAATCTGTTCCCTGTGACTTGAAACCATGAGACCAGGTGCCCATCCTTTCTAGGGCAGCAGAGAACAGACTTGCATCCATGACGGTCCTTGAGATACTTAAAGGGTATGATTGTGTCACCCCTCGAGTCTTGTATTCACCAAGCTGAACATGCCCAGCTCCTTCAACCTCTCCTACTACATTTTATCGTCCTTGTTGCCCTTCCCAGAACCTGCTCCAACTTGTCTAGATCCTTCTTACAAGGATGCACCCAGATGTACCTGTGACAAATGTCTCTTTTTCCCGCAGCCGGAGGTGTCCGAGGGGAGAAGAGAAAACGTGCCGCTGAAGACGAAGGTGACGAGGATGATGATTAAGTCGTAGCAAAGAGAACTAGGACCAGATTTCAGATTTGTTGCAAGATATGCAATAGTGATATGCAGCCTTGTATGTCTCCATGTATCATAGGTTTCCCTACAGAAGACATTAATGTGTTAACTTTTTATAGGAAGTGTGTTTTTACTCTTTCTTTGCCCTTTTTATCATTCCAACTAAGCAGTGATCGCCCATTATCGATATCATGCGCAGGTAAACACTGTTTCCATCTCTTGTAATCATTGAACCAGTTGTCTCCTCACCTTCTTTCCTGGGGCCCAAGATTTGATTTCTTTTTCTTCCTGCTAGATTTTCAAGTGAGCATGCTCTTGGGCCTAGCCGCAGTTAGGCAAGAGAGACCCTAAGAAGTTTAATTTAAACGCTCTACAAGACAGCACACTAAAAGTCAGATACATCGCAGTGGGATAACATTTTATCATTTCAAAAGGATGTCTGAAGAAGGCACACATGAGTCGCGTCCTGAATTTCCTGTTTTGCACCCAGAGTCTCATACTTGCGCTCATAATGCCACATCTCTAGGGAACATTGATGCAGACCTTTAACGAACGCATTGGGTCAGCTCTTTATCTGAGTCTCGCTTTTTATTCCTAAACATTTAAAAGACAGAAATGCCCCCTTAAATAAAAGGCAACTGAGACATACTTAAGTTCCTTGATGTTCATCCTACGCTGTTCCCTTCCTGACCATAATATCCCTCAGGAATTGTCAGATATTTGAGGATTCTACCTCCTCCTTTAATTTTCAGAACATGAAATGTTTTAACTTTCATCGAGAAGACTCCTTAATCATGTTAAACACTAGGAAATGAGCTTTTCCTTCGATATCGTTTTTCTAAAGCAAGAGTTGGCAGGTAAGTTAGACAGCGTTGGGTTTCTGACTGTTTCCGATCCAGGTTTGGAAGCAGATTTGGAGGGGCTCAAAGTTATCTCTAGTCACACAAAACACAAAAAGGCTATGGAAAGTTGGTGGGCCAACTGGCAGTTTTCAGTTGGCAATTCTGATTGAATACAGAGGTCACCGGTTCTTTCCTTCAAAGTGTGGCTCTTTGCTGGAGGGCTATTCAAACAACACTGTTTAGTGGGATTTCTCGGTAAGTTTCAGGAACATGTTCACGCATCCCAGGAATCAGGAGAAACTGACCAGTGATGATCAGACTTTGGTTCTCTGGCTGTTTTGGACTCCAACTCCCATGTGCCCCAGCCAGCTTGGTGAACAGTCAGGAATTCTGGGAGCTGAAGTCCAAAATATGGAGAACCAAACCATTGGTGGTGACAAACTGGTTGCCATTCATCTTACTTTCCGTTAGGCAGGTTGCTTTCAAAAAGAAAAACCAATGGAGACGCAGAGCTCTTTTCGGTCCTGGCTTAGGGCAGACGGGCTTGTATTGTTAAATAAGTATTTTACCCAAATAATACACAGGTGTATTCAAGAGAAGCTATTTTTTTATTACCTGTCCTGCCTGGGAGACGCTTGTCACTAATTTGGGGTAAAAATAATAATAAAAGGGGTATTTTTGCATAGAGGGAGTTGGCCTGCGAATATGAATAATCCATTACTCGCATTGGTAACTCTTGGTGTGTGACGTCAGGCTCCTAATTTAGTTTTGACGGCGGCGCCACATTTGAGAAGGATCGGCCAAAATCTGGTACGGTTCCCCCGTGGATTTTCATTCCTAGCGCAGCGCAACTGACGCAAAGGCGCTTGGAGCAGAGGGGAACGTTAAAAAGAGAGGCAATTTAGTAGAAATTGTGGGTATTTTTTGGATCATTTTAACCTAAAAGGATTTGGTAAAGGCTTTATCCCAATACTGTTCCTACCTTTGTGTATGGATGATGATTTTTTAAACTTTGTAAAAAGTTCTAGAGGTTCTGTGTTCAAAGCCGTTTGTGTCAGGTTTCTTGTGATGGTGTTTTTTCACCCTTTATACTTTGATGTTCACTTTTATATAGTTTTAGATAATTAAGGGAACCTTTCCTTTACAAAGAAAAGTATTCAAAATGTGATCATAAATGGGACTGTGCCCACAAGCCCTATTCTTGCTTGGATGCTTGCCATGTGGTTGTGCAGTTGTGTTAACACTTCGGTAAAAGAGGATTAATTTTTCTTACCTAAAGGAATGTTTTCCTTTTCGTCTGATCCCTCTGATGAAATTTGCAAGTGAGGTATCTTTGTGCGTGACCGACGTTTTTTTAATGCTGATGGATTGAAGTGATGACAGTTCAATGAATTTGCATTCGGGCCACTTTGAATGGCTGGAAAACATGAGTAAAAACCAATTGAACCCAAGCTTATCTATCCCATAGCAAATATATTTAAACAGCTAAGATCTCTTGTATATCCTACAACAACCAGCTAAATACATTGCCACAGTTTGGAGTTTTTGTGAAATCATAAATGTTGCTTTTTGTTTGCTTTCTTTATTTCTAAGACGACAAAAAAAGAGCATTAACACAGAGCCTCTGGGTGACTTTTTAACATTTGGTGGGGTTGGTTTTCCTTCTTGTCTTTTTTGGCTTGGTGGGTTCTTTAATAATAATAAAAAATAATAATATGTAAGGGTGGGTTTTATATTTTGTAGAGATCTTTTTGTCCTATTTGAATGCTCTTTATATGGCGGTATGTATATATATAGTGTGTTCGATTCCTTTTCAAATTCTAAAAAGGAAAAAAAAGATACGGACTCGGAAGAACTGTTTTTTTTTTCCCTTCGATGCAACTGTGTTTTGAAATAAAAGCCATGACAGTGTTAAATAAATAACCGATTCCTACAGCACACTTCTGATGGGTTTTAGTTGTTAACAGAATGTGAGTGTTTTTTCTTCCCCCTTGTGTGGTGTAAATTTTAAATTAAAGATTTTCAATCCAAAAAAAATGGGTGATTTTTTATTGTGGAAGTGGGGGATCTATAGTTTTCTTTCTCCTTTCCAAAAACATAAAGTTATTTATTTGAGATCTGGGGATGCAATCGTAGTTAGAAGCTATATTCCTAGACTTGGGCGCCTGACCTACGAATCTCAAAACGTATTTTGTAGTTATTTAGCGGCAAAACACTACACAAAGTTTTCAGAAATGTATGCCCAACTCCCCTGTATTCTCAAATAGGATTTGAGGTTGTCTTATTGCTCAAATTAATCATTTTGAAAGCTGCGTTTTGTAAGTTTTAAGCAGAAGAAACAGACTTTGATTTTGCTAATAACAACTGTTAGGGACTTAAAATCTTTGTTATTAGACTTACATACATAGGAATTAAAACTGGGCAGGTTTTGCAAATGTCCCGTGTTTAACTGAGTGGAAAGGAAACTGCGTTTTTTAATACCTGAAACTCAGTTTGCAACAAATTACGTAAAATGAGGATGAAGGAGGAAAAGTGGACAGAGGAAATTGAAACCAGGGCACTTTGAAAGCATCCAAGAAAGCTGGAATATGTTTCCACCCATGAAACCTTGAGCAAGTCACACTTTCTCAGCCTCAGAGGAAGGCAATGGCAAACCTGCTCTGAGCAAACCTTGCCAAGCAAACCCCTGGATAGGTTCATCCTAAATCGGGAATGACTCAAAGGCACGCAACAAGCACAATAAAATAAAATAAAAACTAATTATAATGACTTCGTCTTCTAATATGGGAAGCAATGAGGGAGGAAGAAGGCATGAGACCCTTGAAATAAGAATGGTGTCCTCCAAGGAAATTTTTCCTTCACTCTCCAAATTTTGAACACTTTGAATTCTTGTACAGTATTTGTTGTGTTTTCATTCTCTGAGTTGCGTGGTTATTGTGTGCCTTTTTCTGACTTGTGGCAACTCTTAAGGCAAACCTATCATAGGGTTTTCCTGGCATCATTTCTCATTGGGGCTTTTTTTGCCACTGCCTTCCATTTTAGGCTGAGAGAGTGTTACTCCATGGCCGAACACAGTTTCAAACCCTGGTCTCCTGGAGTCCTAGTCCAACAAAACACTGCCTAAACTGTCTTTCTAAAAGCTGAACTGAAGTTTTAAGTCGCTGCCAATGCTAGCAATTTGGGGAACTGAAGGAAAATGAGATGAATGTAGTTCTGGGGAACAAGAAAAAGACTATCTCTCTCTCTATATATATATATATACATTCATACTGTTCCAATCATACATAGACATCAAAATAACATTCTAATCCTACAGTTAAAAAATACAACCACTTGTTAACTCCAGAGATATTACCTTTCTTATCTATTTTTATCAGTTATCTGTAACAGAAATAAAATAATTCTCCTTTCCTTTCTTAAATAATAGTTTTACTATTATAGTGAAGGCTATCTTAAGCCTGGATTCACTTAAACATTAAAAAAATTCCATTAATGTAATATTGATATAATATTGTGAGAGGAAGATTTGGGTTTCTTCACAGGCTGTTGGTCTTAATACCAGATCAGCAGCTTTTGTTTGTTTTCCTTGTTTTGTTTTCCCTGTTTACTGGTAATTTTGAAAGAAAAATATATATTTAAAAGAGTCTTTATGTATCTTTATGTATTTAGGGGACTGCACTGGAACTTGTTTTGACGGGGCTCTTTTGTTATTAAACACTAATAAAAGGAGAGGCTTAAAAAGATGGCCTCTTTAGCCATTTACTCCTATAGGGAGCATTCCGCCCTTTCAAAATGGCGTCTACTGAGGAAACCGGAAGCGATGAGGCAGCCATTAAGACCTCTGAGAGAGAGAGAGAGCGAAAAGCTGAGGGAGGAAAAAAGCGGGTGGAGAGGGGGAAAGGGGTTTCCCATAGGAGAACAGCAGGGAGCCGCGGCGACGCTGATTGGCTGTCGTTTGTCGCAGTTTCCTCTTTTCCCCGCCCCTCGGCCAATCAGAACGCTCGCTGCTTGTGGGCGGGGCGAAAAAAGCCCGTTGAGTGATTTCGCGGAGGGGAGGGGGAGTTTTTGAAAAGGCGCGAGTTTTCCCCGTTGTTGTTTTTTTCCCGCGCTTTTCCAACCGTCGAATTTTCAAAACAAAAACGTTCTCTTTTTTTACCTCAGCTGAGGCGTTTGTTCGCCTTTAATGGGCGACGTTGAAAGAACTGAGGGATAAAAAAGGCCTTTAGTGGCATTACAAGCCCCTCTAAGAACATTATTTACCTCAGCTTTTTTAAAAATAACAATAGAGGAACACGGAAATAGTCACTATCCTGCTTTTAAAAATAGCAGGGAGGACATGAAAATGGATGGTTTAGCCTCATTTTAAGTAAATATATATATACACAGAGGACATAATTCCCCCTCACTTCAGATCTTTATTGTCCTCTGTCAAGGTTTAAATCCTGACTGAAATATATCCTCCTTAATGGCAGCTCAGGGACATGAAAGTGACAGTTTTAATAAGATCAGAATGGTTTTTACTGGAGAAGCGAATTAAAAGGAGAGATATACTTTTAAAATGCTAGATTCCTTTGACATTATGGCCTCAAGGACCTCTAGAAATACACTATTAGTCTTATTTGGGGTCTTTGTGTTTGCGCCTTCCTTTTACCTCATTGCAGGTAAGACTGTAATTCTTTTTAGGCTGTGTATCAATAATCCATAATTGGGAATAAAAAACGAAAGTGCGCCATTTTTAGGCCAGATTGTCAAATTTGCAAAACTTTTGCCACAAGGGATTGGTAAAGATCCCAAAAATGGCAGCTGTGTTTTCTACTCTTATTTTTATTTTTGCTGTCTCATTTTTGTGTAATGTAACAGCAATTTCTTCCAGAATGGAAAGCCATTTAGGATTGGCATTAATTCCTTTGATAAATGATGATGTTATATAACCAATTTTTCCTCCTGGTTAATCTTTTTTCCTTTTCCATTTCGGCTAAGGATCTTTTCAATGGCTCCAAAGAACACCTTTCCTCCTGGAACCCAGTGTTGTTAATGGAAGAAATAGTCTATTATTAAGATTTATGTCCTGCTTATCAATCAAGATGATCAAGAAGAGAAGACCCCAAAGCTCCCATGTTGAACTGGATATACATTGGGGCTGATTTGCCATACAAATCTGTATTGATTTGCAATACAAATATCCTGAGTGGCGACAGCGGCTTCCATTTCAGCGGCGACAATGAATCTAGAACATGGCTGAAAACCCCACAAAAAACCTCTGGATGCCGGCCATGAAAGCTTTTGGCTTCGACGAATCTGCTCCAGATTGTAGTGTGAATTCAAAAGGCACCAAACCAGTTTAGGAACTAGAGTTCGGTGCTTCTTTAAAGCCTGGGACAGAACCCAGAGAAGATTCACCGACATCCCTGTCATGGAAGCCACTTGCTGCCACTCGCCATGTGTCTATGGTATAGAAATAATGCGGTTTGACACCACTTTAAGTGCTGCAACTCCATCCTACAAAATCTTGGGAGTTGCATTTATTTTTTTGCAAGGTCTTCAGCTTTCTCTCTGCCTACAAATCCCAGGATTTTATAGGATGGAGCCATGACAAACTGGTGTCATGTGGTATTATTTCCACAGTGCAGATGCACATTATTTACTATGCAACCCTTATGGACGCAATACACTGTATGCGGTTTGACTCATGGAAACCCGCTGGGTGACCTTGCGCAAGTCACATACTCTCAGCCTCAGAAAGTCAAAAAGAATCCCAACAAAATCCCGCAATGGGTTCGCTTTAGGATTGCAATGGGTCAGAAAGGACTGGAAAGTGCATAACGACGACGGTCCATGTGGCTCCCTTTGAGCCTTCCATTCTGTTGCTTAGAGTTGCTAACCAGAACAGAAGGGAATGTGTGGGAGAGATTCCTCCTTGTTTCCTGGGACTAATAGATTAGGAGTCAAAGCTATCTGCGGCAGACAGATCTGAACGCTGAGACAACGAAGAAAAGGGGAATTTGACAGATAAGCCGAGCCAGATCTGGAGCAAAATTGTGTTTGAGGGACAGATAGGTTAGATGGAAAAAGAAAAGGGGGGAACAAATCTTAGCTTGGGTAGAAAAGGTGGCAGCAATGAAAGATCAAGGCTCCAGGAAGATAAAGAAAACAGGGTTGCATCTACGCTGTAGAAACAATGCCGTTTGACAATAAGCTTTAAATGCTGTAGTCCCATCCCATGAAATCCTGGGATTTGCAGTTTTGCAAAGCTTACTGGTGGCTCAGCAAACAATAAATCCCAGGATTGATTTTAAAGTGGTGTCAAACTGCATCATTTCTGCAGCGCGGATGCACCCCAGGTAACAAGACTTACTGCAGAAAATAGAAACTATGTAGAGATGTTAAGCTTTTTCCAAACAAGTGCAAGTGTGGACAAAGCAAGATGGAAAGGAAAGGAAAGGAAAGGGAAATGGGTTGGAGACAAAAGTAACAGTTCACATAATAAATTCCTGGAGGTGTTTACTTGTATGAAAACATTTTAAATAGATACAGTAAATGTAAATGTTGACTTGGGAGAGGACTACAAAGAATGCAGTCCCACTTCTTTTATTGCATTAATATAAAGCTGGCTCCTTTCTTCTTTAGAGGGATATTTAAGACTGCAGCCAATGCACAGCAAGCGAATTCAGTGACGTTCCCATAGGGATGCATAGGGTTGCATTGTGGAAGAAGGGCATTTCCAAGGGGCAAAGGAGAAATCAACCATGGAGACGCAATCCAGCCAAAGCTGAAGCACACCAAAGTCCCAGGATCTCAGCGAGACACACTTAAAGACACTTAATTTCTCTTGCAATCACAGTGCTTAACTTTGGCTCAACTCCGTCCCTCCTCTGCAAATTTGTTTTGGTAACAGAATGCGCATATCAAAAACATATTGATGTATTTGAATGGAGATATTGCTTAAAAATGGATTGTTGTGCACCTTGGAAGTAACTTCTGGCCTATAGCAACCCTAAGGGGTTTTCATGGCAAGATTTGTTCAGAGAGAGGCTGCCATAGACTGCTCACTAGAATGCAATTCAAATAATACAAGGTACCAGTAAGAAGGCTGGTTCAGATTTTAAAATGTCTTTTGGTCATCCTTATAAATCAGTGTATAGTCTGTTTCCAACCTTGATAAGAAAGGTGCAGTTGGTTCTCTTGTGATGCTAAATAACGCTGCTTTTGTTCTTTCTCTCCTTAGGCAATGGAGTAAGAGATCAGGTAAAGACCTTTCCTGCTGGTATTAGTAACCTTAAAATGTTTCCTTATAGTCTGCTCTATTAGAGAAATCCCAAAGCTGTTCATGATAACAAGTTGTCAGGAATTTCCTCTCCATAGTAAAATACAGGGCTTTCTTTTTTATGGCTTGACTGTGCATTTTCCTTACGAAGCAGAAAGTATAAGTCTCTTTCAACTCTGCGCTACTTTACAAGTCTCTTTTTTTGGGTGTTGCTTTTCCAGGCTACGCTTGAAGGACTGGAGTGGCCTGAGGCTGAGTCTGTGGAGGAGCGACAACCTCCGCCTGATATTAAAATAAGGCCAAAGGAAGGAGGTATGCAAAGACCTGACCGGAAGTGGTCACCCTCAGGGCTAGTTGTGTCCAAGGCAACGCTGGGACGCTGTCAGAGGAAGAGCTGCCTGGGGTTGTGTTGCTGTTTGAGTAAGGAGCTGGGGATAGGCAGGCTGAGTTCTTCTGAGATGGATTGTGAGGATGCTCTAAGGCTGAGCCAATAGTTCCCAAACTCTGGCCCTCCAGGGATTTTGGACCTCAGCTCCCAAAGATCAGGAATTGTGGGACTTGAAGTCCAAAACACCTGGAGAACCAAGGTTTAGGAACCACTTCTCTCAGGCGTTGAATTCAGCCATTTTTAGTTCGCTTGTTGGTTAAAATGCAAGCTAAACACCAAGTTGTCGTGGGAGAAAACCAGAAATGGAGGTGATTCCAAGCCATTGCTTTTAGAAGACGAACTTGGAGTGAGATGCGTCTTTGATATGAACTCTGTCTTCTTTCTGCAGAGGGGCAGCTGGGGCCCTATCTCCCCAAGGCTCTGGAGGAATCTAACCAACTGATGTCAAGGATCCTGAGCGGCATGCATCCCACAAAAACACCACCTCAGGCGCACTTCGCATGGAAGGTAAACTCTAGTTATAAAAGGAGAATACATGATCTCTTACGGTATGGGAATGAAAATTACGTTGTTCATTCACCTGAACAGTTTTCTAGTTATCCACCTGGGAATTCCAGGCTCTTCTCATACACAAAATAAGAAACAGATGTCTAAAACACATTAGAGAAATAACCCAAGTTGAGACTGCTTTAACTGTCCTGGCTCAATGTTAAGGAATCCTGGGAACTGTAGTTCGCTGAGACATTTAGCCTTCTTTGTCCGCCTTCCTTCCAGTATAAGGACTCAAGGCGGCCAACAAGGTGGAGATTTAGGAGGCACAGGGCTTACCTGAGCTATATGTACCCCAGTTCATTCCCCTACTCCCCACTTGACCGTGTCTTACCCTGTTTTGGTCTTTTTCAGAAAATGAAGCGTTGGGCGCTTTCCAAAACCAAAGAAACTCCTTTCAAGACAAGAAGGGCCAGGTTTGCCAAGAGAAAGGCAAGGCTGCCTCCCGTATACAGACAGGGCCCCGCTTCCAGGAAACATAGTAAGCGCCACGCATGTATGCCAGTGGGTTTGCAGAATGGAGAAAGCAAGATCCAGGGGGAGAAACACCGATGCGCAAGAAGCTCCTATTTTGGTGACGAGGAGGGATCCGAAGAACAACAAGCCACCTTGAGACATTTCAGAGCAAACAGAGGAAGAAAAACCGACTGGGATAGAAGTAATTCAGAGAGAATGGCCGCCGCCTATGAGAACGAAGAGATGCTGAGGGAACGAGGGAAAAGAGCGACATACAAGGTGAAGTCGCACGTTCTGTCTTCCAAACCCTACTACAGTTACGATTCCTCCTACAGTTTGTCTTCTTACGTTCCCCAGAGGACCACTGCCCAGAGAGCGGCGCCGCAAAGGCGGAAGAGGAGCATCTCCCGCTTTCGCGCCAGGGATCAAAATTGGGACGCGGCCTTTCTGAACAGCCAGCTAAGAGCCAGGAAAGAGGAAGGCAGAGAGAACGAGCCAAGAGGGCGGTATCTACAGAAAAGAGAGGAGCCCAAGAAAATCTCCATCCGAACGATACGCCTGACGCTGACGGCCCTAAAGACGCAGGAGAAGTTGTCTGAAATGGTGGACCACATCTCAGACCCCTCCAACCAGATGTCGAAAGACGAGAAGCTCAACTACATGCACGAACTCCTCAATGAACTCACCTCCTTCGCCCATCTCTTGCAGCAGCAAGTGGCGCAGCAGTCCCAAAGCAACACCACAAATCCGCCCGACACTTCCACCTCTCAGAGTTAGAGGCCCCTGCAGTGCTGCAGCACATAGGTTACTTAAAAGCAACGGTGTTTGGAGCGTCCCTTGTCTAGAAACACCTTACGGCTTTGTTTAATAGTCATAATAATTTTTAAATCCGGCCATAGCATTATTCAACCAGAGTCATTAGTCACTTATTAATTTTGCAACCTCAACCGTTTCCAAAGCTGTGCTCATGATACGCTCTGCTTGGAAGTTTGTTTTAACAGCAGATCCAAGAAAGCCTATTTCTGATCAATTATATTTTTCCAAACAGTGCTCCATACAAACACACCGTAGTCATGGGAGGGATATTTAGACGTTTTAAGCTAAGAAAGTAAGATTTTACACTACTCAGCCTTTTCTTTCCGAGAAGAACTTAAGTGACCATGACTGATAGGCAGTGATGTTTTTGTCTTATTCCAGTTTGGACCCATTTCATCTTCTAACAGGAAAGGAGGAACCTCAGCTCCAAATGTTAAACTCCAGGCATAAGCAATACTTTTGAAGGAGGGCAAAAACTTCACATCTCATTGTGGTCACTTTGGACACTGTGTCTGTCTGTTTGCTGCTTTTGACCAAAACAGGTTGTTGAGACAACACACAATTGTTTTTCAAGAGCAAAAGTGGGTTGGCTGTCTGCACTGTGAGAAGCCATTTCAGTCCTTAGAGGGGAATAATTCCTCTTCTCTACTTACGATGTAAACTATCTCAAAGGACTTCACAGTTGCATGTATTTTTGTGAAATGCAGACTCACTTTGGCTGTGGGAGAGTTACTATGATTAATATATTTAAAAAGGAAAAAAGATAATAAAGATGCCTTCCTTATTCAAAGTCCTTGAGTGCTGCTGTTTTATTATTTAGCCCTGTGTTCCCAGCTTGGCCCTGAAGCTCACAGGGGTGCCCTTGGGCAAGTGAGTCACACACTCTCAGCCTAAAAGGAAGGCAAGGGCAAACCTAAGAGAGTGTGGCCACAGGTTGGCATCAACCTGAGGGCGCATAACCACCATTAAACATCTCCATGCCGTTCTTTGCACCAAAGCTGTGCCTCTGAGCAAACTCAAAGGGAAGCATGAGGATGGAGGACACAAGGGGGCAGCCTCGGCATGGAATCCGCAGTCAACGCGGGGGTTTTTAGGCTCCCTTCCCAAACAGAAGAGGCGCTCAGGCTTGTTCCCGGTTCTGGAAAGGCAACACAGCAGCAGGCAGCAGCTGCCTTCCTGGGCTGAGCTCTTTTAACTAATGTCACACTTGAAAAGGCAAGGGAGGCAAATTCTCCAGTGCCTCTCTCAAGAGTGGCCTCCTCTGAAACACAAAGAAGAGCCCTGGCTTTCTGCAGGATGTGCTTCACATTCTCAGGATGCCTGCACTACCGTTTGACCCAACCAGCCACCCCTACTTGCTAAAGACAGAGCCTATTTTTTTTGTGGGGGTGGGGGCTCTCCAGGGTTAATCACAATCGATATTTTGCCCCCAAGTTTGCCTTTTGACAGTCACTTCTAAAAATCCAGTTGGTAGTCTTTGCTGGCCATGTTCCTCATGTTCTGGCTGCTCTCCTGGGGAAGACAGTCAATGCTTAAGAGTCCAATGACCCCCTGAGTGTCCCATGTCCCTCACCTTTTGCAATGTTCCTCTTTTCCTACTACTCTTTTAGGAAGTGACAGAGTTCGGGGCATGCAGGTTTCATGAGGGACCCACACACCTCCCACAACGCAAGCCCTCAATTGGTTATTTTAGAATAAAGGAACACAAACACATCTGAAGTCTAGGAAAGCTCATGCTGCCAATTCCTTTCTCTCATTTAGTCTCAAAGGTGCTGCAAGATCTCTATGTGCAAAACACAGCAAAGGACCTTCAGAGCCAGTGGCAGCGGGAAGAGATGGGGAAGGATCCCAGATAGGAAAATGTTGGTTTTCTTCTGTCCTGTTGCAAAAATTAAACTCCAGGACGCCAAACTTCAGCACTGTCTGCAGTGGTTATCTTCAACAGTAGCTAGCAGTAGCAGAGTGTTTTCAGTTGCCAGTATTTGGCAATGCATTGACTGCACTTGAATAACTCACAGAAACAGTGGACTTTTTCCAAGTCCTTGGAGGCGCTTTCCTTCCAGTAGTTGAAACACATACAAGACACTTACAAACCCTCCTCTTGACTCTCGTCGACTTACTTCTGCTGTGTTCACACACCAGCCTTTCCACTCCTCTCCAAGCCACACATGCATTGGGGTCTTAGTGCATTTATATGGAAGATATAAACTAAGGGTTGTCACTTGGTACTACTTAACATGACTACAGTTCCTATTGCAAGCCTTTGCATCCTTTCAAGGGCTGTGACTTAACGCTCTCAGCCATCCAGCCAAAGTATTTTTATACCCTTCTTAAAGGAACATTGCTTCCAACAGAAAATTAGGATGACAAAAGGATGCCCCACTTTTCACCTGTGGTAAAAATGCTTTATTGACACTGCATGCTTAACTATGTGATTCACAAGAAGACCTAAAACCCTTTGAAAAGTCCTCTTTGTACAAATACTGTACAAGAATTGCCCATGCAAGGGATGGAGTGCCAACCTGTATGGCGGCGATCCCCAAAATCTGGTCTTCCTGAGGCTTTGGACTTCAGCAACCAGAAGCTTCTTGCCATCTTGGCCAATGGTTTGGGATTCTGAGAGCCAAAGTCAAAAACACTTGGAAGATCAAAGTTGGGAATCACTGTGTGGCACTTTAGAGAGTCTATCAAAGTGGATCTCCTCACTTCAAGGATAGGGTTTCACAGAATGAGAAAGCTATCTGAAAAGACCCAAAGTCCTTTCTCAGGCCAACCTCTGCTGCTAGCCAACACCACCCAGCCTTCTAAAGACAAGCAACACTTTCTCAGCTGCTACACTAAACAAACTCAGTTCCCTAGATATGGCAGGGCCTCCATCATTTTAGGGAAAGCCATTGGGTTGGTGGTGCTTCCTGACTATTTCCCCATTGTCACATTCCTCTAGCCAGAAGAAGGAGATGCCCAAAAGTATCTTCACTGATGCCATCTTGTTTCTGTGGGTCCTGTAAACCAAGGGACACAACAAAGTACCTTCGCTAGCACACTTCCATTGACGTTGTGCGTTGGCATTCTCAACTCCAAATGACCTGGAAGGGAAAGGATAAATGGTTCACACCCAAAGGTCCCATGTTTGGCAGGGATCGTTCTGATTCCACTTCAGTCTGCTTTTTCAGCTCCCTTTAAAATAACTCAGATCCAAGTGCCAAAGAAGTTTACATTCCATGACCTCAGTTACAGATGGAGAGGAGTCTTGCCCTTCCCATTTGATTGAGCCAAAGGCAAACTGCTGCAGCCTCTCCTATAGCTTGCCTTTTATTGCCATCCTGGCCACCCTTGAATGTCGCTTGGCCACAGGTGCCCTGGTTTCCACCCGCAAAATGTTGGAGGGCATGCATGGCTCCCTCGCCAACACTGATGAAATCACAGCCATACTGGGAAGCAGAGCTCTTGCTTGATTCTTCGTCTGTCTATGCTTGAAGTTTTGGGGATGAAAAATAAGGTTCTGCCTCATTGACCAGGCAAGGCCAGAAGAACGAACATCTACGCCACACGCAAGAGATGATGAACTGAATGTCTGAGAGCGTTGGGCCAAGATAACAGAATCTCCGTCCAAACGAATAGTGTGTTCTCTAGTTGTTACACTCCGAAAGCAGCAGTCATGAGACAGGCATACCATTCCTTCTTTCTGCTTCCGGTTGTACATTGGCTCTCTCCCTTTCCTCTCTGTTTCCCATCTGACTTCAGAGAGATTTGCTGCTGTTAAATCACTGCTTTGCAACACAAGCCAGCCTCTATCTCCAAGGACTGAAAACCATCCCTCAGAAAAACTGCCTGCCTTCTATGCAGTGACCTTGCAGAACCAGTCCTTTCCAAAAGAAGCCCCTTCCTAGCCTCAGACAAAGGGGTCTTTGCTGGCAGGAAAAGATCAGAAAGCAGCCAGTGCTTTGGGATCCTTAAGGCCTCAGAAATGCTTTGGGATCCTTAAGGCCTTGCTTGGCCCTTTACTGAATGGATGCTGAACTTAGCCAGGTCCCAAAAATCCCAAGAGAAATAAAGGTTCCCCCAGATTTTTAAACAGATTAAGTGCCATTCTTTCCTCTGTTTTTGTGCAGCTGAGTGGCTTATTGGATCAGAAGGCCCAATCCAGTTTCCCAGTCGCTCAGCCTGAAGACAGCATCTGCAAGCGTAGGCTCAAGGTTAAAATTAGACGTTGTGTTAATGCCTCCCGTTTACTCAGACCATATGTCCTCTGCCTATTTCGAATGGTACGAGGGAGAGAGAAAGGGGGGGGGCAGGAGGCCGGCCGACTGAATCAAACCAGGGCTAATCCAAATCGATCCATCCAAGCTCCAATGATCTCACTGACCTTCAGGAGAAGGAGCTTCTGACTAGTCATTGCGGCTTCTAGGGAGAGCTCAGGCCTGGTTTGCTCATTTGCCTCTTGGCAGTCCATGGTTTCTGTGCCATGGTCAATATGCGCGCATATTTCGGGGTGGCTTGTTGCACAGACACGCCAAAGACCTTTAGGACAGGGGCAGGCAACCAAACAGGGTCCAGCAGGGGTCATTTATTTGGCCTCCAGTGACCCTCTGGGGGTTGTATGCACACACACAAGCATATACACTCCAACTTGGAAACCTCCAGAAGTGGCAATGATTCCGGTTTTGAAAAAGATGAACCACAGCAATCTATTTCACAGATTCATAGAAACTTAGAAAGACCCACATCTGCTCCAGCCATGCAGGAATCCACAACAAAAGCACTCCTGAAAGATGCCCATATCCAACCTCTGTTTAAAGACCTACGAAGATGGAGAGCCTATCAGATGCTATTTAAAAACCTTGGTTTAGGAATGCCTTATTCATTCAGACATGGAGCTTGCTCCCAGGTAACTGTGCATTGGAGGCCAATTGAGCAGCAATGGCATCGATCCAGATCCTCTTTTGCATGTGCCTTTTGAGACGAGGTTCTTGTGCGGAAAGCTTGCTCCGAGGCAGCTGTTTTCGCTCCCGGTACCAAAGAGCGAGGGATGCACCCTGGGAATTAATTTACCTTTCAACGTTTGACAAGCCCTGAAGCAAAACTCCCTGAATTAAGTCTTTAGTTTCGTGACTTGATGGATGAACGCTTTGCCGGATTCTCCCTTCCAAACTCAAAAGGGTGGTTGAATTAAATCCTTGAGTGAGACAGGATGCACAGCAATATCCTTAAACGCTGAACAGATTGGCATCTGTACCAAAACAATTGTTTAATTAATGTACAACGTGGTTTTTTTTAAAAGCAAGATGCGCTCAGACAATAGATTTAAAAGCCTGCGGAAGAACCAAAATCATATTGGCAGAGTACCTAGAGAGCAGCAAATATATTTTGCAATTTTATAGTAAAGTCCATGATGAACTCTTCTTTTAAAAGCGGTTGCGGAAATGACTGAATATTTATAGCTTAGGGAAACCTCTGGGTTTGATGAGGATTTCTTCATGTTCCTTATCCTCCGGAGTATATGGAGAATGGCTAATGATAGATGAAGAGATGAAAAGGAGCCAAAAAGGGGGGGAAGGAAAGAGCGCGGTGCTTCTGGGGGAATCGATGGTTGTGAAAAAGTGCGCTGGGTTGGGATAACCTTATGCAAAGAAGGGAGAAATGCCCCAATTCAGCACCTGGGTTTTCAAAGCAAAGGCAGGGGCGTTCTCTTCTTTAAATTCCTCAGTGTGTCTTGCAACACAAAGAGGAAACCGCAGCTGTGTTGATGGTTACATTTTTAAATAAGTCACCCAGCGATGAGAAGAAAGGAAGGGGAGGTGGACAAGATGGCACATTTGGACACGGCACAACCCATCTGGGACATTAACCCTTATGTGCCATGTTTAATTCCAACCACAGTAATGTATAAAAGCCATTAAGAAGCGTGTGGGAGGGTGAAAGAACTAGGTAGCATATATGACAAGGATACTCCTGGCTGATCCTCTGCCACCCAGTTTTGCAGCTGCTTTTGCAATGTCCCGGTTTCTCCCTCTTCTTCCTGCCTTCCCGCTTTGTCCTCAGCTGGCTTCAGTTGCTGCAAACTGAGTTCAAAGTGCAAAAGTTGGGTTTAGAGGAAAAGAAAGTGCTGGAGAACCTAGTGGTTCCCAGAAAAACCACTTCTCTAGGCATTTATTGGTTCATCATGAGTCTATGATCAACGTCTGGCAGCCTTTTTAGAGCAGACTGCAACCCATGCTGTCCTCATTGCTTGATCCAGGCAATTCTAGATAGGGCCCCAAATTACCATATTCATCATCTGCACATGAAATAATGACCAATATTTCTTTCTTTCATAGAATCATAGAGTTGGAAGAGACCGCAAGGGCTATTCAGTCCAACACCACTCTGCCATGCAGGAACTCACAATCAAAGCATCCTCTGTTTAAAGACCTCCTGGGAAGGAGTCTCCACTACACTTTCATTCTTCCAAGCCCTATCTGGAAACTCTGGGGACAAACCAGGAAACCTTCTGCATGGAAAGGACATGCTCTAGCTACCATTTCCTTCACAGTGTATATTGAGACTGGGTGGGTTTGATTTTTCACCAAAAGGTTAAACTTCCCAAATATATTAGGGAGTGTTTGAAGTGCATTTCAATTCATGTGTTATTGAGGCTCCGTGGGACAAGTGGGTTGGAGTCATGTACATGTATGTCACTGCAGGGCAGTTATTGTGGGCATCAAATCCCATCAGCAGAGCCAAACAGTGTGAGATGATGGAGGTTGTAATTCAAGAACATCTCTAGGGCCACACAGTGTTAAAAATGGCTAAGAGCTGTAGTCCTACCCTTTTCTTTTTTGGAAGGTGTCTGTTCCTACCAGTTAGTTTTGCCCTGGTTTCATTAATTGAAAATGGCCAAGTTTTAATCAGTAAGATAAATATGCTCAACTCGACCATTAGGCAGAGTGAGCCATCTGCATCAGGCAGCAGATGCAAGGAGATAGATGCAGGACAGAGTTAGATGCAGGACAGAGTTGTGAACATACCCTGACACCTCTTCAGCTAGTGTGCTCTCCACAGGTACACAGTGGACATGTACCCATGAGTTGTGGTTAAGCAAGATTCAACCACCAATTGAGTCCTCGGGAGGGGAAGGTGCGTCTCCCCAAATGTTACTGGTCTGCAGCTCCCATCAGCTTTAGCTAGCAGAGGCAGGGGCAAAAGATAATGAGAACTGCAATACAACCACATCTGGAGAGGCATGCAATAGTAGCTGCCTATCTTCCACATAGACTCTGTTAAGAGCCAGCCTGGTATTATGGTCAGAGTGTCAGATCATGGCTTGGAAAATCCAGGTTTGAATCCCATGAAATTCACTGGATGACCTCAGGCCAGTCACTCTCACTGCCAGCCTAGGCGATTTCATAGGGTTACTGTAAAGATAAATATGGGGGAAAGAGCCACATATACACCATCTTAGAATCATAGGCCTGTTACAGACTGCCAAAATAAAGCTGCTTCGGGACTCTTTGGAGGTGTACTATTTAAATGATGCATGGGTCCTAAGAGTCCGGAGGTCGCGCCAAAGCCACACTCCAGTCCTAAGCACTGGAGTGCAGCTTTGGTGCAGCTTCTGGAATTGCACCAAAGATGCCCCCAAGGGCCATCCAATCCAACCCCATTCTGCCATGCAGGAACTCTCAATCAAAGCCTCTCTGACAGATGGCCATCCAGTCTAGTTGTTTCATTTCACTTGTGCACACTAAATAAAAAGTGTGTCGAAACATGTTGAACTGCTCTTCCTTTTTGCAGTGTATGAACCTATCCTTATTCTTTCTATGTTATTTCTGCCTCCAGTAGCCAATTTTCTCTTGAAGAACTCATGGCCAGGAGCACATGTACTTTATTAAGTGAAGTACACCTGTATACAAAATGCTTGACATGCTTGCTCTCTTTCCCCCATAAAAGCTAACCAAAAGGCAATGGATGATGGGTGCTGCAGTCCAACAACCTCTGGAGGGCAACAAGCAGCCCACCCCTGCTGCAGTCAAGATTTCTGTACATAAAATAGGGGAGTAGGTCATTTTTATCCTGGGATAGCAATGTATCTTGGATCAATCCTGATGCTGAAACAGACTCTGAGGTCCATGCCCTTTCCCAGACGTCTAACAGTTTTATCTTAACTATGTCTCCCCACTCCATTGAATGCCAGGGGGACTGGCAAGGGTGATGGAAGGACTGGGTAGACATGAATTGTGACACACAAGATGGGAAGGGAGGGCTGAAAGTGTGGAAGGTGATAGTGTTAGGGGAGGGGATTGAGGTAACCCTACCCAAATCTTCAGAGGGGTCCCCACCCCATGCGTCTGCTCCTTCAGGCCCTGCTCTTTCACAGAATCATAGAGTTTGAAGAGACTCCAAGGGCTACCCAGTCCAACCCCATTCAGGGGTCAGAAGCTGCACCAAACTCATGCTCCAGCCAGTCCTAAGGATTTGAGTGCAGCTTTGGCGTGGCTTCCGGCCTCTTAGGACGCATGCATAATCTAAACAGCATACCTCCAAAATGACCCAAAAGCAGCTTTATTTTGGCCTGTCTGTTCAGGCCCTTCATTCCCAAACTTTCAGAACTTCCTTCAAAACTTGGAAATGAACTTTATATCTTCTGTAATCCCCAAATCCTCCAGCCAAGGAATGACTTAGGGAACGGGGGATATTTAGCCTGGAGAAGAAAAGGCTAAGAGGTGATATGATAGCCCTGTTTAAACATTCGAAGGGATGTCATACTGAGGAGGGAACAAGCGTGTTTTCTGCTGCTCCAGAGAACAGGACCCGGAACCATGGATGCAAGCTAAAGGTACAGAGATTCTAGTTCAACATTAGAAGGAACTTCCTTTCAGTAAAAGCTGTTTGACAGTGAAAGACGTTCCCTCGGAGTTTAGTGGAGTCTCCCTCCTTGGAGGTCTTCAAACAGAGGCTGGATGGCCATCTGTTGGGGATGCTTTGATTGTGATTTCCTGCATGGCAGAATGAATTTGGACTGGATGGCCCTTGTGGGATTCTATGATTCTAGGCTAAAATCTACTTCCCCAGATGCGCTTGGTCTCAAAGGCACTAAAATATCTCTATAGCTTTACATTCTGTTGTTATTATTATTAATATTAGCTGAAAGAATGAAGTTGGCAGCTTTGCTTATAGTGATAACTTGGAGGAGTGGCAGTCTTGTAGATACAACTCTTTAGTTCAGAGGTCCCCAAGCTGTGCCCTTTAAGAGATTTTGGACTCCAGCTCCCAGAAGCCTCAGCCCCTTTTGGCCAGTAGCCAGGGATTCTGGGAGCTGAAGTCCAAAACCCCTTAAAGAGCAGAGTTTGGGGGCCACTGCTTTACTGAGGCTAGCCTTTGTTGGTGTTAATTTGCTTAGGTTAGGTAATCCCTTTGGGAGACAACACCTCCCATAACTTCCAGTCAGTGTGGATACTGGGATACGGTTTCAAGAAAGTAACTTGCATCAGCTGATGGTTGTGTGTTATAGTTCTGTTAGCAAGGGAAGTTGAGCTTTTGCTTTGGTGGCTCTTCTGGTGTAACTTTGTTGGGAGTGAAAAGTAGGAGGGAAACAAAATGACTTTGTGTGTTACAAAGACTGAGGTGGTGGTTGCATGCCTTCAAGGTTTGCCATTGCCTTCTCCTGAGGCTGAGAGAGTGTGACTTGCCTAAGGTTCCTCAATGGGTTTCCATGGCTGCCAAACCCTGGTCTCCAGAGTAGCCCAACACTCAAACCACTATGGCACACATATGGCTTAATGGGGAAAATAGGGGTTTTGGGATGCAATTGAAGGGATGATCCTTTTAGCCCAGCGCTCCCTTGAAAAGGGCCACACTTTCTAGCTGAACTGCCCCTTAATATGTGCTGGCAATACACTTGAGGATAAGTTGTGGGTTGTGGTGTGCCTTGGTTGTTCCCTGGTTGATGCATCCCTTTTCCTTCCCTCTGCAGCTGGCAAAGGACCTCTTACATCCCTCCCCTGAGGAGGAGAAGCGGAAGCATAAGAAGAAGCGCCTGGTCCAGAGTCCCAACTCTTACTTCATGGACGTGAAGTGTCCAGGTAGAGACGAGTTGTGGTTGGATGTTGTGCAGGGAAAATGAGAGGGCCTCATTTTAAACCCTGGTTGGGCTGTGTCCTCATTTAATTGGGAAAAGGGGTTAGATTGCATAACATCAGAGTCGGTCTCGGGTCTGTTATTCTGCATTGATCCATGAACTTTGCTTTGCAGAAGGCCTGGTTGGAGGGCGGTGGTGGCTTTGGCACTTAACCTCCTCCTCAGCTGATATGGGGAGGTTATGAAAGGAGAGTCAGCCTTTTCATCTTGGGCAGGTAGCAGATGGGTTATGACTGGAATTACCTGGAAAATGGGTTGCTTTCATTTCAATAAACCCAGTCTTTAAGCTTCTCATTAGGCCCTGTCTTTTCCATTTAAGGAACTACCTTTTTGATGTTTTAACTGCTACCACTTGAATGACATTAAAGTTAAGCATGAGTGACTTCAAACTTTAGTTTACAATAGAGTACAGTGTAGCTTTAGAAAGTTGGGGTTAAAAAGTTAAACCGCTCTTCTCTCATAGATGTTAGTTAGGTGCCAGCTGGGTACTGTATCTAGTCCACATAAAGCTCTTGAAGCAGAAATCTTTGAAAGGAGGAGAGGAGTAGCAGTGATGCCCTGGCCCTTTGGCCACCATTTGCAAGTCTAAACATGTCTGAAAACTGCCAGATTTGGGGAGAAGAAAGCAGTGTTTTGTCTGTTTTAAACTATGAAAAATGCTTGATTTGATCGTTCTCTTCTGCTTCCCAGATTGCTACAAAATCACAACTGTGTTCAGTCATGCTCAGACAGTGGTTTTGTGTGTTGGCTGCTCAACTGTGCTATGCCAGCCCACTGGTGGAAAGGCACGGTTGACAGAAGGTAAGTGGCAGTGAAACCCCTGCTCTTGTCTAGTTTTCCTTCCACAGGATTTAAGCAGTGAGGAATCAACACCTGGTTCCTATTGTGTTATCCAAGCCTCTTCTCTTTTGCTTCCATCTGTAGAATCAGCCTATAAAACGCCTTCAAGCGGGTGGGGTCTGCAATTGGGAACTAAGTTGTTGCTTTTATTTGCTTGTTGGTAGTACATTTGTTTCCCTTATCTTTTTGTGTGATGTGTGAAGTCAAAGGCCATTCTCTGAAGATGCCAGCCGCAGACGCTGGCGAAACGTCAGGAATAAACTCTTCTCGAACATGGATACAGACCCCGAAAAACCCACAAACAACTATTTTATGTGAGGCTGTACACATAAGATATTGAGAGGCCTTCCTGACCAAGTAAAGTTTGATGTTCGCATTGTGTGTAGCAATTTCTTGTGCATGAGAGCAATGGCTGAGAGTTTTGGGGTATTCTTATTGGGTGAGTCTAGGGGCAGCGGTGACTCCTTTTGATTTTATTGGGTGTTGCCATTGCTCTTTCAAATAAGCAAAGGACAACTTTAGATTTCTCTTACCCCGAGGCTTGAGATGCTATGCTTGCTATGTTTTAATAAATTGGCTATGGGATAGTACTTTTTGTTTTTTTGTAAGGAATCTTGCAGCACCTTTGAGAGTAACCAAAAGAGTAGCATGTGTGTTCATGCCTACTTCCTCAGATGCATCTGTTGGAGTGGAAAAGCCCAAGGATATACTAGTATATCAGTCTGTGTGTGGGAATGAATAGCAATGCAAAACTCGATGGGGGTGACAAGTTGTGTCTGTTATGACAGAAAACCATGGGCCTCATGGGAGCTTTTTTTGGCCAGTTCATCACTTGTTATCTCATTTCCATACCCTTAAAGTTTTTCATTCCTATGGACATCCTCACACAGCTGGCTGTATAGGTCTGTCCCTGGGCTTTCCGCCAAACACATCTAAAGAAGGAGGCACAAGTCTAGAAAAGTTCATGCTATCAGCTTCTTTCTTTCATTTAGTCTCAAAGATGCTGGAAAGATCCCTTTGCATACTGATTTTCCAGACTATGCTATGTCTTTCAATTCTACCACTTTTCCTTGCAGTTTTTCACTATTTTTCCTCTTTTCATGATGTTCCTTCAGGCGAAAGCAGCATTAAATGAAGCAGATGGTTCTCCAGGATGGTTGGGGCTACAAGCACAGTTGTCAGAGATCTCAAGACCGTGGATGATTTCCAGTGTCTGAAAGCAAACTGCAGCTGTGTGACTCTTCAGGTCTTCAGCTTCTCCTATGAGATGGGATTAAACTGTGGCTATTACTGTCCTTGTAGCCTCACCCATTTGACTCAATAAATTTTGGATATAAAGACAACTTGGATTCTCATCAATGTTTTGAGTCTGAGAGTTGCTTGTGTGTTTGAGATAGGCCATGGATGCCTGCAATAGCTAGGGTTAAAATGAGGAGTTACCCTCACATGCTATAGCTTAATGGTTTTCCTCATTTGAAGCCATATCTATGTAGAAGTGTGTGTGCCACAAAAGCGCCTCTGTGCAAGAGGACTAAGAGGACTTCAGCCCTCAGCCCAAATCAGCTGCAAGAAACCTTTAGACATGATGTGCCAACCTTTCAGATGTCCCTAACCCGTCCTTCCCAATTAAATAAGACGCCTGCCACGTGTCACCAGTTTACTCTTTCCACATTGCCCCGAGAGGCGCTTTCCTTGGGTGTTAGTTATCTTCTTACTCCAAAGCCATGTCTGGGTCCTGTTTCTTGCACTGGAATAATGCTGAGCACTTCGAGGAGGAGAGAGATAGCCTGAAGGAAATGAGGGGTGGGAGAAAGGAAAGGGCAGTTTGAAAAATGCAGATAAACATGTTTGCTGTTGTCTTCAATGAATCCAAACACTAAGAAGTCCAGGGTGGCCTTGTTGTTTGCAGCAAGAGGGCTTGTGTATGCAGGCATGGCCTACATTAGGGAGGACCTGGAGAGCAATAAATACTGCAGAGGGCTGGCAGGTGCTGTGCGTTCTCCCAGCAGTCCTCCAACACTTCCCCTAAGGTCCCCCCTCCACTTTAACTCAAAGCAACATCTCACTACATGGGGTAAATGCCATCTTTTAGAAGGCTCTCTGAACTCACCTGGCTGCATTGTGTTTGTTGTGGGAACTTAGACGACAGGGACTGTGTGCATTCTGGCCAAGAAGGCATTGTAGGCTGCAAGGACAACCACAGCATTAAGGTTAACTCCAGTCAGAACCCATAAAGGCTCTTGTTTTTAACATTTTGTTGGAGTGGGTGGGTAGGCTATGGGTTTACAACTTTGCTTTATTGAATAGGCAAGTCCTCCACCCAATGTAGCCCTGTTGACTGCTTTTCTGAAATGGCAAAAACAAATCCTGCCCCCCTTTCACAAATACCTTCCCAAGAAAAATGGCCATTGTGGTTGCCAGGACAGCAAAGATGGTGAAAAAGAGGACCTGGGCCCCATTCATACTGGCCTAAAAGACGTGGAGGGAACTGGGCTGATCCGGATGCCCCTCCCTCGAATCGCTCCGTTAGCAAGTGCCCACTACAAATTTGAAATCGAATGCATTCTGTAGATTGGCCGCTGCCAATCAAGCTATCGTCATGGTGACGTTTGCAGGGCATCGGGGGAAGTGTCCTCCCTTTTTAAAGAGCCAGGCACAGGGGTTTCAGCAGCTGAAGCAGGGAGAGAGATGCCTCTCTCTCTCTCTCTCTTTCTCTCTCTTTTAATAAACCTGTGGGCTTTTGGGTCAGATCTGCCCCTGTTCCAGGCAGAGGATGGGATTGCCATGCTTTTTTTTTTTTTTTTTTTGCTTTTAAAAGCAACATTTTAGCTTTCCCTTTCCTCACCGAACAAATTGTTTAAAAATGTAACATTGATTGTGAGGTCTTTTGCAACATTATTGCCATTGCCTTCCACTGAGGCTGAGAGAGAGTGACCTCATGGGATCAATTGGGAATTTCCCTACATCCCAGACACGTCACCCCCCCCCAAAAAAATAATGCGCATAAATTGTCAAAAGAGGCTGCTTCTCCTGCATCCATTTCCCTACATCCCAGGCATGTCACCCCGAAAATCATGCGCACAGATTGTCAAAAGAGGCTGCTTCTCCTGCATCCATTTCCCTACATCCCAGGCATGTCACCCCGAAAATCATGCGCACAGATTGTCAAAAGAGGCTGCTTCTCCTGCATCCATTTCCCTACATCCCAGGCATGTCAACCCGAAAATCATGCGCATAGATTGTCAAAAGAGGCTGCTTCTCCTGCATCCAATGTAGTTTCTTGCAAGCCACTGACAAAATTGGCTCCTTCAGAGCTCAATATGTGGTACAGTGGCAAGACACACGCTCTCAGCCTCATAGAAAACTATGGGCAAACCTACTCTGAACACATAATAATAATTGTTTTATGTGTTCAGAGTAGGTTCTTTCCAAGGCTGCCATAAATCAGAAGCGAAGGAACATAATGCACAGTTGAGGGCAGGGACCGATCTACAATTTTCATAACTGCCCAGTCAGGCTATGCTTGCTGGGGATTCTGGGTGTTGTTGTTGTTAAATGTATTTTATATTATTTATATCCCACCCTATCCCCAAAACTGAGACTTGGGGTGGGTCACGACACTAAAACAACAGTACTATTAAATCCATACAAAATAGTAGACGAGAACAGAATCAAATTATGAAATTTTACTTATCAGAACTATGATTTGCTCTGAAACAGAGATGGCATCGAAGGGCATTCTTAACTATGATTATTCAATGTGTTCAATACTCAATATATAAACCTATATTTTTAATGTAATTCTATACTGTTTTAACTGAATGTGACACTTAAAACTTTTGTAAATATTATTTTCTTCCATTGGTCTGTAACCGTAAATAAAACGTGAGACTCATATGCCCAAAATGGGACTTTCCCCATACGAATCTGCCTTAGGCTGCTTGCACGCAAAGGGTTCTGCTGCCTATGGGAATCCAGTTAAAACGCGCGCCACCTGGGTTTTGCTTTGGAGGGTAGCTGTGCTCACCAAATAGATGCATTTCTGGCCAAGCCCGCACCGACACAGCCCCCTTTGGCCTGTTAAGCTGCAGGAGAGGTTGACAAAGACGGGTGCCGCCATCTCATGGAGAGAGTTCAGGTTCATTACGTAAAGGGGGAAGGCAAGTCCAGGCATGTCTTGAAGGTACAGGGGTGGCTCCATCCTTATCACTGGGGAGCTGGGCTGAGCCTTGGAGGAGGAAAACAAAGGGTTAGAAAGCAAACAGTCGCAAGGATTGATGTTCTCCGGAGGAGAGCTAGTCCTGTTTCTCTGGCAAGAACTGGTGATGTGGCACTTCAGAGGTGGCACCTGATCAGCTGGGGTGGACTTACCGTATATACTCCACTATTAGCCAACCTCATGTATAAGTCGAGGGCAGGTTTTGGGGTCAAAATTATGGATTTTGATCTGACCTGTGGATAGGTTGAAGGTCACACCTAGCAGCATGAAACAAAGGATGTAAAAATCTTTAAGATACAAAAGATCTTTAAAAATTGTTCACAGGCATCATAACTCTTTGTGCTCACCCTAAAGGCTGAGCGGATGAGAGAGCAGAGGGGCTGCTGTGTCTTTTTTGGTGCTCCGAGAAGAGATTAAGCTCTCGCCTTTCACCAGGGCATGGTTGTGTTTTAATAAGCAAAGTACAGAACTGTATAAATAAGTTGACCCAGGTTTTTAGTCAATGTTTTGACTAAAATTTCTCAGACATATTATTTAAGTGCCAACTGTATCAGCTGGAAAGAGACCTGTATCTCGGTCCATATATTAAATGAACAATGTAATGGGACACTCATATTAAAACAACATACTTTATGAGCGGTTAAGATTAAAAAATGTCTTTCCTTACAGCTTATTTTTCTGTTTAATATTGTGGTACACTGAGATGGCCTACAGGTGAATCAATAAATATTGATTGATTGACTAAAATTTCTTAGACATATACAGGAATATATGCAGTAACTGCACTTCAGTAGATAAAATGTTATCCTCAGTTGGTAACCTATTAGTTGATGGAAACAAGTCCAGTGGTCCCTCCGCATTAGCTGGGTTTAGGGGTGAAGTACCTCTGTGAATGTGGGGAACAAATGCAAATAAAATAAAAATCACTATTCTTTTCACCTGAAAGAACAGCTCTTTGGGAATCTCCAGGCTCCCCCAGTGCAACTCTATGGCCAACATCCGCCAGAGGTTGATCACAGAATCATGTTGGAGGACCTACAAATGCCTAAAGAAGTCTTTTCTCTAGGAACGTGTAGGTTCTCCAGCACAACTCTATGGTCAACATCTGGCAGAGTTGCGCTGGAAGACCTAGAGATTCCTAGAGAGGACATATAAATCAAAACCGCAAGTAATCGAATCCAGAAATGTGGAAGGCTGACTGTATTTGAACTTCTAGAAATACTGCAGGCATCTTCATGAGGTGGTAATGGGAAGGATGAATGTGTGCCTCTTTCAATGCTACAGAACTGCAGCTCCCATCATCCCTCGCTGTCATATCCTTCAACATTTCACAGATCTGTGAGGGAAATCGACTAACAGTCTCTAGGTTCAAACAAACCCACATTACTCCATATGGGATTCCTGATGCAGGTCTCCTATATACCTTCCCAGCATCTCACAAACCATAGAGTGAGTTGGGTAGCCAAGATGGCAAAGGTTATTAAATGCAAGCTAAGAAAGGCTGCAGCCATTTGCTTTTGTTTAACTCAGAACAAGATCCCTCCTCCTGAAGAACCCAAGGTGCTGCAATTCTCTTTTCCTTCTGCTGAGTTGACCAAGTGCAAACCTGGACAGTGAGAAAAGCAGGGATTGAGAAGTTATACTTACCAAGAAGGTTCATTCTGGGATGGCAGGTTGAGTTATCCAGCATCAGGTCAGTCTTCCCCAGGGTAAACCCAACAGTCATGGATAAGTTAAAGGCTTTCATGGCCGGCATCCATAGTTTTTTGGTGGGTTTTTCGGGCTCTGTAGCCATGTTCTAGAAGAGTTTATTCCTGACGTTTCACCAGCATCTATGCCAACCATGTTTCTGGTGAAACGTCAGGAATAAACTCTTCTAGAACATGGCCACAGCCCGAAAAACCCACCAAAAAAGTCATGGATGACTCAAACTGCCACCCCGAGGAATGTTTTCAACCTTAAGAAAACAAAAAGGTAAGAACAAAACCTATCACTGTAAACATATTCAATGCAGAATGAAAAATTAAAAGCTTAATGAATAATTCGATCATAAAAGTCCTATGAACCAGAAGGCAACACAAACTTGATGTAGTACTACGAAATACTTTTGCATCCAAAGGATAGGTCTGTCAGCCCTATAATGTTGCCTGAGACAAAGGGGGAACAGGCCACAAGTGGTCCCTGGACCTTTCTATCCTGAAGAACAGCTTTTGTTTGAGAAAGGAGAATCATAGCTCCTTGGCTTCTCCAGAAGCTCCCTAACAAAGGGATAGGACTTTTCTGTTCGTTTCTTTTTCAACATTGGAGGTAAGTTCTGGTCATTTCCTATATGGAAGAGAAAATAACACCTGTATTTTCAGCCATGGTACAATCTATGAAAGAACCAAAGTTGCCAACTCCTGGTCCTCTGCCTGTAATATTTCTTATGATATCCAAACAGATATCATTGCTCTAGAGGTTATAGTTTCTGCAAATTAAAGAACAATCTATGCTTTCCCCATGAATATATAAACTTTCAGCCTTTACTTACTTGTATATTTTCAATCACTTCCCTTGATCCCATCACCACAATTTCATTGCTCAGCTGCTTGCTGCTGAAGACTACTTCGGACTGGTTGATGTAAAAGGTGGGTAAGAAGGGAACCAAGACTGTCTGGGTTTGGTCTTGGCCCTGCTTGCTGAGGAGAGTGACGGTCACATACACTGAGCCTTCAGCAGTGCTCAGAGCCAGCATGTCATCTTCAGTCTGGGCTTTCACCTTGACTATGCAGGCATAGACACCTTGGTTGGAAAGAAAGAAAACCAGACAAAGACTACTTTTGGGGTATAATCAGGGGAGGTGTAAATCAAAGATGGAGAACCTGTTTTCTGCTGTTCTAGAGACTAGGACCCAGAGCAATGGATGCAAGCTCCAGGAAAAGAGATTCCAGCTCAACATTAGGAGGAACTTCCTGACAGTAAGGGCTGTTCAACAGTGGAACACACTCCCTTGGAGTGTGGTAGAATCCTTCCCTGGAGATCTTTAAACAGAGGTTGGATGCCAGCCTGCTTTGAGGTCACAATAGGAACTGGGCACCTCACAAGCAGGACAAAACTTTATTTGAACCATGCAGGTCAAAGAAAGTAAATGGCAGCCTGGAAACTGTGGGAAAGACAGGCTGCAGGATCTGATGGCAGACCACAGCAATAGTAGCGTAAACAACTGCTGGGGATAAGACAAATGCAGGACAGATGGGGAACCATTTGTGCTTTCCCCCAAGTGTAAACAGTCCCCTGGTATCATCATCTAAGGACACTATTCCCATTATCATCCCTCTCCATACCGATAAAAGCAAGGCCCACCTTTATCAGTGTAGAATGCAGACTGAACGTGAAAGACCTTGTGTGCTGGAATGTCTGGGATGGTTTCACTGAACTTCACTTGGCAGACCAGATGAGATTCTGGGGACAGTACATCTGTGATGGCATGAAGCTGTGCCGAACTGCAAAGGCCTGCAAGGAGGGATGGGGTGGGAAAGGAGACGTCAGAAACGGGTGGCAATGCATGCAATCTGAACCAGTGAACAGATTTCCTATAGATAGTTATTGAGCCCTGTTTGCATAGTCTCTTCAAGAAACAATAACTGGATCCTTGCATTATTAAGTCAGGCAGGTGTGATGAAGATAGTGGGAAGAGAGTAAACTCTGGAACCTGGGAACGGGATAGTTCTCCCAGTGTAATACTATAGATAGCTGCTTCTGTTTTCACCTGCACCTTTGGTGCAGCTTCCAGACTCTTGGGACACATGCATCATTGAAACACCATACCTCCAAAGTGACCTGAAGCAGCTTTATTTTGGCCTGTCTGTATAGGGCCATATAAACATAAATTGGAAGAGACCACAAGGGCCATCCAATCCAACCCACAACTCCTAAGTGGCAAGTGCACATCTTGGGAAGACACATCTAGCCAGTTGTTCAAGGGCTACCAAACAAAGTATCTGACTTTCCACAGCTTGGAGAGTCACACCTGCAAAGCATCACATAAGTGCTTTTTTTGGGACCGCACCTGTTCAAGGCCAGGTAAAGCTGGGTGCTCTGTGCATGAAACCTCTCACCAATGCTGTCGTAGAACTGAATAGTGAGAGTCAGTGACATGCCCAAGGGAAAAGCATGGAGGGGCATCCTGTTGGCTGTGTAGAGTTTGGGAGTGCTGCTCATCTGCAGGTAAGACACTGGAGCCACCTAGAAAGAAGGAAGGAACCTGGTTGTTTGAGCATTTTCACTGCTAACAGAGGATCTCCAAGGATCTCTTAGAACTGGAGACAAACAGCAGTCTTTGCTATTCCCTCTGTATTTACTCCTAGGCCCCACTGAAGGGCTGGTTAAAATGTGAACCTCTAAATGCTGTTAGATTGCAACTCTCATTAGCCTTAGCCAAATAGCAAATGGTGAGGAATGACGGGAGGTTGCAGCCCAATACAGTTTAGACACGTCCTTCCTTTGCACCCATCCATTACTCTTATTTTCCCTATCTATACCTTAAGGAGATACAGCTGGCCCTCCTTATCCATGAATTTTTATCTGTGTAAATTCCAAATAGCAAACCTTGATTTTCCATTTTATATAAGGGACACCATTTTGTTCTGCCATTATATTTAATAGGACTTGAGCATCCATGGATTTTGTTATCCATGGGGGGGTTGTGGAACCAACCCCAGTGGATAACAAGGGCTCACTGTACTATTAAATCTTTGCAAGTGGTACTCCTTGTATTGCTGTCGTCTTTCCTTCCCAGCAACTTAGTCACACAGGACACTCTGCTCACTCTTCCACAATGCAGCCCCACTCACCCACACCTTCAGTCTCATAGCCCCATAAACCTGTGAACATGACCTTTAGGCTCTCTTACCCGCACTCCGGTGATGATCGTCTGGTTGACTCCGAAGGGTTCCAAAGAGGTCACCTCCAGTACTGCTGTGCCTGACACAGTACCTGACTTAGGTACATACTGTATTGGGTTGGGTTATTTTTCTATTTTTCTATTTTTCTTTTTTTTTCTTTTTTTTTAATTGAGGGTTTGTGATTTAATGTCCAATTACTTGTTTGAAGGCCTCTTTTCTCTCCTGGGAGAGACCTGCAGGAGAAAATATTATTTCAAGATAAATAATCTTTTTGGAGAAACAACGGTAGTAAATCTACTTTCTTTCCTCTTATCCTCCAACTTACATTTATGATTTTCAAAACAGAATTATTACCTTCAGTGGTGAAAGTTTCCTGGGTTTTCGTTTTGGAGTCCATTGGGGGGATGGCGTCACTTCATCGTCCTGAATGAATTAGCACAATAGGTAATTCAGTTAGTAACACAAAACAAACAATCATTTCCTGTTTACCATGAGGACACTTTATTACCTTTGTTCTTGGGTGAAGAAGACACCAGATCGCCATTACCTTACTAGCTTGCTGAATGATCAGCATCTCCCACTTCACAGAGAAGCATGTTAAGTGTTATACGTACCTTCTCAACATGAAACGAGAATCTTGTTCTTTGTCTCAATTCTTCATACTTTACAGAAAACATTATGTTTTGGGTTTCAACATGCAGCTGTTGAAAGATATAAAATAATACATTTTCGTCAGATTTGGTGATTTGATTAGGCATTGAGTTTCCCTGCCCCCCAAAACTTAAAATACTGTACGTACAAACTTTCCCATCCCATTGATTGATGCGTCATTAAAGTATCCAGTATTCACACTTGTCCCTGCTGAAAACAATAATTAGCGATTAAGACATATATCTAACTGTATGCAAAGTAATTTTGGAGCACCTGAGACCTGAGATGTCCAGAACCTCTGGACAGCCAAAGGCTGAGAGTCACTGCTTTAGAGGGGGGAGACCGGTGGATTTGCAGAGGTGAACACATCTCCCATGATAGCCTGCCCTTATCCAATCTTGTGACTTCCAGATATAGAATCATAGAATAGAGTTGTACTGCCAAACCCCATTCTGCCTTGCAGTCTGATGGCCACCTGGCCTCTGTTTTAAGAATCAGCAAAGAAGACTCTGTCATCCCTAAAGCAGTATTCTATTGTTAAACATCTGTTATCATTAGGAAGTTCTTCCAATGTTGAGTTTACCTGTCCCATTTTCAGTTTGGGTCCAAGTGCTTTTTTGGTTTATTGGTGGTAGATAGTTAGATTTTCTTTGACAGCAATCATTGGAAGCCATTGAATCTGCAAATGGAGAGCAAATAAGAAAATGCAACTGCACTGCAGAAATAATCCAGTTTGACACCCCTTTAACTGCCCTGGCTCAGTGCTAAGGAACCCTGGCAATGGTAATTTTGTGAGACATTGAGCCTTCTCTATCAGAAAGAGCTCTAGTGCCACAACAAACCCAGGATTCCGGTTTTTTTACATCTACCAAGATTGCTAAAGAACCTCAGTTCTGCATCACCTGCTTTATTGTTGATATAAGACGTGTTGGTCATTTTATCAGAATGCTTTTGGCTTGTGTCACTGCATTTCTTTTTGTTCACTCCATTCCTCATTTTTTCCACCTTAATACTCTGAAAAACAACATATGTTGTGGATCATATATGAGAGGGAACAAGTTGTTCAACATGTCTATTACGTACAGAGAAACGGAGGTACTTGTGATAGGTCCCCCTGGTCCAGGAATGGCGGTGGTTCCACCTGTCCTGAACAGGATCACGCTTCCTGTGAAGGACTCTGTGCGCAGTCTGGGGGTGCTTCTTGATTTGTCGCTTCACCTTACAGCTCAGGTGAATGCGACGGTCAAGAGCACCTGTTATCAGCTTCGGCTTATTCGCCAGCTGCGCCCATACCTGGCCCAGAGGGACCTTGAAACAGTAGTACTGTACATGCTCTGGTAACTTCTCGGTTGGATTTCTGCAATGCACTCTACATGGGGCAACCCTTGTACCACACCTGGAAGCTACAGATGGTACAGAACATGGCAGCCAGACTGGTCACTGGTACTTCCAGGGCCAGTCATATTACACCTGTACTTAAAGACCTGCATTGGCTGCCCATTCGCTTCCGGGCGCAATACAAGGTGTTGGTTATAACCTATAAAGCCCTACATGGCTTGGGCCCAGGTTACCTTCCGGCCGTGGTAGGAGGTGCTTGGACACGCAGCGGAGGAGCTCTTGCTCCGGACCCGTTGGAGTGCCCTCCGAGTCTACACTGCAGCAGCAAACCGCTGCTAATAACCCCTTGAGAAAGGGGCTAGAAAGACTGCTTGAAGGAGGAGCTCGTCTGGGAGAGTGGGTGAGACAAGGCTCCGAAGAGCAGAGAGGTGCAACTCGGCAGCCTTTGAAGGTGCGCTGGAAAATGGCTCTAACCGCCACACGGCTTTAAAAAGGGGCAAAAGTGTTTCTTGGAAGATAACATTTTGAATCTTGGAGTCTTTATAACCTTCGGTTTCTAACTCCATGGAAAGTAAGTGAGACGTTTGTATTTTCTTTTTGGGGGTAAAAAGACCTATCTGGACTCTGAACAGCCCACAAAAAAACAGAGAAAAGTTAAAGAAAAGGTCTCCCCCTTCTCTTTATTATTTCTGACTCATCCAAACGCTATAACATTTCTGAGAGTCCCTCTATGCTGAAGGAGAACCAACTTTATTTCAATTACACTGAAGAGGACTGAATCATTGGACACTGATAATATTTCCTGGGGTTATATCCCATTTGAGAAAGAGGGACACACTAATGTAACAACTAAGAATGTTTTTTTTCCCTCCTCTTGTAAAGCTACAAAAGCCCTAGCAGAGAGGAAGGATCATCCTGTGCCTCCTCTTGAGATGTAAATAACATATGCTTTTGAGACAATCACTCCTTGAATGGTGAAAGGGTCTCTTTCAGTTCTTTGTTGAGACTGTAACCATTAAGAAGAAAGGGGGAAAGATAAAGAGGAGTTGCAGTGACTGATATTTTTGTTACCACTCACTCCCTATTACTCTTGGAAACAAGAAACTTATTCTAACTCACCTCCATAGGTTCTGGCTTTTGCTCTTTCTTGGAGGATGGAGGTAAGGGTGAAGACATGGCTTGGTCATCATTTGTACAATCTAAGTCACCTCCAAACAATACTTCCAGTGTAGTTATTATTCGGTGATCTTTTCTATTACAAAGCAGAAACACAAAGTAATTTTGAGAGACAGAGCCTCTGTCAGTGACCAAAGAACCCCCTTTATAGTCAAGCTGGCGCTCTATTTGGTTCACCCAGGCCCCATACAGACTGCCAAAATAAAGCTGCTTCAGGACACTTTGAAGGTATGCTGTTTAAATGTTGCATGCGTCCGAAGAGTCCGGAAGCTGTGCCAAAGCTGTGCTCCAGTCCTTAGGACTAGATCATGGCTTTGGTTTGGCTTCTGGATTAACTAAAACTGTTGGGGGAAGTCAGTATTTTCTTGTAATTGTAAACTGGCACACAAGGTGCTCCTATGTGAAAGTCTTGAAGGAGAAAAATGAGGTTGCTGAAGTCTTTAAAGACTGGGGCCTGTTATCAAGTCTGGAATTTTATAAAAATACCCCCAAAATCCCTATCCCAAAATGCATCTGTGGAGGTAATCAGGTGGCCCCTTTTCCCTGGCATCACTTGATCATAGAGGCCTCCAAGCAAGTTCTGCATCCATAAGGTGAAGTATGTCTCCTGATGACCCTAATGGAAAGGCATTATGGGAGCTGTCCTTTGGCTGCCATGACCTGATATATGGGAAGCAGCTTTAAGAGACCAATCAAAAGACCAAAATTCTGATAGCCAAAGAATGGGTGATATCTAAAACAAAGGTGTTGCATTGAAATGTGTGGTGCTAACCGCAAAAATAAAACTAAACAATAACAAAAATGAGAAGGCACGGCTAATGTTTGGGCTGAGAGAGTGTGACTTTCACTCAGTCTCAAAGTTGTAAAACAAAAATGAAAACAAAACGACACGCATAAAAATACGCCACCTCCTTGTGGAAGAAATCACTCAGTTCTCTGAGCATAGGCAGAACAAAACTGGGTATATTTGCAGCATGATCCTAGTCTCTGATCATGTGCAGAGAGCAAAGCAAAACCTTTAGGAGGTGCTGTGTGGCATCACTGGCAACACTCACAGCAAAGAACAAAGAACAAAGCCACCATGAAGAAAATCTATCCTTCTCAATTCCTAGGAGAAAAGAAGAGGATTCCTGAGCATGCTTAGAGTGCATAGTCTCTGAGCATGAAAAGAGAAAAGCAGAAGCAACAGCTTGTGACTGACCGGGGGCGTTTGTGCGACAAAATGGTTGGAACACACTTCAAATTAAACAGTGGATGCCCTGTCCTACATAAATTGTGGAGGACAAAAATGGTAGACTGCTTAGTCAGTGAGGCTCACCTATGAATTCCAAGGCTCTGAAAAATAGACAGAGTGGAGGGAGTTCCTTTATACTCCCAAATCTCAAGCAATTAAACAAGCACAAATACCAATTAATGTATGGAAATACCTTGGTTGAGAGTCAGCAGCTAAGACATTTTTCCCAGATAGACTATGCTGACCTGAGGCTCTTTATAATTACTTAACAGAAGAACAAAGACTCCTGGGATCATGAATTACTGCCTACAGACTTTAAACAAAGAGGAAGTTGCCTTCAAACTCCTGAATCCCAGGCAGTCAAGCAAACAAACAAACAAGAACAACTTTACAATGCCTGACCCTGCTGTGCTGGCCAAGTCTATGCAAATTAAGGCAAGGGAGACAAATGGGGCTCCTTTTTCCTGATCGAGCAGCCTGACTATGGAAAGTCTAGTTTTTCCAGAACCTAAGTACAAGATTTATTTCACAAAATGCTATGTTCTCTTATCACAACCAAAACAACAAAAGTAGCCCAAATTTGGGTCAAGAGAAAAAACTAGAAGGTCCTGTCCCTTTGTATTCTCCATAATTACAGAAGAGATCTATAGTTTAACCAAGTAACATCCAAATTAAAGTCTGAGAGCCTGTTGTAGAAGAGGGAGGGAGCTCTTCAGCTAAGAACTCCATGGACGAAGAGACCAAAACTTTGGAAATGGGCTGAGACAGTGTAGCTCTGTTGAGTCATACTCTCGGGAATGAGGATGTAAGACAAGACTTTGGCTGAGCAGAAGGTCTACAAAAACACACAGTACTGTTACTGAAGACAAGAAAAAAGAATAGCTCTCTTGAACAATGCAAGAACAACAAAAGAGAAGATGGGGGTGTTGGGTGGCAGGAGGCCTCTGAGCATGTAAAGAGAGCAGAAAAAACTGAAACAGGAAACTACAGCTTAAAACTTATGCAGCTCTGAGCACATGGCAGCAGGGATACACTCTGGGTCCCAACCATGTGTTCCTAAGAACTGGAGGGGCACAGTATGATAGACTCAGCAATATCCAAAAGACAAAATCCTAACAGCATAAACCTATACTAAAGAAGAGACAGATTGTGTGTTCTTGCCAAAAGTAGAGTCAGAACACCAACACAACAAGAATATCTCACAACCTTAAAACACACAAAATGACAATCCTAACTATACCAAACTAAGCCAAGAAACTTAAAAAGAGATCTCTAAAGAACAAACACAATGGGGAATGGGCTTGAAACCATATTTCCAATGGGTTTCAAAATCCAAACTAGTTCCATGGAACGGGGGTGCTGCAAACAACCTGAATCTGCAGCTCTGAGATTTGTGTTCTGCATTGCATCTGAGCACATGCAGAGTGTCAGCATACAGGAAACAATGAGCATTTTTCAGTCTCTAATTTGCAAAGCAGGAAAAGAAGAGGAGGGAGGGAAGTCTTTTTTTTTCCTCCGAGCCTTCACAAACATGGTGTTGCAAACTTTACAGAGATAAACCATCTTTCCCTTGTTGACAAGCCCTCCACTCACACCAGAGTGGTATAAATCACAAAAGGGGTAAACAAAGGCAATTTGCCATTAACTGAATCTGAGTTCTAAGCTAACCAGGATGATGGGCTTTGCAACTTCCTTTGCCCATGATTCGGTTTTCTTGGCTCCTAGCAGCCAAATTTTCCATTAGGCTGTGGCATTAGGCAAACTAGGCTTTATAGCAGAGAAAAAGAAAACTCCCTGTTTTCTAAAATCTCAACATTTACCAAAGTTCTCTGCACATGCCTGGAGTGCTATGCTTCTCAAAGGGCAGTCTCCAAGATACCTTTTCGAAAGCTATTTTCTGGGGCCTTTCTTCCTTGCCATGTGGTGGGGGATGGGGGAGCTGAGGCTGAGACAGTGTGGCTCACCTCTCGGTCAAGGAACTGGGCTGAAACAGTGTCACCCATTCCTGCTGTTTCTTCCAAGGAACTGGGCTTGTGTCTCCTTGGGGGAACACATCTCCCAGTGCCATTCCAATTTGGACCGCGGGGATGGGACGGATGACCTCTAGGGTTCCCTTTCTCTGACATGCCTGTCTGGAAAGGTTTCCAAGTCTTGGGATTTTGGGAGGGAGTCCATGTCCTATTTTCTGGGGGTTTGACCCTTCTGGCCCCTGGGTGCCTATGTGGGGCCTGGCTGTGACTTTTCTGCTTGTGGACTGTAGTCCGAACTGCAGCAGAAGTGTTTCTAGAAGGAAGAGGGACATTTTCCTTTTTACGTGGGCAATGAGGGGTTGTCTGTCTGAGGTTTGCAGGACAACTGCTGGTGTCTGTCTCTTGGGAATGAGGGGAATGGGGTCTTTGGGGGGTTTCTGGGGGCTGTACGCGGGGAAGATTTGCACCATCTGATGTTGCCATTTCCCTCTGGGGAGTGGGAGCAGCCTGAGTGGGGCTTCTAGGTGGACCTGAAAAGCATTCTCTTGGGGTACTCATCCTACTTTTCTTTTTGTTCTCCCTTTTTTTAGCTAGGGCCTTCTCTTGCCTTTTTGCTACTTTCACACGGAACTTTATGAAAAACAACTCCAACCAAGGGTGAAGGGCATTCAGTCCCCCATATTGCCCTTCAGTTAGACGGTCCAAAACCGCTTTGCTCTTGGGATGGAGTCCCTCAAGTAAATCACTGAGAAACTCTGTCTCCCTCTCCTCGGAGGAAAGAGCTACCCTTGCCAGCAAAATCTTTTTGGCAATGTATGCCTCTGGATCCTCATTTGTTTTTTGCTTTAGACTATGGTACAGATATCTGACACCTTCTCTTGGCCACAATAGGCTCAAGATTTCTCCCATCCAAGAGTACATATCTCTGGACACAAGGTCCCTAAACATTACTGTTGCTTCTAGCATATCTCTGTGTGCAGGAGACATGCATAATCTGGCTAGCTGGGTTAAAATGGAAGCCTGTGGTAGATGGGAGGCTGTTTGCTGCTTGAAGCATCCATTTGAGACTGGTCTCTTGATTCAGGGGGGCCCAACAATTCTGCCATCACACAAGCTTCTGTGATGGGGAAAAGGGATGGTCCTTGCTTAAAGGCTATTTCCAATTTCTGGATCTTAGCTGCCAGAGTGGAATTTTCCTCTCTGAGGAAGTTGACTTGGGCTACCAATTCTCTAATTCTCTCCTCCATTTTAGTGGTGGGGTCCTTGGGATCTTAGGAATTCTCAGTGTCTTGACCTCCAGTGGGAGGACAATGAGCTGGGACCTGGCTGCTCTTTTCTTTTCTCTGGAGGATCGTCCTCCAAGGCTGTTGCAAAATTGCAAAGTGTCCTGTGTGGTGGGCTAAGGGTTTAGACCCAACTGTAGCCCAAATTGGTGGAGACCTTAAGAGGTTTCTCCACAGCAGAGCTTGGGTCAAAACCACTTGCTCAAAAACTGAAATTACAAAGACCCTTAAGGGGCGTCTTGCTACTTTCCTCCCCTTTTTGCTGAGGGAGAAGTTCAAAGCCAGGCAACCTCTAGGGTTCTGACTTTTGGGGTCCTTCTTCTATACTACACTCCAAAATTCACCCTCTTGGAGAGCAGAGCCAAATTTCCAGGGGAAACCTCCCTGGGGGGAGGATGGCTACTCTCTCCCTGCTTGCTACTACTGTTTCTGGAACCTCACCGAGAGGCTTCCAGCAACCCTTCTACGTCGAATCCTGTGCTAGGAGGGATTTTGGAACCTCTGCGCAGGCTTCCAGGGAATCCTCACTCCTAACTGGTCCTGATACAACCCTCTATCCTACAGAGAGCTGCTGTTCTGGGATCCTCCCTGAGGCCTCCACAGAACCCTTACCTGTATTTTGCTAAGGTGGATTTTGGACTGAACCTTACTCAAGGCCTCCAGGGAATCCCTTAGCTCCCAGAATTGCCACTCGGCTTTTCCGATAACCTACTCGGGGTCAGGGTTGGACACTCGCCTCCCCAGTTCGCGCAAGGGCCCGGCGCTCCTGCAGGTAGCGGCTTAGGGGTACTCCTTCTCTTAGACCCGGCCAGAAGTCAGTATGCTGTTTAAATGCTGCACTTTGGACTGAGGCCTTGTGCCTATCTGTCCAAATGTTTTGATTCGACCCAGAAATGTTGGCCATGCTGGGAAAAAGAGGCCTATGCCATTAAAAGGGTGTTGGAGGTTTGGAGGCAATTCCTGGAAGGGGCTCCCCACCCTTTCGAAGTGTGGACAGATCATCATAACTTAGAGGCCCTGCTGACCTTGGACAAGCCTCACAAATGTCTCCAGCTAATTAAACAGTGCATTCCAAACCATAACTGCAATCATTCCCAAGTACCAACTAGCACCCCCTCCCCCCATTACAAGCAGGCAGAACCACAGCTAAAGCAATTACATAGCAATATGAACAGTAATTATAGTGGATGTGAATATTGATTAGGCTTTGGAATTCTGACACCACCCCCTTCTTCAAAACACTTACATTCCCAGTTCCGATGGGTTGTTGTGAAGTTGCTCAATCAGTGTCCTGTAGCTTGGATCAGCGAGTAAAGTCCTGGTGCGTGAATCATTCTCCAGCTTCTGGTATACGTTGGCGATACGGAAGGGGTTCATGATAAAATTTTCTGGGGCTGGGAGGAAAAAAGGTAAAAATTTAAAAGTTTATTCCTGATGTTTTACCAGCTGTAGTGGGGTGTGATGGCTGGGTCTCCAGTCATCTGGGAACTTCTCCTGAACTACAAAGGGTTAATCTGGGAGGAGGTGCATGCTAATGAGAGATGACATCACATGCTAATGAGCTGTGACATCATAGCTGATGTAAGGTCTAACTGACCAATCAGAGAGTAGGACCGCGAGATTCAAGAACTTTCTATGGGAAATCTTTAAAAGGACTTGTGCAGCCATGTGATCCTTTGTCTCTCCCTTGATCCTCTTCTGAGGGGGATGCCAGATGCTGTCTCTTTGAGTCTGGGAGACACAGACTCAAGGGAATGCAGGTCGAGAGGCCAGGGGGCCCTCCCGGCATCCAGGAACTCCAAAGGACTACAAATCCCATCTTCTGTGAGTAGTTAGGAATGTGTTAGCTAGTGCGTTTAGGCCTTTTGTTATTTTCAACAATGGCTTGGGTGAAATGAACTCTTTGCAACTATGCTTTTCTAAACCTGCATAGCAAGGTGGCTCTGCACGAATGATATCTTTTTATTCTATGCTATTTCTTTAAAATAAACTCCTTTCTTTTAAAAGTATCAGCTGTCTCTCTCTTTGCTCCTGTACACGTGCCTGGACTCGGCTATTGGAACTAGATCTCTCTCTCTCTATTCCTCACAAGTCTCAGTGTTTGTGGGGGAATGAATTAATTCACTGAGTGGTGGCAGCGGATATAGGACCTCCAGGGGTCTCATTCTGCTCAACAGGGAGCAAGAATGAAGACCTAGGGGATCCTAGAGGGAAAAGTGTGACAAAAGGGGACTCCCTGGGAGTAAAAGGGGCCACGCACAGGGCGCCAAGGGCTCCAGGGAAAGGCCCCCAAGTCACCACATGGGGTGAACCCAGGTGTAGGACAAAAGTGGATCAGGTGGTGGTCAGCAGTTTGGACATTGCAATTCACCCCTTGCAGGAGTCCATACCCTTCACACAGATGGATGGGTCTTTGATGGGTGGGCAAGCAGCAGAGAGGAAAACCGCCCCTGAGTGGCTTGGGGTGGCAGATCATTGGGAACAACTCCAGCTGGTGGTGGGGCCCACCTACAACTAACATCTAACAAGCTGGTAATTTTATCAAAGAAAGAGATCAAGTTTGTCTGGCATGACTTCTTTCTCTGAAACCCAGGTTGACTTTTTGTAATTATGGCATTGCCTTCTAGATGTTCACAGACTCTCTGTTTAATGATCTGCTCCAGAATCTTTCCTAGTACTCTCACCATTGGATGCCAGAGGTGTAGTACAGTATTTCGGGGTTTTTCTCCTTCCTTATGTTGTTAGTGACTGGAGATTGATGTTATAAAATGCCAACTGCCAGTACATCCCTATGTCATAATTGAGTGTTCTAGAACTTTACAGATCATGGAAATGTACTTCCCTTTCTGGCCAGCCCCCTCTCCCCATTCCAAACAGCACATTTGAGCATTGAACATGGCTTTATTTTAACATTGCCTCTTGCATATTTCTGAGGCTTATTCCACAACCAAACCCTTTGGTTTTCCTTCATTTTGGCTTGTTTTGTCTGTATTCCTCCCCACTAAATAAAGGAGACATGAAATGGAGTTAATGGGTACAAGTTGTTAAACAAAAAAGTCTTGTGACTGTGTCTGTGTGTGTGTGTGTGTGTGTGTGTTTAATATAATTATCTGCATATTTACATATATATATATTTATAATTGTATATATATTTAAACATATAGAGATGTTTATGTGTGTTTCTATGCACATCGCTGTATGTTCACATGTTAGTGTGTCTGTGTGTGTGTGTGTGTGTGTTTATCTGCATATTTACATATATTTATATTTATATATATATACATATATCTCCAGGCACTAACATTGGAGATATATACATAAACATATGTTTAGTGCCATATACTGTGTGTGTGTGTGTGTGTGTGCATACACATTATTATATACAGTATTTTGTGAACTTTCCACCGCCCTGTTATGTGAGGTAGTTAATTGCTATCCTCTGGAGTTGTGAAAAACATTTTACAAAAGGAACTTAATTCCAGCCTGATTACAGACATTCAGCGAGCCACTTCCTCAGATGCATTTATTAATACCTCTTGATCACCTACTGGGCAAATAGAATAGTGATAATAGCGTAGCTTCTTAATACATATGTATACAATTTTCAAGATATATTATACATAGCATAATAGGAGTACATATATACATACATATATTATTCCTGCAATGTGTGAGAGAGATATAAAAGCTAGGGACTGGATTCATTTGGAGGAGCTCTGTGTCCAAAACACACTGCTTGGACTGCCAGGGCTCAGAGCTATGGAATCCTGGGAATTGTAGTTTATTGTGGCACCAGAGCTCTCTGACAGAGAAGGCCAAATGCCTCACAGACCCCAGAATTCCAGAGCATTGAGCTTTGGCAGTTAAAGGGGTCTCAAAGTGCAGGGGGGGGGAGAGAGAAAAGCCAGGGAGTGTGAATGAGCTCTGAGAGGAGGAGGAAAAGGAGAGGCGGAGGGAGGGAGCCAAGGGAAGTGGCCCCCCGACCACCAGAGGCGCCCCTGCTTTTCCTCCATCATGGCACCAGTTCTCACGCTGGCAAGAGAAGGGTAGGAAGCTTTTTGAGCCGGGGGCCTGATTGCTGTCCTCAGACAACTGGGGGGCCGAGCCCAAAATTAAATAATTAAATAATTTTAGTAAAAATTAATTAAAAACATAAACGGGACAAATGAGGGCAAAATTTCAAATGGAGAAGAACATTTTTTTAAAAAAAAATGGAGGACATGCCCCCAAAAATTTCGCTTGATTTTTAAAAAAAAAATGTCTATAATAATATAATAATAAATTTTATTTACCCCGCTTACCATAAAATGATCAATGCAGGGCTTATACAAAATCTTAAATACATTACAATACACAGATACAAAATTGATCTTATTGATAACTGATATTCATTAATAAATGTGTATCAGACGACTCTTTTTGCAATGTTGTGCCTGCTCCCACCCCTCCCCCCCCTCCCACTCCCCCTCATCCCCCCCTTTTTAATGGTGGTCTGGCCAGGCAGGCACTCTTTCTTCAGCCACCCCGCGCCTCCTTATACCCACTCACAGATGGTCCCTCTTCGTCCGTTGGAGGATGGCTCTTTGTCTTCTCAGGCCGGCCTTTTCCTTTTAACCCCCTCCATTTGGTGGTGGAGGAGGGCTCTTTCCCGCCCTCCTCCTCCCACTCCCGCCAAGCGCCAGCCTCTTCCCCCTCAAGATTGGTGTGGATGAGGGCTCTTTGTCTTCCAGGCCAGGGCCTACTCCCCTCACGATGGTGGTTGGAGGAGGGATCCTTTTGTCTTCCAGGCATGACTCTCCCAACCTCAACCCTACCTGGTGGTTGGAGCGGGATCTTTGTTCCAGGCAGCCTTCTACCCCTCAAGATGGGGTGGAGGAGGGTCCTTTGTCTTAAAGCCAGGACTCTCTCCCCCTCAAGATGGTGTTGGAGGAGGGCTCTTTGTCTTCACAGGCCTGGCTCTCTCCCCTCAAGATGGTTGTTGGAGGAGGGCTCTTTGTCTTCCAGGCCTGGCATCTCTCCCTAAAATCGCCCCCCGGCCCCCCTTGGAGAGGGCTCTTTGTCTTCCAGGATCCCCCTCCCTCATACCCCTCACAGATGTCTTAAATCTTTCTTCCACATCCTCTCTCCACCCTCAAGATTGGTCTGCGAGGAGGCCTATTCTTTCCCGGCCTGGCCTCTCTCCCCCTAAAGATGGTGTGTTGAGGCGGCTCTTTGTATTCCAGTCCAGGCCTCTATCCCCCTCAATGATGGTGGTTGAGGAGGCTTCTTTGTCTTCCAGGCCAGGCCTTCCTCCCTCTCAAAGATCGGTGGTTGGAGGAGGGCTCTTTGTCTTCCAGGCCAGGCCTCTCCCCCCTCAAGATGGTGGTTGAGGCTAGGCTCTTTGTATTCAGGAAAGGCCTTCTTCTCATCCCCATCAGCTGCGTGGTTGGAGAGGGCTCTTTGTCTTCAGGCCAGGCCTATCTCCCCTCATGATGGTGGTTGGAGGAGGACTATTTGTCTTCAAGGCCAGGACTCTCTCCCTCATGATGGTGTGTTGGAGGCTGCTCTTTGTCTCAGCCAGCCTCTTCCCCTCATGATTGGTTGTCTGTGGAGGAGGCTCCTTGTTTCAGGCCTGGCCTCTCTCCCCCTCATGATGGCGGTTGAGGAGGGCTCTTTTCTTTGGCCTGCCTTTCTCCCCCTCATATGTGGTGGGAGGGCTTTTGTCTTCCAAGATGTTTCGGAGGTTCTATAGACAATGCCACTTGCCGCGCTTCCCCCCTGCCCGCCCTCCTGCCAGGAAAAGGCCCACGCCATTACGCGAAGCCAAAGGCTATTGCGCCAATCGTCGGCAGATCAGGACCGGGGGCCGTTTCTCAAGGCCTTCCGAGCCGCATCCGCCCGCGGCCGCAGTTGCCTACCCTGGGCAGAGGCTCTGCCCCACCATGGCCATGCCCCATTAGCTTCCTTTGATCAAAAAGAGATCGGTGCCACAAGAACACTACAATCCAGAATTCCCATAGCACTGAGCCCTGGCTGTTTACGGGGGGGGAGTCAACTATTTCTGCAGCCTTTTGCAACCCCAAAGCCTTCTCTTATTTACCCGCAACTGCACGGCAAAATCTCTTCTTCCAAGCCATTGAAAACCAAACCAAAGTGCGGGCTGATTGCTTCTTTCCATTGGTCAGCTTCTGGAAGAGAACTTTGCCTTACAAGGAACGGCGTTTTTTGGGCCTCAAACAAACCGACCCTTGATAAAGAATTACAACAATACTGATTGCTATAATTTAAACAGAGGGCATTTAGACCTCCAGTGAACCATGAACCATTTATGGACTTTTTTTCTTGCTACTGTAACCTGGAAGTCAGGCCTTTTGCAAAACATATTACCCAAGTGGGCTGGCCAAATGCTTGCGTGGCCAATGTCTTTACGACCTGCTCTCTAGGTATCAGCAGGGAGCGGGGAGGGTGGCCACACAGCCATGCGGAAAGGGTGGAGCTCTCCAGTGCCTTGCTGGGGGTAGGTCCGGGGGGGCAAAACCGCGGCGGGACTGTGTGTCCCCACCCCAAACCGGGAATCCCCCCCGGCGGGATATGCAAGCCTTAGATGGTGAGACCTTTTCGTGCTTAAAGTGGGAGCCTCTCCCACCAGCCAAAGTATGTGTGTTGTAAGTAAGGGAGCCTTCTCCTTGCTTCTTTTCTTAACCTTCCTGCCTAACTTTGTGGGAAATTTTCTCCTTTCTACACTTCTTTGTTGTCGGACCACTTTTTCCTCTCCACCTGGTTTGTTGCCTTTCCTGGGATGCTACCTTTTACTTCCAAAACAAACACCAGAAACTTGGAGTCCCTATTTAGACCCCCTGCTTCAGTATTCATGCTTGGGCGCCCCTCCCCTCCTTGCCTTTTGTAAGGGTTCCTGCTTCATTATCCTGCATGCATCCCAAATGCCCTGGATTGGCTGCAGGGTTATGTCTTGGTGGTGGGATGGGGAGCTGCTCAAATGGGACGCCTCTCCTGCCAAAGAAAGGGATTCGTTTATCGAGATTTCACCCCTCCCAGCCAGGATCTGTGGGAGGCCCCTCCCGCGGCTGGTACCAGCCTGGTGCCCAGTAAGCAGTCTAGGTTGGAACGTCCTCCCCCCGCTCCTGCTTAACCTGTTGGCAAGGTGGTGGTGTGTGTGTGTGTGTGTAATGGGATATTGGAATTTTAGGGGTGTGTTACTGTGATGCCGCAAAGTTTTTGCAAGCTGTTTGGTCTACTCGGACGTAAAAGCCGGGTTGGTTCTGTGTTCTCAATGCTGCCAAGGACCCAAGTCCTTTACGGCATCAAGGGGTAGAAGAAAAAAAACACAGCAATGTGGAAGATAGAATACTAAATAAACAAGTGATCTGAGTAACAATATGCAGTGTACAGATGCAGTTAGCATAGGGCTGAGTCTAGCATTAATCTGTAACAATAAAAATGCACAATAATAAAAGATGTTTTAGTAACCAAATAACTATAATATAAGAAACCATTAAGCAATACAAATAATGATATTTAAATTAAAAACACAAGATAAACTAAGCATTGCAATGCATGGTTTCAAAGTGATTAGGCTTCTCTGTTGACCCCCCCCCCAAAAGCCTAGAGATGGGCCTTTGGAAACTGGCAGGTACTGTGTTCTTCAAGCCATTCGGAGAGGAGAAAGTGTTCTTGCATGTTTGGCTTTATGGCATTAACCCACAACAACAGCTATATACTGGGATGTGGTAGGAGTTCTCCTCCTTTGGAGGTCTTTCACGGCAGGCTGCAGGCCATTTGTTGGGGATGCTTTGGTGGTGAGTTCCTGCGTGTCAGAATAAGGGTTTGGACTGGGAGGGCCCATAGGCCCTTCTCAACTATAGGCTTCTAGGAAAAAAAGAAAATGACCTGGAAAAAGGCCCATTTCGCATTCCTTCGTGGCTGAGCCAGACAAGACAGGCTGAGGGTGGAGCGAAAAGGTGGAGAGCCGAGGCAGAAGTACTGTTTGAAGTTGGGTCATCTTGCAGATGAAAGCAGGAATAAGAAAGGAGGAATTTTCCCGTAGTTTTTAATTTTATCTTATGGTTAATTTTATTACGAAAATTAATGTTTCCCCGGTGTGGCATCCCCTGGAACGCCCAGGGGGTGCACCCCCTCCCAGGATACAAGTCTACCGCAGAATAGGAGGTGATGGACCTCGCATGGCAAACCACGCGCTACCTGACTCACCTTCTGGTCAGACAAGCTTGTATCCATATTGGATAGCCCATGGTTGATTCGGCTGCGACAGTGTACAACATCTTTGCTCACCTTGCTAATTAGAAATCTCTTAAAGTACACATTGTCCCTGATTCTTGAATGGCCTTCTGATGTAGCATGAGATAATGGGAAACCTAATGTAGTCCCTGGGTGAAGAAAGAGGGCTGGCCGAGACTGGCGAGCAGGAGAAGCGGTGCACCCACATTCGCTGGCTCTGCGTCTCGCTCTGGCGCGACAGCTGGTGACCCCGACTGCGGAGAAGTTGGCCTTTGGCCCAACTCACGCGACTGGAATAGTCTGCGCGCACATCCTCAAAGGATCCCGTGAGTATGGGAGGAACGCTGACCGCCAAGCAAAGGTCGCACGCATGGAGTTAGTTAAGCGGTTGTCAGGGGAGAACAAATCACCCCAGAGACATTAAAAATTTGGTCGCAGAGATGGCATGCCAGTGCCCGGTACCCAGAGAGGGGAACCTCTCTGCGGAGGAATGGGGAAAACGATAGCAATCATCTTAAGGCTGAGCGCTCGTGCCGCGGGCACCCCACTGATTGACTGGCAGGTGGGAACCCGGCCGGGGGACGGCTACGCCAAGCCACGCCCCCAATCCGGCCCACACCCCCTGCTCCTCCAGCCACATTAGCTCCTCCGAGATCCACCTGGTTACCCCGTTCCAGTGGTTGCCTCCTCCCTATCCGCTTTAAGGCCCCGGCTGGGACGGTAGAAAGCAGGAATAGCTGAAGACAAAGAAAAATCCTAAGTAAGAGGAGAGGACACTAAAAGTGCCTGGCTTTAAATTCTACCTTAGTTTGAAAGGTGGAGGAATGCCAATAGATCTCTAAAGGTCTTGGGCCAATTGTGGGTTTGGAGCAAGGGTTTTGAGCTCCAGACCCTCATTGGACAAACCTTTAAGGTATAACCAACTTCAGCTAAAAATTGGGTCTAAACCCTAAGCCAATCACGGCTAAGAGGCTTTTACAGCTTCACGACAGACTTGGAGGACATTCTTCCAAGGGAAAGGAACAATAAGTTTCCTCAGCTTTTCTGCCCTCTCAGCCCACTGGAGGATAAGACTCAGATAAGCTCCCAAAATTGCTAGGGCTTTCCCCAAAAAATGAAGAAAGAGTTAAAAAATTGATAGCCCAATCAACCTCCTCAAGGAGGAAAAATTCCTTTTGGGCATCCAAGGTTTCAAAAATGGGAACAACGTCAATGCAAGAACAAACGCAATTTCTCCTTGCAGAAGCAATGTATAATGGCAGACTTGTTTAGGTCCCTTAAATCAGGAAACGGCATAAAAAAAGATGATTCGGCTGCAAATAGTTATCCATATGCTGCAGGATTTTCATCTAACACAGTTGGCTAGCGGTGCATGTCCGCTGTGGACGGAGACAACCTGGAAGCATCTGATGTGTCGAACCTTTGTCCCAAGATATGTACTCCTGGATGGTACATATTCTTGAGCCTATTTGGCCAGACAACGGGCCTAGGATATTATACTATGCACAAAGAGCAAAAACAAATGAGGGGCCAGAAACATCATGGCTAGAAAAATGTTGCGTGCAAGAAGACTTTCCCCTCCAAAGCTATGAATAAGAGTTCATGAGTGAAATATATAAGAATTCATCCCAGACAAGGAGTCTCTGGATGCCAAATCAAAGAGTCAGAGCTATTTGCGGGTTGGGAAACCTTTTCCCGCACCTAAGGCACTCTCTTCAAAATTCCAGCTAATGATAGCACAGAGACAGAAAAAGGTCCCTACCCTAAAGAAGAAAGCTAGGGAAAAATTCCCTTAAAATACTTTTTAGGTCCATCTAAAATCCCTACGCACCTTCTCACATTCCCCAAAGAGATAGGGAAACCCCCGAAGGCCTGCTCACCATAGCAAGCAGAAATTGCCAGATACCCCCAAGGGACTCCATTCCAAGAGCCCCTATATGACTATGGCTCTGTAAATCTCAGAAAGCAAGCCCCCCTTTCCCAAACGAAAAGAAAAATGTCTCACTTTCTTTTGGAGACACCTCTGCTACAGTTCGGACGTACAGTCCTGCTTTGTTTTTTTGATAGGATTATTCCTGTTCTCAAGTGTCTTGTCCGTTCTGTAGCCTACACCTTGGTCAGCATAGCCCCAATCGATCTGTTAAAACGGTCTTGGCTAAAGTAGGAAAAAGGTTGTGTCTAATTGCGTTATATTCTCATGGCTAAGGACCCCATACATATCCGCACTATCTAATTGTTGTACATATTTAGAAACAGATTCTAATCCTCCTTACACCTAGAAATTGTTCATATTGTTCCTGTCCGGTTTAATGTGGTTTTGGATTTGTGCTACACTTTTGCAGCCCTAAGTACCTGAATATCTTAGACGCTTCATCCATTTGTGTTGTTTTGCTTCCTCTTTGATACATTTTCCTAGAGAAGAGGCTCTCGGCTTACCAGCACAGTCGACTGTCTCTCTGAACATCTTCATCTGGGTTAGCTATGGGGGGATGACGGGAGGGAGAACCCCTCCTTCTCTCGGCCTTGTCTTTTTGTTTTTGAGTTTAATCCTGTACGCCATAGGTCCTGCTTGCAGGAAGGATTTTGCTAAAATCGATTTCCTCATTTTTGATAAAATGGGTATCCACCTTCTTTACTAAAGTCTGTCGATTGGCCATTAAGGCACCCTTTACCTTTTCCTTTCAATCTCAGAGGTGGTACACCTTCCAATGAAAATGGTGCAAATATCCCAAATTTCTTTCTTGAATTTGCTAGGCCCAGAAGTTAAAGGACATAAAATCCCCTCTTTCTCCGTTTTAAGGACCCCAATGAAGCCTTTTCTATTGAAACAAAAAAAGGGGGAATGCACCCCCCACAACAAAACAAACAAAAAAAAACCACAAACAACAAAGAAAACACCAAAAAAAACCCAAAAAACAAAAAAAAAACAAAAAACAAAACCCCCCAAAACCAAAAAAACACCAAAACCAAAAACAACAACACAAAAGGTTGTGAACCGGGCCCAGAGCGGTTTGTAGGGTTTTGCCTGGAATAAGTTAATTTGCACGGTCTGATTAGTTTTTCCAACACAGAAACAGTTTCTCATTTGCCCTGCTGCTGTGGCCCTTGGTGTTTTTGACAGTTGCCAGGACAGCGGAAAGGACTCACACCCCCGTCATTTGGGGAAGAGGTTTGTGCAGCAGTGCAACGCCCATAGGGCACAGTGTGGACATCCAGCCAGTATCGTAAACCTACTACAGCAGCAAGGCTTCAGAACCTAATAATTTCAATCCAATCAACAATTGCAAATGATGTCAAATGATGAACAACAAAACTTAGAAATGCTACTCTGGACAATGGAGCGGGAAGAAGACTATGACTTGGCTATGTGAAGAAATCAAAAATATGGGCTGTATTAACCCATAATTCTATGTTAACTGTTTGTACGTGTTTTATGATGTTTGAACAGTGGAGCCCTTCAAATCAGTGTGTATCAAAGGGAGATCAAAATGGTTGGGAAAAGAAGAATTTCATTTATAATATATCCATGTTTTTGTTTGCACTGGAATAGTCTTTTAATTGTAAAACTTGTCAAACTTAAATTGTATACCGGCCAGGGTCTGATGGAAACCAAAAAAATGCTGTCTGAGTAGGGGGCTTGTTCCTGTTCTCCAACACACGTTTATCTTGGAGGTTTCCAGGTTCATAGAGCGACACTCACATTTCTGACTACAATGATACCTCCATAGCCAGCTGAATACGGTTTGCTGGTGTGAAGACGTCAAGATATGTGTTGTTTCAAATTGTCAGATAACCTGTTCAATTAATAATTGATTTGAAAAACGACATTAATGTTACCTGACTCAGGGGGTGGGGGTGGGGTTGGGGGTTGGTCCCACCAGAACATTGGATATTCGGACTATGAACTGATTGATTTACTATTTGCCGACTTCATTGGCTGAAAAGACTTTCTTTGTAGATGGCTTATCAGTTTTTTGTTAATGATACTATTTTGCCATTCATCCAATGTATCCTACGTTGTGTTCTAGGCTTTTTAAAAAGACAATGACAACCACGGAAAAGCAGCTGGTGCAAGAATGTACACCAGCTCATAAAAAACAAAAAGAGGGAGATGTGCATCCCCTGGAAGCCAGGGGGTGCACCCCCTCCCAGGATAGCAATGTCTACCGAATAGGATGTGTGGGCCTCGCTGTCAAACCACGAGAATCATGACTCAGCCTTCTGTAGACAATCGTTAGCCATAATTGGATAAGCCCCTGTTGAGTCGCTAGACAGTGTACACATCTGTGCTCCCCTTTGCTAATAGAACTCTCGTAGTACACATTGGTCCCTGATTTCCTTTAATTGCCTTCTGATGTACAGTGAGATAATGATGAACCTAATGTGTCCCTGAAGGTGAATAAGAGGGCGGCCGGACCTGGCGAGCTGGAGAAGCTTTGCACCCCCAGTCTGTCTCTGCGTCTCTCCTGCCGCGACACCGTGGTTTGTAATTTTTATTTTTGTTTACTTTTGATTACTAAACATAGTATATCAGTTTTCCCTGGTTTTAATTTTCTTATTCCTAATATATAAGTTTGCCTGTCTAGGAAGAATGCCATGGAGGAGGAAGAGGGGAGCCGGCGGCTGCATGAGCAGCCTGGCCAGGGGGTGTTTGTTAACCCACACAAATATGGAAAGGACGGTAGACTAGTTTGACCTACAAGGACAGTCTTAAGGCTCTGCTTGGCTCTCTGTCTTCCAGCCCAACAGCCAAAACATCTACCCAGCTAAGTGCGGAAGGGAAAAAGAAATCGGCCCCTTTCTGGGCTGTTTCCCTTCCTCTCCCAGAATCCTAGAGTTGGAAGGAGCCCCAAGGGCCCATCCATCAAACCCAACTCGGCCATGCAAGGAGATCACAACCAAAGCATCCCGACAGATGGCCACCCAGCCTCTGCTGAAACCTCCAAAGAAGGAGACTCCATCCACCCACTACCCTTGGAAGGTGATGCTATAAATGTCCATGCAAACCACCCCGCTCCAAACTTCCCAACCAGATAAAGTCCAATAGGCTTAAGAGAGAGAGGAAGCCTCCATCCTGGCTTGTCGCATTCCTCTTCCTGGCTTGAGTATCTGCCCTCCTGGACGCATGCTTTGCATACTAGTAATAGCTAGGGAAAGGACAAGACTGCTGGCTCAACGAGGCTGAGTGATGTTGTGTGAGGGATCGGCCTCCTTCACAACACAGCAAGTTTTA
>NC_056530.1:31625850-31632897 GCF_019175285.1 Sceloporus undulatus
GGGAAGTGGCCAGGACCACCAGAGGAGCCCCTGCTTTTCCTCATCATGGCAGCCAAGTTCTCACTGCTGGCAAGAGCAGGGGTAGGCAAGCTTTTTGAGCCGGGGGCCGGATTGCTGTCCCTCAGACAACTGGGGGGCCAAAGCCAAAAATTAAATAATTAAATAATTTTAGTAAAAATTAATTAAATAAATAAACCGGGACAAATGTAGGGCAAAATTTTCAAATGGAGGACACTTTTTTTAAAAAAAAATGGAGGACATGCAAAAAAATTTCGCTTGATTTTTAAAAAAAAAATGTCTATAATAATATAATAATAAATTTTATTTACCCCGCTTACCATAAAATGATCAATGCAGGGCTTATACAAAATCTTAAATACATTACAATACACAGATACAAAATTGATCTTATTGATAACTGATATTCATTAATAAATGTGTATCAGACGACTCTTTTTGGCAATGTTGTGCCTGCTCCCAGCCCCTGCCCCCCCCTCCCACTCCCCCTCATCGCCCCCCTTTTTAATGGTGGTCTGGCCAGGCAGGCGACTCTTTCTTCAGGGCCACCCCGCGCCTCCTTATACCCACTCACAGATGGTCCCTCTTCGTCCGTTGGAGGATGGGCTCTTTGTCTTCTCAGGCCAGGCCTTTTCTCTTTTAACCCCCTCCATTAAATGGTGGGTTGGAGGAGGGCTTCTTTCCCGCCCTCCTCCTCCCACTCCCGGCCAAGCGCCAGCCTCTTGCCCCCTCAAGATCTGTGGTTGGATGGAGGGCTCTTTGTCTTCCAGGCCAGGGGCCTACTTCCCCCTCACAGATGGTGGTTGGAGGAGGGATCCTTCGTTGTCCTTCCAGGCCATGACCTCTCTCCAACCCTCAACCCTACCTGGTGGTGTGAGGAGCGGGACTTTCTTTGTCTTCCAGGCCAGCCTCTCTACCCCATTCAAGATGGTGGTTGGAGGAGGGTGCTCTTTGTCTTAACCAGGCCAGGCTCTCTCCCCCTCAAGATGGTGGTTGGAGGAGGGCTCTTTGTCTTCACCAGGCCTGGCTCTCTCCCCCTCAAGATGGTTGGTTGGAGGAGGGCTCTTTGTCTTCCAGGCCTGGCATCTCTCCCCTAAGATGGGGTTGGAGGAGGGCTCTTTGTCTTCCAGGTGGCCCCCTCCCTCTCCCCTCACAGATGGTGGTTGGAGGAGGGTCTTTGTCTTCCAGGCATGGCCTCTCTCCCCCTCAAGATTGGTGTGGGAGGAGGGCCTATGTCTTTCCCGGCCTGGCCTCTCTCCCCCTCAAGATGTGTGGTTGGAGGGGGCTCTTTGTTTCCAGCCAGGCCTCTCTCCCCCTCAATGATGGTGGTTGGAGGAGGGCTCTTTGTCTTCCAGGCCAGGCCTCTCTCTCCCCTCAAGATGGTGGTTGGAGGAGGGCTCTTTGTCTTCCAGGCCAGGCCTCTCTCCCCCTCAAGATGGTGGTTGAGGTAGGCTCTTTGTTTCAGAGGCCTTCTTCTCATCCCCTCACTCGTGGGTTGAGAGGGCTCTTTGTCTTCCAGCCAGGCCTACTCTCCCCTCATGATGGTGGTTGGAGGAGGCTCTTTGTCTTCCAAGGCCAGCCTCTCTCCCCCTCATGATGTGTGGTTGGAGGGGCTCTTTGTCTTCAGCGCAGGCCTCTCTCCCCCTCATATGTGTGGTGGAGGAGGGCTCTTGTTCTTCAGGCCTGGCCTCTCTCCCCCATCATGATGGCTGGTTGGAGGAGGGCTCTTTTTCTTCATGGCCTGGCCTTTCTCCCCCTCATGATGGTGGTTGGCGGAGGGCTCTTTGTCTTCCAAGATGTTTCGGAGGCTTCTTAGCGACAATTGCCCACTTGGCCGCCGCTTCCCCCCTGCCCGCCCTCCTGCCAGGAAAAGGCCCTTACGCGAGAGGCCAAAGGCTCTGGCGGCAATCGGCGGCAAGATCAGGCGGGGGCCGGTCTCAAGGCCTTGCCGAGCCGCATCCGGCCCGCGGGCCGCAGGTTGCCTACCCCTGGGCAAGAGGCTCTGCCCCCAGCCAGGCAATGCCTCCATTCAGCTTCCTTTTGTCAAAAGAGCTCTGGTGCCACAAGAAACTACAATTCCCAGAATCCCATAGCACTGAGCCATGGATGTTTAAGGGGGGGGGAGTCAAACTATTTCTGCAGCCTTTTGCAACCCCAAAGCCTTCTATTATTTACCAGCAACTTGCAAGGCAAAATCTCTTCCTTCCAAGCCATTGAAAACCAACCCAAGTGGAGGGCTGATTGCTTCTTTCCCATTGGTCAGCTTCGGGAGAAATTTGCATATTACAAGGAAAGGCGTTTAGGGCCTCAAAAACGACCCTGTGATAAAGAATTACAAGAATACTGACCTGGTAGACATTTAAAAGAGGAGGCATTTAGACTCCCAGTGAAACATGAACCATTTATGGACTTTTTTTCTTTGCTCACTGTAACCTGGAAGGTCAGGCCTTTTGCAAGACATATATACCAAGTGGGCTGGCAATAGCTCTGAGTGGCAGATGTCTTTAAGACCTGCTCTCTAGGCTAAGTCAGGCAGGGAGGCGGGGAGGGTGGCACACAGCCATGGGGAAGGGTGGAGCTGCCTCCAGGGCCTTGCTGGGGGGGAGGTCCTGGGGGGGGCAAACCAGGGCGGGACTGTGTGGCCCCACCCCAAACCGGGAAAGTCCCGCCCCCAGGCGGGATATGGCAAGCCTAGATGGGGAGACCTTTTCCGCGGCTTCAAGTGGGAGCCTCTCCCACCAGCCAAAAGTATGTGTGTGTTGGAACGTCTCCCCCCTCTCCTGCCTTACCTTTTGCAAGGTGGTGTGTGTGTGTGTGTGTGTGTATGGGATATTGGAATTTTAGGGTTGTGTTACTGTGATTCCTCTAAAAGGTTTTGCAAGCTGTTTGGTCTACTCGGAAGTAAAGCCTGGTTGGTTCTTTGTTCTCAATGCTGCCAAGCCTCAAGTCCTTTACGGCATCAATGGTTAGAAGAAACAAAAAACAGCAATGTGGAGGATAGCATACTGAATAAACAAGTGATACCTGAGTAACAATATTCAGTTACAAGATGCAGTTAGCATAGGGCTGAGTCTAGGCATTAATAACTGTAACAATAAAAATGCAACAATAATAAAAGATGTTTTATTAACCAAATAACTTATAATATAAGAAACACATTAATGCAATACAAATAATGATATTTAAATTAAAAACACAATAGTAGAACTAAGCATTGCCATGCCTGGTTTCAAAGTGATTAGGGCTTCTATGTTGACCCCCCCCCCCAAAAGCCTAGGAGATGGGCTTTTTTGGAAACTGGCAGTACTGTAGTCTTCAAGCCATTCTGAGAGGAGAAAGTGTTCTTGCATGTTGGCTTTATGGCATTACCCACAACAACATCTATCTACTGGGGTGTGGTGGAGTCTCCTCCTTTGGAGGTCTTCACGCAGAGCTGCATGGCCATTTGTTGGGGATGCTTTGGTGGTGAGTTCCTGCGTGGCAGAATAGGGTTGGACTGGATGGCCCATGAGGCCTCTCTCAACTATAGGCTTCTAGGAAAAAAAGAAAATGACCCGGAAAGGCCCATTTCTCTCTTCCTTCTTGGCTGAGCCAGACAGACATTCTGAGTGTGGAGCTGGAAAGGTGGAGACCGAGGCAGAAGTACTGTTTGACTTTGTTCATCTTGCAGATGAAAGCAGTAATAAGAAAAGGAGGAATTTCCCTTAGTTTTTAATTTTATCTTTGGTTAATTTTATTACTAAAATATATGTTTCCCTCGGTGTGGCATCCCCTGGAAAGCCCAGGGGGTGCACCCCCTCCCAGGATAGCAATGTCTACCGAGAATAGGATGTGATGGCCTCGCTGGCAAACCACGAGATCATGACTCACCTTCTGGTAGACAATGCTTTATCCATAATTGGATAAGCCCATGTTGATTCGGCTGAGACAGTGTACACATCTTGCTCCCCTTTGCTAATTAGAACTCTCTTAAGTACACATTGGTCCCTGATTCCTTTAATTGCCTTCTGATGTACAGTGAGATAATGTGAAACCTAATGTGTCCCTGATGTGAATAAAGAGGGCTGGCCGAGACCTGGCGAGCAGGAGAAGCTTTGCACCCCCATTCCTGTCTCTGCGTCTCTCTCTGCCGCGACACCTCGGTTTTTAATTTTATTTTTGTTTAATTTTATTACTAAAATATATATCAGTTTCCCTTGGTTTTTAATTTTATTATTAATAATATATAAGTTTGCCTGTCTAGGAATAATGCCATGGAGGAGGAAGAGGGTAGCCGGCCGGCTGCATGAGCAGCCGTGGCCATGGGTGTTTTTAACCCCCACAAATATGGAAAGGACGGTATACTATTTTGACCTACAAGGACAAAGTCATTAATGCTTCTGCTTTGCTCTCTTGTCTTCCCAGCCCAACAGCCAAAACATCTACCCAGCTAAGTGCAGGAGGGAAGAAAGAAATCGGCCTTTCTGGGCTGTTTCCTTCCTCTCCCAGAATCCTAGAGTTGGAGGAGACCCCAAGGGCCATCCAGTCCAACCCCACTCTGCCATGCAGGAGATCACAACCAAAGCATCCCTGACAGATGGCCACCCAGCCTCTGCTTGAAGACCTCCAAAGAAGGAGACTCCATCCCACTCCACTACCCTTGGAAGGTGATGCTATAAATGTCAACATGCAAACTCACCCCAGCTGCCAAACTTCCCAACCAGATAAGTCCAATAGGCTTAAGAGAGAGAGGAAGCCTCCATCCTGGCTTGTCTCATTCCATCTTCCTGGCTTGATTTACTGCCCTCCTGGACCATGCTTGCATACTAGTAGAGCTAGGGAAAGGACAAGACTCTGGCTCAACACAGGCTGAGTGGATGTTGTGATGGGATCGGCCTCCTTCACAGACACAGCAAGTTCACATAGATTGTAGCAGCACAGTAGAAAACTTGGACAAAGCAACATTTGGTTCAATTGGCAACATCTGGTAAAATCTGCCTCATATATTCTTCCTCCTTGTTTTTCAGAATTCTGATAATGTGTACTATTTCCCTGTAACAACAAAGCAAATGTAACTTAAGCCAGAGGTGAGCAAAAAGCCTGTTTGTTCTAAGCCCATTAAGTGGACTCACCACTCTATGATTTCTCTACTCCCCCCCCCCCCCGACAAGCCATCTGCTTGTAAAAGAACCTACCCTGGCTGAAGGTATATTTCCATGTTTTTGACACCATCTTCGTCAGATCTGCGAGGCTGACTGTTCCAAATGTCCACGTACATTGAACATAACAAATCATACCAGAACATTAACCTTCTGGGATCACAGACACACTTTATGATTGGTATCAGGTATCTTGCTGCCTTGACCTAAAGATATATGAAAACAACATTTGTGTAGAACCATATGTACCTCCATCCTGAGGTACACAGAAGAATTGTTTCACCAAGTGAAGTCACCAGAGTATACATGGCAGCAAACAAAATTACCCAGAGAAATAAACAATTTTATTTATACAATTTTTGTTATAAAATTTTCCAGAAATGGTATCCAGCCTAAGTAAAAAAAAAAAAAACATTACCCAAAAGATAGGAAAGTTTTTTTAAAAATCTTAAAAGGCTGCTTTCTTCTTGGAAACTGGACACAATAAAACAGCACCAGAAGTAAGCTCACCCAAAAGAAACATGGGAAATCTGGCAACAAGTACAAAAACTAATAAGAATCCTGTGAATAAACTGCAAATAGCTTTCATACTAGAGCAATTATGCCAAAAAAAAAATTGGTATCATGAATGTAATGGAAATGAATTCACAATATTTTCCTGAAAATGACTAATTACTTGTTCATGTCTCTTTATGGTCAATTCTTAGTGGTTTGCTCACAACGTGGTGTGAAAACCAATTGTTCAATTGCACCTAACAGCATGGATAATCATGGATTCTTACTCTTTTAAACCTCCAATTTTCCCTGTGTGATTAATGTCTTAGAAAAGTTACTTTTTTGCACAATAATATCTGAAATATTCCCGCTAGCTAACATTTCCAAACCCCATCTTTTCCAATATCTGATTTTAACACCAATGAAAATAACCTTGTTCTTTTACCCTTCAGAACTGGAAGTTCTTAAGACTCATATCAGAACTGAAGGCTTTGCAAGAAACTACAAGTAAAACCCAGAAAGGTAAGAGCTGAAGTTGTCTGTGTTATCTTTAGCAATAGTTGTGGATCTTTTCCCTGATAATATATGTTGTTCATATGATGAAACTACTTATGTAAGCAAATAAACTGAACTATGTATCCGGCTCAGATAATTAGATTGGGCTTTTATGATCAAAACTGGTTAGAAGAATTAACTTTGATTGTATTTTCTGCCAGTTTTATAAAAGACATAACCACTCATTGTATACTGTAGGTAGGAGCAGTTCAAACTGGAATTGATGTATTCTTTCATAAAGCATGTTTCCAAGACACTGTTACCTATAGTGACTGATTTTTTTTTTAAAAGTTGCTTGTGGAAGTTGATGTTGACCAGAAAGTCTGATGCAACTGAGAGTAAGAGTCAACTGCCAAAGATAAGGCACAAGAGTGGTGTGACGTTAGCAGGAGAAACCCCTGTCCTTACCTTGGCACTTAGCTTTTGCACTCCCTCCTCCGGAAGCCAGCTGCCTTCTTTTGCCTTGTCATAAAGCATTCGGATCACGATATCCAGATTGCATTTTGGAGATTTAACAATCTCAGCCAAGAACTCAATACACTCACTGTCAGGAGAAACAAGAAAGGGAAGGGAGAGTCAAATCCTTATTTGGAGGTAGAAGGCAGATAAGGCTCATGGCTTGAGCATGTGAGAGAAGAAAAAAAAGCTAATCTGCTTACTCTTCGTCCGATTCAAAGCAATGTTCTACAACACTAAGCAAATGCCTCTGGGCCACGGTCTTTGTCATATGGTCACGCATTTGAGAAGGCAGACTGGTGAATTTCTGGCACATTTTATGTACCCATTCATTTTTCTGTTGGGAAAAGAAAGAAAATGGAAAATACTGTATCAGGTAAACCCG
>NC_056530.1:31632907-31667337 GCF_019175285.1 Sceloporus undulatus
ATTTGATGTGATAAGCCTTGCTGGGGAACTGAGGCAGGACCCCTCTGGCTGCATTCATGTGTTCTCTCTCCAGGCTGTTCACATCATATGACATGAGCTGGATAGACTCAAACACTAGCCCAGCCTACCTGAAGCCACAACTTCCTGAAAGCTCTATGGAAATCCACCCTGACAGGGGAGTTCTAGAATATGCCATCTTGGTGTGGTCCCACGCTTTCTTACCTCCTCTATGCTGAATTGTGACTGCTCAAAAAGAATGGGTGGTATGTCCAATTCTTCATCTACCGTGCTGTGTAGAGAAGCAAAAAGATTTCCAGAGGCAGACATATTTATTATCTAATTACTGCACAAGGAGCTAGCAATGGAAGTGAAGTGGCTCTTGCTTGCAAAGGCCATCCAATCCAATCTCATTCTGCCATGCAGGAACTCTCAATCAAAGCACCCCTGACAGCTACCCTTGAATCTGAACTCTGTCCTGCAGCATAGACAAGCACTCTCCAAGGGAGTGTCTTTCACATTCCTCATAATGTTGAGGTGGAATCGCTTTTCCTGTAGTTTGTGTCAATTTGTCCTATTTTCTGGAGCTGCAAAAAACAAGCTTGCTCCATTCTCAGTCTGACACCCCTTCAAATACTTAAACAGGGCTATCATATCACCTCTTAACCTTCTCTTCTCCAGGCTAAACATCACGATACAGTTGAGAATAAATTACCTTGTTGAACTGGACAGAGGATAGCTCACATCTGAAGACCACTGGGTGACCATGCCTTCCTCATCAGGACCGACCACGTATGGGGCTGGTGAAACTGGAAGCTGCTGCATTTCCTGATTAAAAACAAAGGAAGCACCTTTAGTATGGAAACACTGGAAAAGTGGCTTCTTCCACATATGTTTTTTTCTTACCACATTTTGTTTGGGCATGTTGCTTCCTTGGGCCTCTGTGTCTTCTACCTTCATTTTGACTGACGTCTATCAAAGAAAAGAATGAAAGGGGACACTTCTATCAGGGCTCCAATCAATCTGCCATTTGATGTGATAAGCCTTGCTGGGGAACTGAGCCAGGACCCCTCTGGCTGCATTCATGTGTTCTCTCTCCAGGCTGTTCACATCATATGACATGAGCTGGATAGACTCAAACACTAGCCCAGCCTACCTGAAGCCACAACTTCCTGAAAGCTCTATGGAAATCCACCCTGACAGGGGAGTTCTAGAATATGCCATCTTGGTGTGGTCCCACGCTTTCTTACCTCCTCTATGCTGAATTGTGACTGCTCAAAAAGAATGGGTGGTATGTCCAATTCTTCATCTACCGTGCTGTGTAGAGAAGCAAAAAGATTTCCAGAGGCAGACATATTTATTATCTAATTACTGCACAAGGAGCTAGCAATGGAACTGAAGTGGCTCTTGCTTGCAAAGGCCATCCAATCCAATCTCATTCTGCCATGCAGGAACTCTCAATCAAAGCACCCCTGACAGATCACCATCCAGCCTCTGTTAAATGCTTTGATTGAGAGTTCTTGCATGGCAGAATGGGGTTGGACTGGATGGCCCTTGAGGTCTTTTCCAACTTTATGTTTCCATGATTCTATGGCGTCTCATCCACCCAGCTGCTCAACAATCTCCCTTCGTGAGCTGGCTGAGTTGGTCTCTGCAGTGGCCACAACCAAAAAAGGGAACCCCTCCCTTAAGGCTGTAGGTCACAGCAGGCACCTCTCTTGGGGGTGATGGAGGGGGAGGAAGGAAGAAAGGAAAGAGAAAGAAACATAGATGAAAGGAAGGAGAGGAGGGGAGGGGAGGAAGGAAAGAAAGAATGTAAGAAAGAAAGATTTAAAAAAGGGAAGGAAGGAAGCAAAAAAGACCTTACCTTGGAGGAATTCCGAGATTTTCATCGTCCTGTTTGGAGCCTCTGAAACAGGAAAAGATGGTCTTCTTGGCCGCCTTGAACATTTTTTTGGTTTCCTGCAAAGAAGACAGATAAATGAGAGTTAGAGAAAGAATGACCAGATCCATGGTCCCAGTGGTCACTGCATAAAGCCCCCCTCCCCCCTGCTTGACCTCTCCTCCTCCAAGTCCTGGCCAGGGGGCCACTCAGTCTGAAGAGCCTCCTGACAAGGGACATGGTGCTACCAAGCCAATGTGCCCAGAGGGCAATGGTCACTAACTGAGGCTGCACTGGATTCAGAATTGCTTTGTCTCTGGGGTGACTGTAATCAAAACAGAAATGCAATCTTTGCAAAGCAAAACATGCTTGGAGTTCTCTCTTTGGATGTGGCCAAGTGGATAGGGCTGCCAGCTCCCTAAGTCTCTCCTCATAAGCCATGGTTCCCAGACCCTTCACTATTTTAGTGGCCCTCTATTTTAGTGTAAGTAGTGTCAAACCGCACTATTTCTGCAGCGTGAAACAACACTGCCATCTCCTGTGCCACCGATTTGTATCCAGTTAAAAATTCAGTTAAGGATCAGCTTTATTATTGCTTGTCCTGTGAAGTTTTAGCATAAAATGAGGAAAAGGAAAAAAAGGTGTGTGTTGGTGGAAGAATCTAGAATCTTCTACTAAGGTCCAGAACACACTGCAGAAATAATCCAGTTTCAAACTGCCTTAGCTGCCCTGGCTCACTGCTAGGGAATCCTGGGAATTGTAATTTATTGTGGCACCAGAGCTCTCTGACAGGGTCCCCCCAAAGTACAGTTCCCAGAATTCCCTCTCATTGAGCCAGGGCAGTTAAAGCAGTCTCCAACCAGATTATTTCTGCAGCAGCACAATAAATTCCACAAAACCACAGTTCCCAGAATCCCCTAGCCTTGAGCCAAGGCAATTTAAACCAGTCCCAAACCAGGTTATTTCTGTGGCGGCACATCTTTCTGGCCCTCTGCACAAGAGAGAGAGAAATGAGAGCCATGATCCCAGTGGTCACTCACTGCCTCAAATCAACCACCTCCTTGACCTCTCTTCCCCCAACTCACTTTGTAGGCCTTCCTGCACAAGGACAGCATTCTTCCAAGTCAATGTAGCCCTCAAGACCACTTCTGGCCAGGTCCTGAGGGCCTGTCTGCACTGACCTCAGCCCTTTGGTTTCTGGGGCAACCATGAAAAAACAGTGGGTCCTGGAAACCAGAGCAGGAATAGCATCTGGCTGTCAAGAGGCATCATCAGGGCCAGAAAGACACATTCCCTCAGAGAGCTGTGAAAGAGAAAGAGGGAATGGCCAACTGGTCACGTTCTGCTTCTAAAATAGACTTTTCCTGGCCTGAAGCAGGTTCAGGAGGAACAGGGCCAACTCTAGGTATTTGGCCACCTGAGGTGCAAAATATGTTGGCACCCCCCCCCCAATAGCCCCTCAAAGTGTAGGAAAAATATAGGGAATGTAGGACAAAATGTGGGACATTCCAAGAAAATGGAGGACACGACCAACTAGAAGCCAAAGACATTAATAAAAGGCAATATAAGTTTCTGGTTTTCAAAATGGAAGATAACTCCAAGAAGACCCAAATCCACAACTGCTAATTCAAGGAGAGAGAAAAAGAACAGCCCATCCAAGGAAGCCTTGGAACATTCTGAGCACTGAGACCAGAGCATACATATACTTGTGCTAACAGGGACGCTCTAGCCAGTCGACCTCCACGCTCTCTCTGGCTGTCTGAGGGCCTACTTATCCTGTGCTAGTGGAGACGCTCTAGCCCCTCGACTTCCTGTCTCTCTATGGCAGTGCTCTTCCCCCCCCCCTCCTCGCCTTGAAGTCCTCCTTCCTTCCCTGCGGCGAGTGGCCCAGAAGGGCTCTGCCTTCTTCCATGGGAGCCGCGCAGTGTGTGTGTCGCCCTCCGTACATATACATATATACAAGATGGCTTGAGGCAAATCACATCTACTTTTCAAGAGATGCTGGCACTGTTTTTAATGTACCCAATATATATACACACATCTCCAAGACCTGTCTATATATAGATATAAAAACTCAATATAAAGACAGGTGTTGGAAATGTCTTATACAATGGGTTGCAATTGCCTTGAGGACAGTTAAAAATAATTACACACACACACACTTGTTTGCAACACAATGCAAGACTTGTCTATGGCACCTATAGACAGAAGCCTACTTTTGACCCAGTATCCAGAGCTGGGCTGGAGACTTTTGGGAAAGAGAGCTGGAGCTGCTTCATTGGGCTTCTTGCCTCTAATCATAATAGGATTTGTTCTGCTGGTCAGGTGACCGTGCGCCAGCCGTGTTTTGTGTGCATGTGTGTGTGTGTGCAGACAGACACATGTGGCGCACCAGGATTTCCATGCAGCTCCTTTTCCTTTTATGGTGTGAAGCTTAAGGAGCAAGAGGATTGGCTGCCTGCTAGACTCCCAGCATGAAGGAGGAGGAAGCCACAGCAAGACACACAACTGGGGTGCTGCATGTGCACGCCTCCTTCTTCACAGTTCCCCTGAGTCCAGGCTCAGTGCCCTCTTTGCAAGGAAAAAAACACAAACCCACACTTTGCTTGCGCTTGCCCTTGTCATTTTGGATGGCTCAGGCCAAATCACTTCTGTTTGCAAGAGCTGCTGGCACTGTTTTTTAATGTATCACAAGTGCACTATGTGCATCAGAAGCATCCGATGCACATCACAAGTGCCCTATGTGTATCAGAAGCATCCGATGCACATCACAAGTGCCCCATGTGAATCAGAAGTAAACAATGTATCATAAGGGCCCCACGTGTATCAGATGTACAAGTGCAACATGTGTATCAGAAGTAAACAATACATATCACAAGTGCCCCATGTGAATCAGAAGTAAACAATGTATCATAAGGGCCCCACGTGTATCAGATGTACAAGTGCAACATGTGTATCAGAAGTAAACAATACATATCACAAGTGCCCCGTGTGCATCAGAAGTATCCGATACACATCACAAGTTCCCAGTGCACATCACAAGTGTCCAGTGTGCATCAAAAGTATCCCACGCACAGCACAAGGGCCCCATGTAAATCAGAAGTGTCTAGTGTACATCAGAAGTATGCAATGCACATCACAAGTGCATTACCAGTGTCCCATGTGCATTACAATTAGCCAGTGCACATCACAAGTGCCCAGTGTGCATCAGAAGTATTCTATGTGCTTCAAAAGTACATGTATGTATGGTGTGGGTATGGGTTTGCCAATGCTGTCAGGCAAGTCGTTCTCCATTTTGTCTATTTAAAAGTTTCATTGGGTACTTGCGATGCACTTTGGTCACTTGGGATGCACACTGGGTTATTCTGGTGCACACTGGGCTCTTGGGATGTGCAACTGGTAGTATGCATTCCCTCTCTCACCCAATGCATTTACTCATTGTGGAACTGGATTTCGGGCTTTGTAGTCTCAGAGTCAGACGGACCCTTGAAGGGCCATCCAGTGCATCCCTCTGCCATGCAGGAATCCACAACCCACAAATCCGGCCCCACGCCCCTCGGAAAAGAGAGACGCCGGTTTAAAAACATTCAGTTGTTTTATTCACATTATCTTCATCACAGCCTTAAAATTTCAAACAAGGTAAACAAGAGCTGCAGCAGGCTGGAGCGACATGGCCATACAAAGAACCGACAGAGCTTTTAAAAAAGGTCTCACATAAAAATCAGTGCAGAGTCAGGCGTACATTCGGAAAGGAAAGGCGGGCGCCGGGGAGGAGAGGAGGAAAGACACGGAGTAAAGGATGGAGAGGAGGAGCAAACCAGTGCATATCCAAACAGAGCTTGGGGGGAATAAAAGGAAAACATTGGACTACAACTCCCAGAATAACTATTTTAGCAATTGTTAACATTGGGGATGTTGTTGGATTTCACCGCAACCTTTTCATTAGATGCCGAAACTCTAATTCTAAACGTTCAAGTTAAATTTAGATTGACTGCAATTGTATACACTGGGGAACTGAAATAAAATGTCACTGGGGCCCAAAATTCTTATTTAGCAAGGACGATGCATTTGTTTCGCTTCTGTCCCCCAAAAACACGGTCGCTACAGATCTGGAAACTTTCCCCAAGCTCTGCAAAAACATAAAAATACACAACAATTGTGCATTATGTGCAAGTTATAAATGGGAAAAGCCATTTGCTGGATCCAGCTCTTCCAGTCTTTCTAAACATCCAACGCCCGAACCAGGAAAGGAGATTCATGAGGAGGAGGACTTAGACAGAGGGGATTTGAGACTTTAAAAAAATGTAGTTTTTAAAAATGAATTAGACAAAGAATCAATACGATGGGGAGATTTTTGCAAAATCACAACGAAGAAGGAGAAACAGTTCCACCCACCTTTGTGAAAACGCCAGACAGAGAGGCCCTAAGAGTCAAGCCCAAGAGGTGACTTCTTCGTGCAAAGTTTCGGACACTAAATTTAAGATGGCTTTTAAAGTGGGGGGAATGGACAAATTAATGGAAGAAGTAGGGCAGGGAGTCATTCACTTCCATGTTAACGGAAGAGGAAACGACTTAAAAAGGGGTCTCACAATTCTTAGAGACACGGACCACAATCTCCAACCTCTGGGATGCTGTCGGCATGCCTTTCGCATGGCACAGGTATAGCGCTATGACCCCACTTTAACTGCCAAAGAATCTGTAGACTGGGTTTGGTAATCTGGGGTCGAATTATAGTGCTATAATTCTTGAGTGTGGATGGGCACCCAATCTTGTGAGTCACATTGCAAACCTCTCCAGTTCAAAGTCCAAATGGTCCCATACTCCACTCGCCATCACTGCAAGAACCATTCAAGCATCACTGTCCTATATTCCCAAGTGGAAAGGTGGGCTCCACATGGTTCCAAGTAAGAAGCCATTTTGTCTGTGCGTCCCTATTGAGAGAAGTTCCCAGCACTTAAAGTGGAATGATAGTGCTATACAAGTGCGGATGGACCCCGATTTTACACATTTTGCAGCAAAACCACAGCTTTGTTCCTTCCATGTTACACTTTTCATTGCAAACCAAACCCCTTTTGCAAAATTTCGTCTCTTCTCCACAAACTTTTCTCCTCCTCCTTTCTGTGCAGTCTCCCAATCCCTGCCAAGGGCCTCACCATCACCCTTCCATTCGTGGCCTCTTCTTTTGTTTCCCATTACTGGCTTCTCAAGCTACAAATAAAAGGTTTTTTCACACAGCGTCACAACAAGAGCCCAGTTCAGGGCCGAGGAGGACAAAAGCCAAGCGGGCCATTCCTTGGCGTCGGAGCGCCGCTTTTAATGGAGAAGAAAAAAGGCTCCCCTTAATCAGGGAAAGAGTTTTCGTGCCCTGTTGCAAATAATGCAACCAAGACAGCTTGGCCCAGTGTGCGAGAAGCCCTAAAAACAAAAACACTGGGAAGGAAAACTAATATTTGATGAAAGGTTTTTTGCATAGTGTTGTGCGATGCTGGATTCATCTTTTTTTCCTCCCTATCTCAAACTGGCTTTTTTCTTAGCATCTACAAAAGTTTTGGAGAAGCAAAAATAAAGACTTGAACAAGTGGTCAAAACTATACAGTGGACCCTCTATGTTTGCTGGGGTTAGGGACAAATCAAATCCGCAAAGTCAAAGCCACAAATGTGGAGGGCTGACGGTGTATCTTTTCCTCTCCCCACACCTCCCGCAATATCCCCCATTATTTGGGAGGGTAGCGAGAAATACCAATAAAACAAAATAAAATAGGATTTCACAACTCAGAGGAGCGGAAGGAACACAGGACGGGATTTTCTGTCCTCGAGCATTTGTCCCCGCGACCCGAGACGGCATGCACACATTTTGCGCAAGAGGGAGAGACAGGCTAAAGTGTTACACGTGGGGTTGCATAGGCGGGCAGGCTGTGCTGCACATGCATGGCTGACGTTTCTGGATGCAGCATTTCTCCCCTTTCCCACATGCAAGAGGCATGCGCCGGTGTTGCACCTCTAGTGCAGCTGCACTCAGGTGCACAACCTGCCTTGGAATCGAGTGCTATTCCCCCTCGGTTCGCCATGAAGGGCCATGGAAGCAGCCCCATATTAGACTGGTTTCCTTTGTGCTTTTAGGGAAGTCTTAGGCTCCAACTGACATTCCCTTGTGCATCTTCTTAGGCCTGGCTTTGCTCTGTGCATCTACCTAACTAGCTGAGGAAACTCCTTTCTAAGGGCTAGCTCAACTCTAGTTCAAGGGTTGGCAGAGGGTAGATTGACTCTCTGGGTGCTTATTTCTCACATTTTCCTTTTAACCATAAATAGCAACAGAAATTTATGAACTTCCTCTACTTATATTAGGCCTGGACTGTGAAAGGAAGTTATTTGATGAAGTGCTGTTCCCACAAAGCCTCAACCAAGATGCCAGGAGCTTTCCTTCAAAACTTGGGGTAACCCAAAAAGGAGGTTTCCAGACTTGGTTCACTTCTAAAAGCAGATCCCTGGAGCATAGTCAGAAATAGGGGGGTTCAGACCACAACAGGTGACACCTCAGAGGTGGGTGTCTACCTTCTGGTGTGTACCATCATCACATCTTTCCATGGTAAACTTTCTACTGAAGGTCTTGGGAAGGATCCACTCTGTTTGCCCAGAGGTGGCAGGGAGGACCTCTGGGATGCTGTTGGCATGCCACAGAAAACTCCTGGAAGCCGCTCCCATCACTGAATAACACCTGGACCCCTTTGAGATTTGCAAAAAAGGCAGGTAGACCAGGACAACTTAGGACACTGACAGTCCCTTCCAACGCCCTGGTCCACCAGCCACTGGCAGCAAGTAGACCTGAGTCTTTTTCTGCCATGGTGGCCCAATCTACTCTTGAGGGACCTCAATGAAGTGACAACAATCCTAGGACACCATTGCTCAGGAGACACCTTCAATTCCAAGTGCATGCATTTCACCCCTGTCTCTGTATCATGGAAGTTCTAATTAGGAAGCAAAACACAACAAAGTCAAAGAGGCACAGAGTTAGAAGAGACCTAAAGGACCATCCAGTCCAACTCTATTCTGCCATGCAGGAACTCACAATCAAAGTATCCCCATTGACAGATGGCCATCCACCCTCTGCTTAAACTCGACCTGACCAGCCCAGGTTCTGCCCAGTCCTGATCTAGTAGGTCAGGATTTGTTTTTAGGATCTGACGCCTTTCTTGCCTGCTTTGCTTCCTGGCCTTTCCTCCGTTGAGACCTTAGCCGATGGGCTACTTCACTATGGCGAACCACGAACCGTCCACCTTGCCACGGCCCCAGTTGACCACTGCGGGGGCCGCACATCTGAAAAGTGTGCTGTACTAACTTGGCATGCATCTGGAAAGGAGAGAGGAGACAGAAGAGTCTTCCAAAGCCCACAAAAGCAATTTGTTTTGTTTGCCACAATTTTGCACCTTGTTAGTTGCCACAGGAACGCGTGGTTGTTGGGGAATTTTTTTGTTTGCTACCACACACTAGCAAAGCGACCCCCTCCGGGGTTGCGACAGTTGTTAGCTTGGACAAAACGCACACATATACACATACACACACACAGAGGGGGAAAGAGAAAGTGATGACGAGATGCAACTGACAGATCTCCCCCGCCAAAAAAACGGCAATGAATTGCGGCATTTGGAAATCTGATTTTAAAAACTGGGGGCCCTTTCACACTCCACAATTATGAGTGCTATGATTTCACTTTAACTGCCTATGGAATCCTGGGATTTGTAGTTTGGGAAGGTGCTAGAGCAGAGATATTGCAAATAGTCCCCCTCCCGCAAAAAAGCCTCTGCAAACCCCAGGGTCCCATATGAGTTAAAGAGGAAACATAACATGAGAATTGTGTAAAGAAACGCAAAATGCATGTGAAAGAAACCAGTTATAAAGAAAAGGAGCCCTTGACGTTTTCCTTGAAAATAAATCCAAAGATTTAAATGCACCGTTTTAGTGAGCCAGCGTGATGGTTTTAGCGTTGGACTACAAGTCCAGAGACCAGGGTTCAAATCCCCACTTGGCCACGAAAAGCCATGGGGTGACCCTGGGCAAGTCACACTCTCTCAGCCTCGGAGGGAGGCAAAAGCAAAACCTCCCCGGACAAATCTTGCTCAGAAAACCCTGTGATAAGGTCGCCATAAGTCTGAAATGACTTGAAGGCACACAACAGCAGCAGCAACAACCCTGTACAGGAATCTCAAAAAAAGAGGCTAGGGATTTCTCACCCGGTGAAGCCACCTGAATAACAAGAATAGAAGATGACCGATTCATTCAAAAAGTGAGCTCAGCTCCTGATAGATGAGGCGCTTACTTTGAGGAGCGGAGAGATATTTCTACCTAAACTGACTTGGGCATGAAGAAGGTGACCGACCAGAAGGAAACGTGGCTTGGGAACAAAGTACCAAGGAAGTGATTGGTGCCAACTGACCGGAAAAATCTCCCCACGCTGACTGTGGGCAAATGGGAATGGTATGAAGTGACCACTGGCCTTGGAAGATGCTAAATGGAATCAGGCCTTCTAGACTCTGCTGCGGACAATGGACTTCAGTTTGGACCCTGGGGCCACATCCCTGGTTTTTCCTTTTACAGTGGGTCCTCCACATTTGCTGGCGCTAGGGAGCCACATGAAACTGGGGACAAGTGCAAATTTAAAAATGCAATTAAAAAAAACAACCCACTTCTCTAGGAATATCTAGGTCCTCCAGTGTCACCCTATGGTCAACATCTGCCAGGGCTTGTCCTCCAGCGCAGCCTCTGGCGAAAGATGGCCGTAGGGTGAAGGGCCCCCCTGAATGTGGAATAACTGTAAATAAAAAAAACAACACTATTTTTTTTACCTAAAAGAACAACTCTCTAGGAATCTCCAGGTCCTTCAGTACAACTCTGTGGTCAACATCTGCCAGAAACTGACTACAGAATCATGCTGGAGGACCTACAAATGCCTTGAGAAGTGTTTTCTCTCTAGGTCCTCCTGCATGTGGTCAACTTGTTCTGGCAGAGTTGCGCTGGAGGATCTAGAGATTCTTAGAGGGAACATATTAGTAAAATCCACGAATAATCAAACCCGCAAAAGTCAAAGACTGGAGGGCCAACTGTATTCACCATATTGAAACCATTCAAAATTCACTTGGAATCACAGAACTAGAAATTGAGTTGGAAGGGACCAAAAGGGCCACCTAGTCCAGCTCTCTACTGCCAACACAGTTTGGAAACGTATGGCCTAGTCCCATTTGAATGTTTGTCAACACATACGTAAATCCAATTGATCCAATGCCCCTACTCTAGTTGAAACTAACACCAGGATTTAGGCCTTCGTCCACTTACCCCAACAAACGCGGGCATCTTCTAAAGAGAAATCCATCCCTCCATGGGATTAGCCACTCACAAAGAGCTGTCATACATACATGTTATCCTCCACAGAAATCACTTCCCCGTTAATTTCTGTTTAATTAGCAAGCAAGGTTTGAAACAATCCCGCTTCCGTGACTGGCATGTTTACCCACACACACGCCACTCTTGCCATACAGAGGGGGGTTATCTGTAATCCCAGCAGTGGGACTGACGGTAAAGCTCGACGTTGCTTAATTTGTAATATTATATAATCCGCCGTCAACGGCACAAAAGAGATTACCCAGGGAGTCGGGCGAACAGGGACAGAGATGGGGACAATGAGTACCAATTGCAGCCTTGTGGCCGCTAGACTCAAGAATGCATTGCGATCGTTCCCTCTGGCACTGAAACATCCCGACTTCAAGAGCCTGGTGTGAGTTTCTAAATGCCATAAAGAATATGAACCTTGTTTTTTGGACAGGGACCCGAAGAAATTTGGGAGCGAGGACATTACTTCCTTCCGAGGAAGGTGGACAAAGCCCCTTAGAAGAACAACAACATCTTGGAAGCCATGTAATAACACACCAAGATTGGTTTCCTCCTCTGATCCAATTACGAAAAGACGGAAAGCTGAGCTGTCCTGGGAGAGCAAAGTGCTGAGCGGCCAACGGCAGAAACACGACCACGATACCGGAGATATGATCTGCGTGGGGTGTTTCGTTTCCCCGAGTCCTAACTCTCTGTTCAACCAGCATCTCTGAGGAGGGAGGTATGCCCTCCAACATTTCACCGAGGAAAAGCGGGGCACGTGCGAGCAAGCGAGATCAGGACACGATCAAGATGGCCAAGGAAGAAGAACCAACTGCTGAGTTAACTCAGAGCAAACTAATTTTGCACTCTGAACTCAGTTTGCAGCGACTGTGGTCAACTGAGGACAAAGCGGGCGGAAGCAAAGAAGAAAGACAAACCGAGACATTTTAATAGAAGATAAGAAAGTGGGAAGGCAGAGGATTAAATGCAACAGTCCCTGCTGAACTGGGACAGTTGGAGACGTTGCTCTTGTCCAATTGGTTTTGTAGGTTTCTGGCACACTATGGAAGATCTATCGGAGAGATAAGGAGATAGAGGAACCCAGAAGACAATTGAAGGGGGCACAAGATGGCTGAATTCAAGATGATCAAATTCAAGATGGCCACATTTACTCTGCTCCATCTTGCCTTATTTTATCTCTGAAAGGGCAAAGGACTATAACTGGACACAGATCAGAAGAACGAAATTTTCAACACAATGAGCCAGTGCACCAGAAACAACAATGAAAAATGCAATTTATGCACAAGGAAAAAGGGCTCCGCTGGGTGAGACCAAAAGGCCTACCTCGAGTTCTGCATTCATAGTGTTCATACTGTAACCAAACCCTAGATGTCCATTAAAAAAAAATAACAAGGCTAGACGAAACCAAAAAGATTATCTGTTTCCCTGATTCAAGCAGATGCTTAGTGACTCGAGCACCAGCGATGGGGCTGAGTCGATCGGTTTGGTCAAGAGGGCCTTCTGCTTCTCTGACCGCGTCATGGAAATTAAAATATCTTTCCCCCCACATTGCTGAAGGCAGCAGGGCTGCTTTTGTGGAAGGATAACTGGAACCCATCCAAGATGGCAGCTGGAGACAGGGGAACCGCCGCTCAAATGGAAGAAGGCCAGCAATAAAGCGCCGAGTGGAAGAGAGTGAAAACCAAATACTGCAGTAAAAAGAAGGATACAGGTTATGGATACAAAGAGCTGGTGCTGTCTCAAAAGCAACCTGTACTATGAGACCAGAAGCCAACTTCAAGCCCCGGAGATGTTGATGCTTGGAAAAAAACAACGAGGAATTGGCATTTTCTCCCATTATCCCCACACACCTGGACTGCGGACTTCAGAGTCCATTTAGAAGTCAAGAGTGACATATATTCCCTCCAGAGAGGACTTTTCATGCTGGAATTAGGGGTGAGATATTTTGCAGTGCCCTTTTAGAGGAAAAGGGAAATCTATATATATACAGTACAGTGGACCCTTGTTATCCGCTGGGGTTTGGTTCCAGGACCCTCCATGGATAACAAAATCCGTGGGTGCTCAAGTCCCATTAAATACAATGGCATGGCAAAATGGTGTCCCTTATATAAAAGGGCAAAATCAAGGTTCACAATTTGGAATTTATACTTTTTGGGGAATATTTTCAAGCCGTGGATGCTTGGATAAAAAAAATCCATGGATAAAAAGGGTTGACTGTGTATATATTTGGATCCCCCCCCCCAAAAAAAAGAAAGAAAGAAAAAGGAAAAGGGATATTCCAAAAGAAATAAACGACCCTGATTTATTGGAATGGGTTTAGAACTAGAGGAGGAAGAGGGTCGAAGAGGACAACGAAAGCGGGGGGAGAAACTGAGTTTGTGATGGGTAAGGATCAGATGAACAACAGGCACCTTGAACACTGGAAATAATTATAATCAGAAAAGAAAAATTACACTCCTTATTAACCCTCTTCCTCGCTGCCCTACATCCCATCCTTCCTGCCTAGGACCCCCCCAAGACATCACATCAGACTTTTCCGGAACTGCGATTGCGTGCTGGGTTTGGATTTCGGGTCCGAGAGCTGGAGTTCGAGCTGCTTGTACAGGTTCCTTAGTTCAGTGACCTCCTGGAGAACTTGCTGGGCTTGGCTCCAGTTGGAGGAGGCCTCTCCCAGAAGCCTCTCGGTCTCCTGCAAGATGGCCTCCGAGTCCAGCTTGGAAGAAGAAGGGGAGGAGGATGACGAGATGGTGGTGGTAGCGGAGGTCGATGTCGTTGTTGTCGTAGCGGAGCAAGGCTCTTGGGCCGTCCGCTTCCCTTCCCCGTATCCCCTCACCTCTGTTAGAAGTTCCTGCGTCTTTTCAAGTTTCAAGGCGACAAGCTCCTGGATCCGGGCCAGCTGCTCCGGCGCCACCAAGGCAAACTGGTCCTCCAGGCCTTTCCTCAACACAGCCCGGTGCGCTGAGGACGAATCCCGACACGACAAGATCTCCTCCATGGAGGCGCACTTGTTCTTTTCTGAGAGGGTGAGTTTCTTTGGAACCTGAGGGGTGTACATGGTCCCCTTGTCGAAGGAGTCGTTGCGATGAGAGAACTTGTCCCAAGATGTCGTAACCTCCCGCCGCGGGAGGCTGTTTGTCCTGCTCTTTTCTGGCGGCTTGACGTTCTCCGAATCCGAACGCCTTCTCCCGGTGGTCAGTTGGGCAACGGATTTATCCAGGTCCACCCGGAAGGTTTCTTCACAGGTGCCATGGTCTTCTGGAGCAGCATCTTCTTCTTGGATCAAGTCAAGGGTCAGCATGCCATCAGAGGTTGAGGTAGATGCCTACAAAATGAGGGAAGAAGCAAACAAAAAGAAATGTCTACACATTCTGAGAATTATTTGGAAGCGTCACACCAATATCCTTGCATACTTCCACCTTGCCATTCCTCCTGACCTCTTATCTTCCTCAAAGATAATAAATTAGCATGAAGTGGGAAGATAAAGAAGGCCCAAGATGGATGGTTGACTAGTGGGCCCTCAAGGAATTTTCGTAACTGGATTAAGTCACAATGTTGGATTTTTGCAGGATGTAATTGTGTTGGACTACGACTCTGGAGACCAGGGTTCATATCCCTTCTGAACCATGAAACCCACTGGGTGACCTAGGGTAAGTCACATTCTCTCAGCTTCAGAGGATGGCAATGACAAATCCCCTCTGATGAAATATGCGAAGAAAACCCCATGATTGGTTCTCTTTAGGATCGCCACAAACGGCTTGAAGGCACACAACGACAACAAAGCTGCGACTCCATCTTTCCTCTCCCCATGCTGAGTTAATTGATTACAAACTAGCTTTGCACTTTGAACTCCATTTGCAGGAAGTGAAGGAAAGTTAGGACAAAGGGGAAAAGTGGGAGGAGAAGCGAGAAACCAGGACATTTTAAAAGCAGGCGAGAAAAGTGGGAAAGCAGATGATTAACTGAGACTGTCCCTTTTCCAGACTGGGACAACTGGAAGGTATGTATCTTTATCTTCTATTTGGAGTGTAAGGAGTGCTGTACATACCACAGCCATCAAGTGCCCCCGTGTTGGAGGCCGCCTCGAGTGCTGGATCTTCGCCCTGTCGCGGGTCAGGTGGGCCAAGTAGCTTTCCTCCTCCACCGTAACCTGGAAAAACCCAACAACAACACAAGCGCATTGTCAGTCGTCACAAGAACAGAACTCACAACACACGCTTTGTGCGGCAAGTGGAGCCTTGTGGTGAATAATTGATCCCTTTCGTTTTGGCTTTCACGGCAGAGATCATCTATCAGCTTCCCCAGGAACTCTCCGGAGTATTCGTTACTTATGGCAATTAGTCGGAGTATCTCGGTGGGAGAAGGAGGACCCATCTGCTGGCACTGCTTTCCAATTCAGAACCACAGAATCATAGAATTGGAAGAAACCCCAAGAGCCATCCAGTCCAACCCCCTGCCATGTTGGAACTCTCTATCAAAGCATCTCCGACAGATAGCCATCCAGCCTCTGTTTAAAGACCTCCCAGGAAGGAGACTCCACCACGATCTCTGACAGAGTGTCTTCCAATATAAAACAGCTCTTACTGCCAGGACGTTCCTCCTAATGTTGAGGTGGAATCTCTTTTCCTGGAGTTTGCATCCATTGTTCTGGGTCCTATGCTCTGGAGTAGCAGAAAACAAGCTTGCTCCATCCTCAACATGACATCCCTTCAAATACTTAAACAGGGCTCTCATATCCCCTCTTAATCTTCTCATCTCCAGGCTAAACATCCCCAGCTCCCTAAGTCTCTCCTCATAGGGCTTCATGGTTTCCAGACCCTTCACCATTTTAGTCGCCTTCCTTCAGACACGGCTCCAGCTTCTCAGCATCCTTTTTGGCCAGTTTGAAAGGCTGCAAATTCTTTTTTCAAACTGGGGAGCCATTGGCATGGGCCACAATTGGACCTCTCCTGCTCTATCATGTTCAGCTCCTTTACAGTTTGCACTCGCGGCCAGAGCAGATTCACCAGCTGTCAAATTGAACACTATGGATAGTTCCTTTAAAATTCACACTCAGTTTTATTTAGACAAGTCATCTATGAGACATGCTTGAGATGGACAAACTTACAATTTTATTAAAGGATAAAATAATCGATGAAAAAATCAAGACTGGGACACAATAATGAATTATTGCAGAGAAAGATGGTCCAAAGTTCAAGAAGAGAAAAGAAAACTGTCAAGAGTTAGCATCGGAAGGAAGTAAATCAGTATTAACCATTTAGAAAAGCTTTGATATAAAGAGGGGAGGAAGTTTGAAAAATAATATAATGTAAACCAATATGTAAAAGAGAAATGTGTCAGGATATGTTTCAGACAAAAATCAATAAAAATGACATTAAAATTCACACTCAGCATCACTTCCAGCTGCAATTTCAGCTGATGTTTGACTGCTTTTGTTGTTGTTTCAGGGTGTTTTTCGGGGAGGGAGGTTTGGAGGGCTCTGGGAGTTTAGGGGGGAGCCAAATGCCAAATTTTGAGGCATCTTTGGAACATCTTTCATGCAAAAAGAAACAAACAAGGTCATAAATTGGCCCAATTTTTTTTGCCACCCATAAATTGGGAGTCGCAGGGCTTTGCAGAACATCTTGAAGTCTTTGTTGGCTGCATTTGGGGGTCCCAAGGGCCACACTTTTCCCAGACTGTCCTAGCAGTTGGCATGTTGGATATGGGCAGTGGGTACGGAGGGAGGGACCCCTAAGGTTATGGAACATTTTGGCCCGACCCTTAATTCCCTCGTAAGGTAGCCTTCCCCACCCCAAAAGAGGGACACTGCCCTATTAGTTCCAGATCAAGCAGGAGACTTTTCAGCAGTCACCAAGGCAAAAGAGAGGAACTGACTCACCTCATCCAAGATACGGTTTTTGGCCCGGGTTATTGCCGAATTGAAAGCGTTGATCCAGGACTCTTTCTCTTCAGGGCTCACAGCCAGGAAGACAAGGTTGGGTGCCTAAGAGAGAAAGAGAGAAGGGAATCACATCAGCTGCCATTACGGATCTTGTTGTCTACATCCCCATCATCACAATCATCCATATTTCATAACTTGATGAATCTGTAGTTATATTCCAGAAATGCAACAAAATCCTATTAGTGAATTGCGAAGATGCATATCGGGGCATCGGCAAGAGTATTCCAATACACATCAGGTGCTCCTGATAAACATCAAGCATTTCTCATGCACATTAGACACTTGTGATGCACATTGGGGATGTCTGGTGCACAATGGGCATTTTTCATGCTCGCTGGACACTTGTGATGCACACCAGACACTTGTGATGCACATCAGGCACTTATGATGCACACTTGACACATCTGATGTGTGTTGGGTTCCACTCTGGGGCCTCCTAGACAGTCTCTAGATGTGCACTGGAGGCATGTCACATCAGTCACTCCACTGTCTGGAATTCCTGGAGCTGGGGAATTCTGGGCATGGTAGTCCCAAAAAGTAACTTCCCAAAACATCATGTTATAAAATGGCCAGCAGAAGGAGAAGGGGGATGAAGAAACAACAACCACGAAACTACTTAACAACTGCTATGAAACTACTTAATAACTGTGCCAGATCATTGCTCCACCTTGCCCAATCCTTTCTACTAAGACTGGCAAGGATTCAAGCAGAGGGGTAGGCTTCCTGGATCCGGTAAGGTTTGCAAGATGTGCCGAAAGGGATCAAACCAGGGATGAAGGGGCTCTACCTGTTGAGCTACCACCCCTTCCAGGTTTTTACTATGTCCAGATATGGACTGATAATGTGCCAGAGGGAGGCCACATGAAGGTGGCAGGTGTGTATGCGTGTGTGCAAGGAGACTTACTGTGTTCCCTGGTTCCTTGGAATGGGTGAGCAAAAACTTGCTATAGTTCTTTTTGCTCCTGCTTTTGGATTTCCTGAGCTCTTCGCACTTTTCGTAGTCATTCAAGTCAAAAACTTCTTGGGTGTTTTTCTCATCCTTGACCTGCAAAGACAGGGCAAACCATACATTTTATAAATGACAACGGGAGACTCCTTCTCAACTGGCAGATCCCAATTGCTTCTGAAAATAAAAGAAGAGACGCTTGTTATTTACAATTCTCCATTGTGGCCGTCTTTAAAATGAAGTTGAATGCACACTTTTGGGGGGACGCTTTGGCTATGGAGTTGCTGAACTGGCAAAGGGTTGGACTATAGGGTCTCCCTCCTAACCCTACATTCCTACAGAAATGAAGAAGGGAGTTGGATGAAGGAAGGGCAGCTTGTTTCAATAGGACTTACACCAAAGAACTTGCTGATGGATTATGCCAGGAGGGAGAGATCAGTTGCACTCCATCTCTTCTAATGGCACCCTATAGATACCCCCAAAACACACATGTTCTTTGCATAGATATATATGACTCTCACACAATGGAGAGGACAAGCATGATGTACCAGTGAATTTTGGAAGAAGAAGACATTTTTCCAAAAAAAAGAAAAAAAAAGAAAGATAGTTGAGAAGGCGGAGAGAAGTCTATTTTTATCCAGGCCAAATCTCTGCTGCTCGGCGAAACAGCACAGGATTTGCAACACATGATATAAAAACCCCGGCTCCTTTGTTGCTAAGCTCTGCGTTCCCCTCCAAGAGAGATTAGGCAAAGGGAATTAAAACGCCGCTGGCACCGAGGAGCGCAGGCTTGGGTTCAAGTCTGGACACAGGGAAAAAGAGCCTCTCTAGCGATAGATAGGTGAGAGAGACAGAGAGAGAATATTGTAGATAATAGATAGATGATATCATAGATAATATTGTAAGATAGACAGATAAATGATATTGAAGATAGATAGATAGATAGATAGATAGATAGATAGATAGATAGATAGATAGATGGATGATACTGTAGACAGACAGACACAGACAGATGATATAACAATAGATAGATAGACAGACAGATGATACTGTAGATAGATATATAATATGCTAGATACAGTAAGACAAATAAACAGATCATACTGTAGATAGATCTGTCTATCTGTCTTACAGTATCTATGATATCATCTGTCTGTCTATCCTATCATCTTTCTGTCTATCTACCTCCCTACTCTATCTGTCTTACAGTATCTATGATTATCTTATCCATCCATCCATCCATCTGCCTATCTACAGTATCATCTATCTGTCTATTTATCTGAGTTTCTTCATGGACAGGGGGTTAGACAAGATAATCGTCCCCACTCTCCATTCCTCTGTTTTCCTGACGTTTAGCCCTCTTTAAAAAGCCTTTCTGCCTCTCTCCTGCTGGAGGGACCAGCGTCTCATCCTCCATCTTTCCCATCTCATTTCAGGGTCACGCGGGAGAGGCAAGTGCGAGGAGGAGCAAGAGGGTGTTAGCAATGGGGCCGGAGTGATAACTTAATGGAACATCGTGGCTCGTTCCTGCCAGGCAGCACACACCACATATATATGCATTTTCTCCATTACAGAGAGCAGCCGAGCGGGGAGGGAATGGCTGTATCGATTGCCGTTTTGCATCATGTTGACCTCATGTAGCTTCTACATGGAGATGATCGAGGGCCGTGTCTCTTAGGAATCGATGGCAGGGAAAGGAAGCGCATGGGCTGAGCATTGGGACACATGGGTTAGGCACATGAGACAGAGAGTGACTGAGGGAGACCAAGAGGTCCAGGACCAACCATGGTCTCCATGTCTGATGTGACGCATGAATCGCACCATGCACCAATTTGGGCTGAAGGGCAACCGTGGCCCAACGAAGCAAAACACCAAAGGTGCAGCCCAATGGACATGTGGGTCTGTGCGCACATGGGTCCCCATGTGCAACTCCGGTTCTGCAACCTTGAACTGAATGCAGACATTTTGCACCAGACCAAGGTCTCCAATTGCTCCTGGAGGAGGGAAAAAAACCTCACAGAGCTTGGATGGATTCCATTATGGGATTGCAACTCTGAGAATCCCCCAATAGCATTAAAAGGGGGTGCTGTGTTCATGGAGAGGGATGCCCCTTAGAAATGTTTTGGTGTTAAAAATGCCAGGCTCCACTCCCATTAAACTGGGGACGGATGGCTCTGGATTGCATGGTCCTCTGGACACTGTTGAACTGCTAATTCATATATTTTAAAATGTAAGTTTCTAGTCCTCAATATGATTCAAAGCTCTCTGGACGCTGGAGACACCAAGAGAAACATTGCTGTTGTTGTTGTTGGGTGCCTTCAAATCTTTCTGGACTTACGGAGACCGTGAAGTGAAGCTATCATGGGACTTTCTTGGCAAGATTTGTCCAGAGGAGGTTTGCCATGGCCTTCCCCTGAGGTTAAGAGAATACAACTTGCCCAAGGGCACCCAGTAGGTTTGCACGGCAGTCTCCCCTCCAAATATTAACCAGGACTGACCCTGCTTAACACCCACGGTCCCCAGTTTGACACCACTTGATCCACCGTGGCTCCATGCTATGGACTTTTGGGCACTGTGTTGTGGCATCAGAGCTCTCTAACAGAAAGGAATAAATAGCTCACTAAATCAGAATTCCATCGCATTGAGCCAAAGCGGTGTCAAACTGCATCAATTCTGCAATGCAGATGTAGCCATAGTTCCCCAAATTACAAATCCCAGGATGCCGCAAGGTGGACCCCATGGAAGTTTAAGTGGAACCAAACTGCCATAATCGAGATGTGGGGATGCACCCCCAATGCTCCAACCAATTCTTTCAACTGCCATTTTTAGAAACATTTCCTCTTAGCTCTTCCTGGTTGCTTTTCCGTCCACCTGCTCCTCTCTCCAGCACACCATCCGGGTATCAAATGTCCCGTAACCGGAGCGCTTTGGGTGTGCGCCGTCTTGCCGTCTATAATCACTTTTCTGCATCTCTAATGCCTGGGTTTCCTACTGGCCAAGCAGCTGTTTGGTTTCATGGTAATTAAAACCCCACGTCTGCTGAAAAGCCGCTGGCTTTAAGCCCCATTAGGGACTGAAATGAAACCCGAGGTAGGGGTTACCCTGCTTTCCCCCCCTGGAATTCATCCCTTGACACCCCAAAACGCAGTCATTCCTAAACTCTGGTCCTCCTGGTTTTTGGACTCCAGCTCCCAGAAGCCACAGCCGCAGAATCATAGAAGCTTGGCCAATAGTTTGGGATCCTGGGAGATGAAGTCCAAAACAACTTGCAAGGCCATAGTTTGGGAATCATTAAAGATGAGAATTATGGAAACATTTGGACGCCCATTGTCTCGATTCGGAAGGGACAATCCCGATTCATCCTGTCCGCTGCTTATAAAACTCCCTGGTTTCTCTCTGGGCATCTCTCAGAGGTTGGACTAGGTGACCCTTGGGACTCCCTTCCAATGCTCCAATTTGTTTTGTGACTTGACTTTGCCCCAATCTCATCTGTCATCCCCACAGGACAGATATCACAAGCGGCCAAGGATCGAGGTAGCCCCAAGAAACCAACAGATGCACAAGAAACCCCAAATCCGCAGCAGGTCTGAGGTTCCTTCTCCGTCCCCTCGGGACAGCTTTGGCTCTCAACCCTTGTGATGCCTCCTTGGCGTTGAAATCTCCACCCACACACACAAAACACACAAGCTGCGAAGGCAGGCACAGCCTCCCCAACACCATGACAACTAATCCCATGACGGCAGGATGGATCCGCTCTGGGTGTTAGTACGAACTTGACGATCTTTCTCTCTCTCTCCCCAAGATGTACTGAATCCTGAGCGGATGCAACACACACAATGCACACAAGAAGCCTCCATCCGTGGCTGTCCCATTGCAACTAAGATTAAGCATTCTCTTGCCAACCTTTTGTTGTCTTTCTGTTGTTGTTGTTGTTGTTGTTGTTGTTGTTAATAGCCCAGCCTTGGGACTGAAGGAAGGGTTCAAGGAGGAGCCCTTTCCCATGGTCTTGACCCCAGACTTGCTCCTCCAGCTCTTAACAGATCAAAATCCCCCCTTTTAAAAAAAGAAATATCCAAACAGTCTCATGACTCACAGTATTATCTGGGGAAAGATATTCTATGCTTCCCATGCATTTTGCTGGTGCAATTAGTACAGAATGGGGAGTCAAAGTGGTGTCAAAGTGGATTATTTCTGCAGTGCAGATGCAGCCTTAGTCCTGTCTCAATACCATTTTCCCCTCCTTCCCTCTCTCTCAGGTTTTAGGGAGCATATTGTATGCTTTCCATACATTTTGCTGCAATTCATGCAGAATGGGAAGGATCCATCACATTCCCTGTTTGCCCTCCAAACTCTGTGCCAAAAAGCAAAAACACTGGATTTGCAGATTCAGTTTCAGAAGAGGAAAGGCGAGGAAAGACTGAGAAATGGGTCTCTCTCTCTCTCTCTCCTACCTCCTTTTCAGAGATGTAGAGCTGGTCCCCCTTCAGGACCACATAACGGTTCTTCCAGATCTCCCGAAAAATGCCTTTCCCGCAGAATTTCCTGACCCAGCCAACTTTTTCTGGCTGCATTGGCTGCTGGTTCACATCTTGGAGCCCCTGCGGGGATGGAAACAAGACACACAAAGGATGGAAAGGGGGAAGAGGAGAAGAAAGGAAAGTGTTAAAAAAAGGGGGGGGGGCTTTGTTATTATTATTATTTTGTAAAATAAAATCAATGCTCACCTCCCGCCAGCACCTCTTCCCCAAACTGCAATGGAGAAAATCCATCATCCCTTCCCCCCAAATCCATCCCTTTCCCAAAAGCTGTTGCAAAGGGACACAAAAGGGACAGTTTTGTGCATTTTACTGGCTGGCTTTCTCAAGCCAAGCTTGGATTTCCATTCATTTTAAGATCCTTATTTCCCTTCTTTTAAATGCACCCACACACTCAAAGGATAAAGCGGGCCCAGATACAGTAAATAAAGATATCACCAAATAGCCACCAGGCTCCTGCCATCACCTCCTCTTCCTCCTCCTCCGTTGGCATTATGTAAGGAGAAAGGAGCAAGGGTCCTGATCCATGTTCTCGGCCCAGTTTGCAATTCATCCTCGACCTAAATCTATTTTATTTTCCTTTATTGAAAACACAATGCTTTCCTCGGTGCTGATCCTGCTCTCCAAAGGCCCTCCGTTTCTCTAGGCCTGGTGTTGCATTACCCATTATGGCAATTTTTTAGCTCAATCCCTTTCTTTCTATCCCCTGCTTTTCCAGCAATAGCTTTTTATCCCTGGGAGTGCCAAAAATATACAATTGGACACCCCTTCCATGTCAATTGCCTGCAGAATAAAAGCCAAATGCATCCATCCTAATGTCAAGTGCATGCACAATGAAAGCAAATGCATCCCAGTTGCAACTGCAATTGCATGCAGAATGAAAGCAGCATTAAAACCAGAGACCTTAAAGCCCACAAATTTGGGTTACTTGCCATTGCATCAAATAGTAAATCAGTTTATAGAGTAAGTGAATATTTCAGGAGATGGGAAAGATGCTGGAAAGGACGAAGGAGGACAACAAAATAATGACCACCTACAGAAATGTGTGTGTTACTGTTACTTCATCCTTTCCCCCCAATCACCAAAACCATTGAATTTTGGGGGAAAGGTGGAGGTTAGAGGAAGCATTGCGATGAATGCAAAATGACAGCAAGGCACTCACCCGCTTGGCAGAGTTGTTTTTCTTCATCATTCCCCAGCAGTCAGCCAGAAAAGGGGGCGGCTATGGGGATATTGGGGGGGGGGGGGGGGGGGGGGGGGAAGGGGATTGGGGGGTGTAAGGGAGGGAAGAAAAGGGGGAACAATTCAGGCGGATTTTGAAGGATGGAGCCAGGAAGAGGAGGTTTGCTCGGATCTGTTTAGAAAGTGCCTTTGATGGAGGAGGGTTGAAATAAAAAGAATTAAACCTCCCTTCTTCTTCTTCTTTTCCTTCTTTTTTCCTGTCTTCTTTCCTCCTCTTCTTAAAAGAAAAGTGAAAAGTCTTTGGGGACACGAAGGTCCAGCCTGGCTTGGCGGAGATGCCCAGACATCTTCAGAGACACAAAAATCCCATCTGTTCCCTCTGGTCTTCTCCTTCTTCTTTCCCTCCTCCTGCTGCTCTTTCTCCTTCTGTTTCTTTCTTTCTTTCTCTCCTTTCTTTCTTCCTCTCTAGCAAGCAGGGCTCTTTCCTCCTGGGCTCCACAGCCCCATCTATAGCCAGCCCAGCCTGTGACGTCCTCAGAGTTCACCATTTATTTATTTGCTTCAAAAGAGAAAAGGGGAAATTGGGGGGTGGGAAGAAGGGATGGACTTAGAGGAGGAGGGAGGAAAAAGGGATGGGAGGGAAGGAGGGGGGGCTCCTCTTCTTTGTTTGAGTCCTCCAAGGCAAGGGAGGTCAGGGATGGAAAGAGGGGGAAGGAGAAAGGGGGGGAAAAGGAGGACAAGAAGGGAAGCTGGCCATCTCCAGAGATGGAGAAGTAGACCAAGGAAGAGGAGGAGGAGAGGAAGAAAAGTATACCTTCCAAGCTTTCACTTATGAAATCTGGATGTCCAAGCAACCTAAGAGTCAGGTCAAGAGGGCAAAAACGATTAATGAGGAAGAACAGATAAACTAGGAGATGTTGCAGCAGTTTGCTTTTGCTTGAGCCAACTGGGAAGGGCACAATTCGGCTCTCTCCTCTCTTCTCCTTTTGAATGCAAGCTCCTTTTGCCATTTCAAACCAATTCGCAGCAATTGGAGTAAAAGGGGGAAAGCGGGAGGAGGAGAGAGAAACCGGGACATTTTAAAAGCGGATAAGAAAGTGGGATGGCAGAGGAGTAACTGGGACTGTCCCTGGCAAATTGGGACAGACGGAGGGTATGTTTTAAAGTTCCACTAGACACTATCATGAGCCACATTTGGAGCAAAGTCCCAATGTTGAGACTGTGAGGACTAGAAGCCTGCATATTTTTCCATTCACAAAAGAGGGGATTTCCAAGCTGGAGATCGCATTCTGGCTTCTGCAAGATGATATGTTTTTTCAGGAGATGTTAAGCATGGATGTACTTAACCAGAAGTATATATTTTTGGAGATTTCAACAATGACTCCCAATCCTGGGGAAAAAGAGGGATAAGGAAAGTAACATCATTGTAACAGACAGCCTTGGGCTCCTCCTGGGAAGGCCAACTCCTCCAACCGAAAGGGATACGGAACAATAGGCTCAGAGGAAAAACATTGAAATAAATAACAATTCTGATTTAGATTGTTACAGAGGGAGAACATGAAGGTATTTTTCATACCCTCCAACGTTTCGGGGGTATGAATTGGGACACATGCGGCCAAGCAACATTCAAGCATTGACAAGATGGCAAATGTTATGATTGAGGAGGAACAGACAAGCTAAGAGGCTGCAGCGATTTGCTTTTGCCTGAGCCGATTGAGAAGGGCACAATCTCCTCTCCATCCTTAATTTTTGATAAATGCAAACTCCTTTTGCATTTTGATCTTACGTAGTTTGCAGCAATTGAAGTGGGACAATTGGGAGGATATGAACCTTCTTTTAGCTAAAGACCAGAAAGACGAAGAAGAGGTTGCATAAGGAAAGAGGGGCTTTGGAGAGGAAATAAATAAACACAGCTGAATGGATGCAGACAGAGAGATGCCTTCTCTCTTAAAGCATTAACTTCCTATTTTCTTCTTTTCTTGCAGGCTTCGAAGGGGATGGATCTAAAGTTCCTAAAATACCTTTCGCACCACCAAGTGCTGGTGTTGCAGGTGCGAGAGCCGCACATCCGTCCTTCCTGCCTGCCTCTTTCTCTGACACACACTCTCTCTTGCACACAAAGTGCATCTTTTTAGCCCGAGGGCAGCGCTTGGCTAGTGCCAAAGTTTTGCTTCGTTTTAATTAGAGCAAATTAATTCCCCCTTTTCCTTTCCGTCCTCTTCTTTGTTGCTTGGTTTTGGAGAGCTCAGGCCCAGAGCTGGCATCGGAACATCTCTGCGCAAAGCAGGAAACTCCAGCGTTTAAGGTTTTGGAAAGGTGCTAGCACTGCGCAGTGGTTTGAGCATTGTACTAGGGACTCTGGAGACCAGGGTCCGACTCTCAGACCACAACAACATGCCATATCCCCCCCCCCCAAAAAAAACCCAATGGATTCTTGGTATCTGTTGGGTTTTAGTTTCAGGACCCCCCATGGATACCAAAATCCATGGATGCTCAAGTCCCATTAAATACAGTGGCACAGCAAGATGTTATCCCTTGCATAAAATGGCAAAATCAAGGTTTGCTTTTTGAAAGTTATCTATTTTTAAAGTATTTACAAACCTTGAATGCTTGAATTAGTAGATCAAAAAGTCCATGGATATGGAAAGCCAACTGTATCTCTGTTTGAAAGCTCTCTGCCCATTCCCTAAATCTCATCCGTTTTGATGTTTCCTTGTGTCTTTGGGCTTCCCAGCAGACCAATTTCACTTATTTATCCGTAGCATGGAGACAATAAAGATTAAAAAACGGAATTACCGCCGGACACGATGCGCTGGTTAATTTGATCCGACTCATTAATTCCTCCAAGCAAAGTTCCAGTTACAGCTCTGTCTATTCCCAAATGATGGAAGACAAAAGAAAACGACTCAAACCCTCTCCAAGAAGCCACTAACAGAGTCGATAGCAGCTAAAGATATGTAAAGGACAAATCGGCTTCCTGTGGGGCGGTTGGCGTCTGGAAAAGTTACTTTTATGGCACACAACTTCCAGAATCCCAAAACAGCTATGGCCAAGTAGAGGACTCTAGGAGCTGGAGACTTTAAAAGCAATTTTTTCCAAGTTCTGCATTGATTCTAGCCAAGGCTTTGCAGCAGATGCCCTTTCTAATAATTGCAAGGGGGAAAAACAAAAATAGGTTATTCTACTCTCTTAAAATACATTCCATCCATATCAAAGATACATTCAGGTTTGGCATTGTGTCACTGACTAAACTGAAATAGCTTTCTCTTGCACACAAAGTCTTGGTCTTTTATATTATTTGGGACTAGAACTCCTAGGAATTGTTGCTGTCCAGATGCTGTTCAGATTGCAACTCCCATCAGCCCCCAGCTGGCATTACAATGAGGAATACTGAAAGCTGCAACCCAACAATATCAGGATTGCATGCTTCCCAGCCACAATTTAAAACCTCTTTCTTCTGGGGAGGTTTTATGGAAATATATCAAAGACAAGCCATGAACTCCCACACATACAAACACACATATATAGAAACATAAAGTCATAGAAATACTTATACGTTGCAAATGGAAAAGGTAAAGTCTGCTATATGCAATGAACAAATATTCCCATAATTCTTCATTTCATGACTATATAGATTGCTTCTGTAATAGATGTAAAAATAAAGATTGCTTCTCTAATCTTTGCATTGCGTTCCGTATTCTTTGTACTGCTTCTGTATTATCTGTTTCACTTCCATATTCTTTGCATCCCGCTTCCGCCCCCAAAGAAAGCCTTAGAAATACAGATATGGTGAACCATGTTGGTCTTTTAATGATTAAACGTGATTTTTCAGCATCTGAGTCCTATCTCCCCACTTTTTTCATGCAAAACAACTGTTGCAAATCACCCGCTTCCGCTCAACCTCCCCACAAGTTCACTTCCCCATTGGAAATGAAAAGAATACAAGTGGTCTGCCATAAAACCACGAGGTCCTTTCACAATGACAGTTTGCAGAACTTTGCTTTTTTCTTTTAGAGGAACTGGATTTATAACACAAGGCTGGTAACGGAGTTAAAATGACAACAAAGTTTGGGAATTAAACCATTTAAGAGCAACTTGAGGACAGACAGAAGTCGGGGAGGAAATAGGTAAAGGGATCTCCCACATGGGAGACATTGTTTTGACATCTCAACCAGACCTTGTGGAAGTATGGAGTAAATGTTTCTGTAGACCCTCGTGTTGGTCCCTTTCAGCCCCTTGCAGAAGTATAAATAAAAATGCATGATAAACAGAATGGTAACTAGATTTCAAGAAGGGAGACATGATTACTCTCCAGGCAGTCGCTTTGGACGCAATGGATACAACAAACACAGCAGATGTGGATCACTCCAAAATGGTCCAAAGAAGAAACCACAGGGAAGGACAACGGATCAGTTCACGCGTCGCGTGGACGTCCTCATGGTCCCTTGAACCGTCTCCAGGCCTCGTCCGCGGAAGCCGGACGACGAAACCTCTTCCAGGAAGCTGGAGGAAAAGAAAACCACATTCGGAGATGTAAAGGAAGGGACCTTGCAAAAGGAACATGGCTTTCCTTGGGGTCGGAGAAGTATTAATCTGGGTATCTTACGGTTCCACAGATTAATCCGTCTACCCTGCCAAACACGAAATTCCAGCTCTGTGGATGCAGAATGGTAATGGAAAGGAAACAGAACCAGAAAGAAGTTAAAGCCATATTTGTATACAACACACATGCGTATGATGCCAACCACAAGGGGTTTATGGCCAAAGGTATGAAAATAGGAGGACATCTCATCTAGTCAAGAATTCAGTCTCCACAAAGTAGGTCCTGTTTTGGGAAGTCCAAGGAATCCTCTGCAAGCGATCCTCTCCCTCGGCCCCCAAATCATATTTTTTTTCTGCTCCAACAGACTTCTTGGAGCTGTGTTTTAGATTTGGTGGCTTGCAGAACCAGAGATACAAGATATGAGATGAGCCCCACAACAAGACAAAATAGGGTCTCCATAAGTTGGAAATGACTTGAAGCACATGACAACAACAATGACAACATGATCCTCCTTTCCATCATTGATTTAACAAGTCTACCCTACTAACCAGTAAGACCCAGGTTGTTTAAACCTGGCTAGGACTGGACTATACCCCTCTCTTTAAAAACCAAAGTTCTTCCCTCCCCCTAAAAAACAGACAACTCAAGGAAGGGGAATTTACTCTTTAATATTCCAGCTTATCATCTCCGGTTTGTTAGCGCTTATTAATCTAGACAGAGGACCAGATGGCGGTCATTTCGGAATGAATTGATTCAATTTACTTTTATGGGGCTACTGGTTGCATTAGGGCCGGATGAAGCAAAATGAACCTAATCTGAAACCAAAAGGACCCAAAGAGGAAATGTGGGGTCAGTTTGGAGACCTTAGAGCCCCCAAAAATATGATGGTGGGGCTTCCATGCCTTCCTCCAAGACTCTGAAGCATCTCTTCAGGCTTGCAAATTTGGTCTGCAAACATGGGAGGAGAGAAACGGGGGCATGGGACTCAATAAGGAGCGCATTTCCCATGGTTCCCATTGTCAGCAAAACAGCTGGATGCCGGACCAAAATATGGCATTAAGTCCAGCTGGCAAGCAACAATGGAAAGAAGGGATTTGGGAGCACTTACACCGGCCACGAGGAAGCATTAGCGGGGAAAATCCCCTTGTTTATTTTCTGCGATAAACCTAATCTGAATGGGAGGAAGGGGATGGCTGCAGAGCACCTCAAAAATAAGCGAGGAGGGAAATCCTAGAGAGTAAAATGAGCGACTCTTTTCTTCCTTCTCAAAGCTTGGAACATCTTCCCCTCTTTTGCATCACAACTTCCAGAATCCCATTTGCTTTTGAATTAAAATTCTAGGATTCTGGGAACTGGAGTCCAAAAGAGAGGAAAAGAGTGTGGTGGGGAATAGAGAAATGTCTTAGCAGTGAAAAGTGCCAGCTATAAGTCAGAAGCTTATTAGCCATTACTGGAAGATGAACATACCGAAAAAGATAGCAGGTACTAGGATTTTAGGAAGAAGAAAGGTGGTTTTGGCATGGGGACAAGGAAATGTATTACGGAAGTTAAGGAAGAAGTATTAAAATTGGAAGAAGGAATATCAGTCATTATAACATACGTTCAACGGGTCTATCGACCATAAATAAAGATTGATGGATTGATGGTTATAACGTACGCAGATGACGCCATGCTACTAGAAGCAGATAGCAAAGACATAAAATGACTACAGAGGAAATGCAAGGGAGAAAATCCAAAGGCAGGTTTACAGCTGAACATGACCAAGACAAAAATAATGAACACAGGTGGCCATATATGTACAATAAAAACAGAAAAGGAACAAAATTTGGTAGGCCGGTCTTCTTAGGGCATATCCTGACTGATTAAATAGACCAGAGAGTCTCAGATTTTGTCCCTGTCCTTTCCAGTTTTGCTTTGGCAATTGATATCCATTTTGTTTTGGAGATCGATGTCCTAGATTTTTTCTTTCTGTCAACCCATGGTACTTTTATATCAGCTCTCCAGGTTGGTGTGTTTTAACCCAGTGTTAAATTGGAAAAACACAGGAACAAAACCTAGTACTTTTTAATCAGATGGGAAGTGAGTTTTGTGTCTTGGTGCAGGACTTGAACCCTGGTCTCTGGAGTCCCAGTCTAGGACCTTAACCACTAGGTATAGTAACCCAACAACATCTGGAGAGCGCGCGCACACACACATCCTTTCCACTTTGAGCCTCGCAATAATCCAGATAATTCCTACACCAGGGAATTTATTCATCCGAGCAGCGATTGTTATTTTTAACAATTATCATCAAGATTGGGGGACTAAAACAGGCTTTAGGGCTGAGATGGGGGGAGCAACGGATCATTTAACCGGAGCCCGTATTTGGGGGAAGGGAGAACACAAGCTAATTTCCTCCAGCTTTGGTTTTTAAAAATGTGGGTTAATACAGACTTGCCTTTGTAACCCACTTTCGGGGAGTCGGTTAAATCTGCAGACTGATTGTAGGGCAGGAGTGCCATCGTTTGGTCTTTTGCTCATTAAAAAGGAAAAATAAAATGGGAAGAAATGTTAATTATCTCCATTGCACAGATATCCTATACAGAGTTGAAAAAGAAAATCCTCTAGTAATTCTGTCCTGCGCTGCGACAACCGGTGATGCTACTTACCCGGTTAAGCCAACGGGGAAATTCATGCAGTTTTCCCCAAATGAACACAACTCAGCCCCGAGTCTCCTAATGTTCGTGGCTTAGGGGCAAATTCTCCCCTTTTGGGGATCTCGGTTCCTACTACGAGGAAAAGGATGGGTGCAAATCTCCATCTCACCGAGGAGAATAAGAGCTTGCTACAGTTCCCAAGGCTTGATTTCTTGCTGCAACTTGCAAAGACTGGGACTTTAAACTGAGACTACCTTTGCAATATTAAATTATAAGTGGCCCCGCAGAATCCAGAAAGAGGTATACATGCACCTCGGTTCCATGTTTGTTGTATGATTGTTAAATACATATACTTGGACTTTAAACTGAGACCACCTTTGCAATATTCAATTATACATGGCCCCACATGCATCTCTGTTCCATGTTTGAATTCCCTGACACTTCATGGGATGCATGGAACACTTATGGACGCTTCCTATGTGTCACATTTGTTATATAATTTGTTGTATGATTGTTAAATATATATACTGGGACTTTAAACTGTGATTGCATTTGCAATATTCAACTATAAGTGGCCCCACAGAACCCAGAAAAAGGTATGCATAGATCACTGTTCCATGTTTGAATTTTTGGGGGGGCTCCAGTTCCCAGAAACCCCTTAGAATGGGGGGATTCTGGAAACTGGAGTCCAAAATAAAGAAGACTTTCCCTCAGTTTCGTCTCATGGCAGGACCTAACCTGAGATGAGGTCAGCCGAGATCCCCAAGCGACTTTGGATGCACAATCGCATGATTCCCACCTTTTAAAAATAAGCAGTTCATCTTGGGACAATTGCAGAGCGCAAATGAGCAAGACACCTCTCGAGGGAGGAGTGTTGGTGGTTAAAATAAGCCCAACAACGTTGTTGCAAGGTACACGGATGCTGCATTTATATTTAATGAAGGTCTAAAAGCTCCCGATAAGGCAGCCGAAGCGTGTGGTGCTCACAAGGCAAGGGTTTGTAAGTTGCAAAGTGCTCGCTCAGGCAATTTGTGTTTCTAAAAGGAGGCACTGGAGAAGAAAACACACACACACACCCTGACAATATACCACCAGGGTCTCCTCCTCACCCCACTCACTGTAAACCTTGCTGCCCCCAGGGCTAAGAAATCTGGATCGGTCAGAAGATGCAAACGTCTATCGCTCTTTGAAGCTTCACGGGAGGACAACACAACAATACACAACATCTGTGACCACCATGACTTTGTTTTTGCAAGAGTATGCCATACCTTTCTCTTTCTCCTCCTCCTCCTGTTCTCTTATTCCTTATTTCTTTTCTTCCCCTACCTAGAAATTTTCCTGCCTAGAAAATGCTGTTTCTTTTGCAAAGCAACCATGTGCGAATTTGGTGCAGTGTAAGCCTTGAATTATGAATAGACTTTGGAAACTTCATGGTTCTTGATGACGTCCTCACAGCAGGAAGAAAACTGTTATAGTTACTCATTGATCTCATTGATTCTTCAGAGAAGAAGCTTAGCAAAGAATTAGATTTCTCCTCAACGTACCTTTTTGTGTTGTGGATAACGGTGCCACCCAGCACGATCCGGACTCCGGGGGTGGTACGGTTCAGATTGTAAACCGCCAGGGCCTCTTCGTACGTGGCCCCTCCGATCATGAAGACAATGATGTCTTGTGGCCTGCGACAAAAAGGGAGAGATTCAAGAAAGGAAATAGAAAACAGACAAAAAAGGGTAAATCGTCACATTAACTATTTACTCAAGAAAATCCTGGTCTGCCTCAGTTTCCCTCACCCAAATGAGATCTATCTCCCTGAACCACTAGATCATATGTTGTGTCATCCCACTTTTTGACTGCTTTCCTCCTCAACTTTCTTCAATTCCTCTCATAGTAGCTAAAGAACAACTACAAGTTGACTCTCCCTGATCCATATCAGTTGGGACCAGAAGCATTTGGGATTTTTCTTTTTAACTGCCACCACTTTAACTGCCATGGCTCCATGCTTCTGGGCACTGTAGTTTTGGAAGACATTTATAGCCTCTTCCATCAGAGAGCTTTGATGCCTCAGCAAATTACAAATCCCAGGATTCCACAGCACTGAACCATGGCAGTTAATGTGGCGTAAATCTGGATTATTTCTGCAGTGTGGATGGAAGCTAAAAGGGTTAGGAATGCCTAAAAACATGACAATGATGTTCCCAGGTGGGCAATGATGGAAGGCTAGGGGGCCATATTGCAACAGGGCTGCAATATGTGGCCCCCTAGCCTTCCACCATTGCCCACCTTTGCTTTTTATTGTCCCACAAATTGCAAAAATGTGGCTACCATCACATGGATTCCCCCCTGCCCCCAATGGCATCTTTCTCCTTTTGTAAAGCATCCATCCTGAACATCCATCCAGCCAGAGGCAGAAATGTTATTTTTCTGGCCCTGATACAGAAGATAAAACATTGCAGGATTCCAGCAGAAGGTCAGAGAGGAAAAAAGGAGAGAAGAAAAGCCTTTTTGTGCCTTTTGAAACAGAAGACCAGATAGGGAGGAACCTTTCTGAAAAGTGTTGCTATTTCTCAGCAAGCAAGAAGGAAAGGACAAAAAAATTGAATGATTGCATTCCTTGTTTTTTCACAGCAAAGATTTACATTTGTGCATGTGTGTGTGTGTGTCATACCCCCCAACATTTCACAGATGAGAGACATCAGTGTGTGGTCAAGATGGCAAAAGTTAATGTTGAGGAAGGACACATAAGCTCAGATTCAGGGCAGTAACTTCTTTGATGGAGTCTCTCCATCGGGAATGATTTTCTTTTTTTTCCTGCTGCCTTCCACCTTTCTTCCAAGTATTACTTTCTTTTCGAATACATGCAAAATACTACAGCCTCACCTTAGCCATCTTGGCTTTTAGGGAGAGCTTGGAGTTAATAATAATGCTAGCAATAGTGGAATGAAAAGAGGGAGAGTGCATTACTGGAGGATTGCTTCCACCAAGGAAGTCCTGCCTTTGCAAGACCCAAGGAGTGCTGTGGAGGATGGGGACTTTTGGAGGTCTCTCATTCAAAAGGTTGAAATAAGTCGAAGCCAACTTGTTGGCAAACAACAACATGGACCAGGAAAGGTTCAGAGAAGTGGAAAAACATGACAGAAGGAAAAACCATCTATTTGGGATGAGTTCTCCCACCACACCCTCCATGTATCCTCCCCTGTTTTATCAGGCTCCTGGCGATCATCCCAGAATTTGGCCAGGCTGGAAGGGAAAAAAAAGGCAGCCAATGCGTTTGCGTAACTCCTGGAAGCTGACTGACACACATACACAACCACATAGCCCCGGGCGAAAGAGCCACACGTGTCAAGGACACCCAGACAGGCGACGAAGCAGAAGCAAAACCCGCTA
>NC_056530.1:31667347-31738273 GCF_019175285.1 Sceloporus undulatus
CTGTTTGGAACGCTCCAAAAACTCTTTGTACAAAACTCTTTTTCTTCAACCCTTTTAAACCCTTGGGCCAAAACTCCATTTGGACTTCCTGGAATATTTTAATGTCTTCCTTTAAACCTAGGACACACAGAAGCCTGGAGTAGGACTTTGGGGCAGGTATAGAAGGGCATGATCCGCAGAAAGGGCCCCCACAGCCCAGCAATGCACACATGGCTTGGTAACGTTATGGTTTCTTCAGACTACAACTCCCAGAATCCTTAGCTATCATAACATAGTCCCTTCTCACCAAAAAATCACTTTTCCCAAGCACAGGGGCTATTACAATGTGTTGCAGTGAAGGAAACAAGGCACCACCTGGCCACTTTTCAGTAATACTTTAGTAATCGATTCTTGCCCCAACAGAGATGGGGTCCCTCCCAAGTCTTTGATTCTGAGGAATCGCATACAGATGTTGTGTTAACAAAGGTACAAACAGCAGCACAATCCTATTTACCAGCCCCAGACCCAATGAGATCAGGGGACCAGAGATACAATTGTCAACCTTCAACTGCCAGGAGAGTTGGCATCTCTGGATGCTATGCTATAGAAAAAGAAGACTAAGAAGACAACCACTAGGTTCACCTGCCTTGGAGGGATCAACTCATCAACCAACAATTTCCAGGTCTCTTTAAAAGACGGCTCTTTCCCATGCTCAGTGTTACCTTTACCTGTCCCGAAGTGTGCTTGCACCCAGGTAGGGATACAGGTTGTCTTTCAGTTTCCCCTTGATCACCTGGTCCAGAGTTTCGTGCAAAAGAGGCTGATGCTGGGTATAGACGTTTTCAACTCCCTTCAGAAGGACACAATCTCAGCATTAGCATCAAATACAATACAAGTTGAGTTTCCCTTATCTGAAATGCTTGGGACCAGGAACATTTGGTTGTTTGTCAGATTTTTGCATATGCCTCATGAGATCTCTTGGAGATGGGAGCCAAATCTAAACACAAAATTCAGGTCTGTTTTGTATTTACTTTATGCACGTAGCTTGAAGGTAAATTTATAAGCAATATTTTGAATAATGTGCGTGAAGCAAAGTCTGTATACACTGAACCATGAGAAAACAGCCACCCAGGTGGACCATTTTGGATTTTGGAGTATTTTGGAATTAAGGATAAGGGAGACTCCATCCATAGGACGAACATACATGTAGTTCTTATCATGCACCTTATGTACATCCAACCTTTTCCACCCAGAACCAAAGCTCAAACCAGCTTTAAAAATGGAAACAGATTCTCCCCTTTTTCCTTAGCTGTTCCAGGACGCAAGGAGCAAGATAACAACGAGCAAAGTCAATAATGCATCAGTTTGAATCCTGTACCTTGAGCCCTTTGAGAAACTGTTTGGTCATGGCCACGGCATCCTTGGAGCTGAAGAGGTCGCTCCCTCGAACACGCTTCCCCCCATATTCTATAACAGCAGAGACCAGCTGTTTGGAAAGAAAAACACAAAATGTAGTTAGTTAGATTACAATCTCATCCTACCTATATATACTCAGGGGCTGAAATCTTGATACATGTGGCTGCTACAAGATAAGCTTTACTGGTGGTCGAGGATGCCGTCATTGAGAAACATCCCAGCGCTTTCACTGATGGGGTCCAGTATCCCCTCACAATCAATTGGAAAACTGGGGTTCTAAACAAGGATAGTAGGACTGCATAATATGCAAGGGATCCATTCTGGGACCCTTTGGGTTATATGATGTTCATATATAATAAGGAATACTATGCCTCTGAAATGAACTATGTATCCTCTCTAGGCATTTTCTAGGTCCTCCAGTGCAATTTTATGATACGCTTCTGTCGGAAGTGAACCATAGTCACTCTGGAAGTCCTAGAGATTCCTAAAGGTGACATTTCTTTAGGCATTTTCTAGGTACCCCAGCACAACTCTATGGTCAACGTCTGGCAGAAGCATGCCACAGAACCATGCCAGAAGTCCGATAAAATGCCTAGAGAGAACTTATTCTTTCCCAACATGTGTAAGTGAGTAAGCGTGATATGAACGCAACACTGTCAGGTGTGGGACCTCTCAATTTTTTGGAAGGGGGGACCTCTCCTACCTTGCGGTGTTTTTCCGAAACGGTTCGGTTCTTCAGCTCTGTCATGAGACCCGGGAGGCTGTTGCTGCTGTGGCGTTCGTAGCGCAAGGCGTAAAGCATCACCAGGCGGACGGCGTCAAGCTCCGTCACTTTGGGGTTCTGCAGAAGCCGCCGGATGTTCTGGGGAAGGGAGGAGGACAGGTTGAAGACCTGTAACTGTATTTCTTTGAGTAGTCATCTGCGAATGCACACAAATGGGTTATTCTGCGCCTGCGCAGTTCCAGCTCAGAAACACTAGGCAAAACTTAGGCGGGTTACAGATCGCCGAGAAGCAGCGGTCTGGCTCCACCTCCGCTTGCAGCATCTGGGAGCCGCAGCCTTTAAACCGCGTGGCTCCCGGACGCTGCAGAGAAGGAGCGCGGAAATCGCGCTCCTTCTCAGGCCCCGGAAGAGACGCTGCAAGGCGCTAGTCGCGTGCTCACGGCGTCATTTCTGGGGTGTGATGTGCGGATGCAGTGCGTCCGCTACATCAAGATGGCGGCAGCCGTGTGGAATGGCCACCGCCATTCTGTGCGCACGGAGCGCGTACTAGGGTTGGGGGGTATGGAAGCATCGCCCCTTCCTAATCCTAGTACGCGCTCGTCGCGTACTATATGGCGGTTTGTAACCTGCCCTAGTTTGCAACTTTTTGGTGGTAGCTCCATCCACCCTTCTAAAGACCCCAGGGGAGGTTGGGTGGATTTTGTGTGAATTTGCAGAAGACCACTCACAGAAATACGGTTACAGAACCTGCCCTTCTTCTTTGTGGTCTCTGCGAATCACACAAAGACTGAAAAGCTTTGGTCAATGGAGGAGGGAGTGCCATGCCACACAAGAAAGGCACATTGACCTCAAACAGAATGACCATTTGTGAGGCCATGCCCAAGGGCATACAAACATAGGGACAAAGAGTCCCACTAATATGGTGGCTCTACAGAGTCGAATAGAAAACCCAATACTGAGACATAATGGAAACAGTCACCAATGGAGGTGAAACATGACCACTGGCAGGAAAAGCAGGCTTGCCATATAACCGTGTGTTGCACAGACTGTAGGTAGACCTTGATGGTCCATAATCAATGGCAGGTGTAAACTAAGGTAAAAAGAGACTTTGCCAAGCGCGCCAGTGAGGTGGACACCATTTTAAAAAATTCTCCTCAGGAGTAAAAAGAGACTTTGCCAAGTGTGCCAATGAGGCAAATGCCATTTTAAAATTTTCTCCTCAGGAGTAAAAAGGGACTTTATCAAGCGAAAGGGGCGGCCATTTAAAAAAAATTCCCTCAGGAGAACAAAGGCATCTCTGCCAAGCGCACCAATGAAGCGAGCGGCCATTTTCTTACAAAAATGTCCTCAGAAAAAGTAGTGAGAAGGTGAGGCAAGCCACCATTAAAACAACTTTGCCTCAGAATTTCAATGAACGTCTAAGTATGCTATTCTCTAAGAAATTGTAAAGCTCCTTGAAAAATATGAACAATGATGTTAAAAACGCAGATTGATCCCAATCAAATACAAATTTTAAAGTTTGACAGGCAAATGAATCTCTGAAGAGTTCCTAGACGCTGCTAGCGCAGAGGACAAAAGGAAATGAGGGTTTAGGCGGCAAACCGGCCCCTCGAGTGACACCACAACCCCTCAACCTCCCTTTGCAAAATGGCCGCTTTGTTAGCAGTCAACAGCCCCAATTCATCCTTGGCGATGTGGGGTCAGATGCTGGGGGTCAACATAGGAATTCTCCAAGCTATAAAGGAAACAGAGGTCTCCAAATTCCCCAGTCAGACACACATCTGTCAAAGGGGGGGGGGGGAGGGAATACAACCCTCTTGCTGTCCATGTCCAATAAAGGTATATCATTATAAGAAATAAAGGCACCACTTTGTCCAATAAAGATATCCTTGCATTGCAGATTTTGGTACTGTAGTTTGCTATTGGGCCAACATGGCTATGTGTGATTTTTATTTTTCTGGGACTAAAATGGCCTGTGAGGCTCCAAAACATGGTGAAAATACTCCTGACATGCCTGCTAGAGATCATTTGTGGGCACAAGAATATTTGGGGAGCTCTGAGGTCACAGAAATAGTTTTGGGGGAACCACATGTGGGCTATGGGCACAGCCTGCCCACCCCTGGTTTATGGGTCAGCTCAGTGCCAACTCCGTCCTTGCACAGCCAGGTACCTGGAGGGCACTGGAGTGGTCATTCTGGCACGCCAACTCTTGCTCCACCTCGGACACTTCCATCAAGTTGCGTTCGCTGACCAGCCTGGAAAGCTCCCCCACCACCGTCACGTGTTTGGAGACGGTGCCGGACATCTTCCTGAACTGCGGGTAGTTCTCCACAAAGGCCTGGCATGGATAAGAGGCAAGTGGAAAGTGCAAAATAAGGGCATGGAACCTCCAAAATAAAAAAAAATTCCTCTTAGAAATTTCTGCCCAGTCTCCAAATTTCTTACAGTGCTTAAACACTCAAAACCATTCATGCCTCCTATTTGCTGTGTGTACAGTTCCTGGGTCACTATGTCTTTCCCCTTTTGCTTTGGATGCCTGAACTCTGTGGCTGCATCTACACCACAGAATTAATGCAGTTTGACGCTGCTTTAACTGCCATGGCTGCATCACATGAAATCATGGGATGTCTAGTTTGTTGTGGTACCAAAGTTCTCTAACAAAGGAGGCTTAATAGCCCACCAAACTACAAACTCCAGATTTCCATTGCATTGGGCCATGGCAGTTAAAGTGGCAATAATTAAACGCTCGGCTGAAGTTTTAAGTTACTACTATTTTGTCAAATTCTGGAAATTCCCAGCAAATTTGCACTAGGGACGCATCCCAAAGCCAACTTTTGCATCTTACTTTCATGTCTGCGATCGACTCCAGCTTCTGCTGTTCTTTGGGCTTCTTCCTCTGGAAGTCTTCCATCAGGTTCTTGATATTGGCCCCGATTTCTGCAAAGTTCAGGTACATATTCTGGGGGTGTCAAGAGACAGGGGCAGAGAGAAAGAACATTAAAGGAATGGGATGAAGCAGCAGCAGACAATTCAAGAGACGGCAACTCTCAACAAATCTGGAGCAGGGAGAATATTGGGAGAAATCTTATAGGTCTGCTGCCCCACCGCGTAAGAAGTTTACATAGGACATTCATTCAGAAATAGATATAACAGAATCGTAGAGGTGGAACGGGACACAGGGGTCAGCTAGTCCAACCCTCTTGAGCCACACTGGACCTAACAGCTAAAGTACTCCTGAGAGATGCCCACCCAACGTTTGCTTAAAGACCCCCAAAGATGGAGAAGAGAAGGAACCTGGGAAGGTTGTCTGGGAGGCTGGAGAATTTAAAGACAGGGGATAGATGGGACAGGAAGGAGGAAACCTAAAATGTGGCTCACCTTAGCGTCTGAATCTGGCCCACCTGGGCGGCATCTCCACTTGGCCATGCCCTTCCCCACTTTCTGCTTTCTTTTGCAGAAGAACCATCCTCTAATGCAGTGGTTCCCAAACTTTGGCTCTCCAGATATTTTGGCCTTTAGCTCCCAGAATTTCTGACTACTGGCCAAACTGGCTGGGGCTTCTGAGAGTCCAAAACATCTGGAAGACCAAAGTTTGGAATCACTGCGTATGGCAAGCCAGCTCCCCCCAGGTAAGTCCCTTGCGTCCCGTTGCTGCACATTACTCTGGGCTTGATAATGTAAGTTCTAATGTTTTTAAACCTCTCTAAAATTGAGGAAGGGGTGCGTGAAATAATAAATTTTATGACCACTTCAGCTCCGCTGGAATGCATCGCCCGGCTCTGCCATGATTCCCTATGGAAGCAGCTCCCCTTATTCACATCAGTCTCATTTTACATTGTGATTCCTGGAAAGCAACATGGGCATAAACAAAGGCTGCTTGTACTTACGTTGGCGTAAAACTCATCGTTATCGGCCGACAGAACCACTTCCCGCAGGTCCTTGCTGATCCCCGGCACCCGAGAGAGGTCGATCCGGTTGTTGTTAATTCCCAACAACTCATGCACCATGGCCTGGTATGTCCACTGCAAAGGGAGGGAGAAGGAAATTTGCAAGAAGATTAAAATTATTTGAAGGGCTGTGTTCCCCTAGACGAAGCTGCCCATGACCTGAGACCTTTTGGGGGAATCCTTCTCTCTTTGTCCCACCACCTTCCCAGGGACATTTGTGGTGCAAAACTCTTCTCAATCCCAATCCTCTTTCCAAGAAGCCCTTTGGCTCAACTGTCTAATTCCAACTGTAAGCACACTTCATGCACCTATGTTATCTTCCCTGTTCTAGATTGCATGCTCCTAGAAGGCAGAGACTTTACAAGACAAATTTACACAAGCCCCCACAACAACACAAGCAATAAAATATATCAGCCACCATCAAGCCAAAGTTCTTCATTGCCAACTTCAAGTCAGGGCTGGGGGAAGTGGGGAGTGGACTTTTCCAACTATATTTCCCAAAATCCACGATGTCAGGGTTGTTGTTGTTTTGAGATTTGCAGTCCAATAAATAACTGTGTAATTTTTGGAGACTCAAATGCAATTCTTTGCAGAGTGCCAAGGCGTAGACCTGACCACCTGCATTTTGCAACTCACCGCAGCAAGGAAGGGGGGGGGGGGGAACCCAACCCGCCCCTCACCTGGTTCAAAAGTGGAGTGACGGCATCATCTGACCGGTCAAGGAGCAACAGCAAAGGAGGGACTTCAGTCCGGCGGAAGTCAAAAAGTTCATATTCTTTTGTGATGACTTGCTGTTGGAAGGGGAAAAATATCTATTTATGTTTCATTTACACTTTATACATATAGCCTCCAAGTAATTTTATATTAGGAAATACATTGGGATTTTGGAATATTTGCATCTACATCGTCAGGTATCTTACAGATGGGACCCAAGTCTAAACATGACATTCGTTTAGGTTTCATAGACACCTCGTGCACACAGACTAAATTAAGTTTGTGTACACTGAACCATCAGCAAGCAAAGGTGTTATGATCTCAGCTGCCCACTTGGACAATCTTAGAATATTCTGGATTTTGCAATTCCAGATAAGAGAGAGACAAGCTGTAGATATTAAATTACTAACTAACTGAACAAAATATTCTTATGGTGCCCATCGTAAGGATATCTGCTGGAGTACCTTTTGGGGCTATTGCTTGAATGATGAACACACCATATGAGAACATGCTTCTAAGTAGAGATAAGCCATGTCAACACCATGAACGTCTTTTAAAATCTCTCTCTTTTTCTCTCTAATTTCACTGAGCCCATTCTTTTATTTTTAAAAATGCAAAGAAATCAAAGGTGCCACCTTCACACATTCTGCAAGTCTCTTTGCCGAATCTGAGGAGAGCTGGTATCGGATCATGGGGCACTTCTTGAGGGAAAGAAGCAACGCTGTCAGGCCTTGCGTGGTCCTGGACAACTGGGCCGGGTCCCAGCTGCGCCCCTTAATGAAAGAAAAAGAATACACACACACATACATTTTCTACCCCCTACACTGCTCCTTGCCAAGTTAATTGAATACAAATGTCTTCTGCATTTTGAAGTCCGTTTGCAGCAACTCAAGATGATTTGGGGACAACGTGGGAAAGCGGGAGGAGGAAAGAGAAAGCGGGACATTTTAAAAGCAGCTGAGAAAGTGGGATGGAAGAGGATTAATCATGACTGTCCTTGCCAATTCGGGAGAATTGCAAGGTACACTTTTCCTACCTGGCAGCAGATAGGGATATTGAGAGAAAAGACATGGGGGTTCACGGCAATGTAGTCCCCGTAGAATTCCTGCCAAAGCAAAAGATACAAACCAAATGTCACCCTGGACATTGGGGAAATCGGGATTATTAACCTGGTGCATTGCAGGAAACACACAAAAACACAGATACACAAAAGATAGTGTGGGGTGCACACCCCAGAGACCAAAAACTTTGCCTTTGCTACCAAGGACAGGGTAGCATCCATGCCTTAATGCTGTAGTGCAGATGAGGTCTGCCTTGGGGATGGGTTTGGACTACAACTCCCCAAATCCCTCATCCCAGAGAAAGGGGATAGTCGAAGAAACTCAGCCGAAGTTGGCCTGGGAGATGGACATCCTTGGAATAAAAATTTACCTGGACTTCAGCGACAACTTCTTGTTCGTCCGCCTCGGCCAAGGACTTGACGTCGCTCTTGCTGATCACGTTGCTGAAATCTGAAAGAAAGGGGCAGAAAAACATGGGGGGGGGGATTGCAGGACGTGAGCAAACTGAGACTATTTCGGATGGACAGAGAGAAATGGAGAGTGGGATTTATTTACTTATTTATTTTGTATGCCGCCTTTCTCCCAGGAGGGAACCCATGATGGGTCACCGATAAAACATTTAAAAATCTCAATAAAATTCAAAACAATGTTTCCCAGATGCTGGCTACCAGCTCTTCCATGTTGCACAAATAAAACAGTCTGACGCAGTTTTGATGGCCGTGGCTACATCCCATGGAATCTGGGGGTTTGCTGGGACACCAGAACTCTCCGACAAGGAAGGCTAAATATCTGACCGAACCACAAATCCCACGATTCCATAGCTCTGAGCCATGACAACGAAAGCAGTGTAAAACTGCATGATTCCTGCAGTGTAGATGCAGGCCTTAGTCTACCCTGAGGGACACACAAAGGCTATCTAGTGCAGCCCGCTGCCATGCAAGACTACACAACCCAATCGCCCCCGGACAATGCTCTGGCTATATTGGGCTACCCCCTCTTGCCTTTCATCTCCACCATCTGTGCTTTCTTTCAGTTTTATCCTTCTGCATTCAGACTGAGCACAGGCTGAGTCCCCATCTCTCTCTCTCTCTCTCTCTCTCTTGCGTTTCCAGAAGCTTAGAATGACATCTAGAGGCCAGGAGGCAATCCACTCCAGTGTTGAGAGTTAGGAAGTTCTTCCTAATGTGCAGGAAGCTAACAAAAAGGCATTTAAAAATTCATTTTTGGGGGCGTATGGTAAAATACAGAAAAACTGTTAAGATATCAAAAGGCATTGCCAGTGCATTTCAGAGGGGAAAGTGAAGCAAAGCACATCCGTGACTTACAGATAAAGTAGGTGCTGTACTTTGGCCGACGGAGCTCTTGCATGAGGTAGTCTACGTTTTCCTAGAGGAGCATTAATTTCAAAATAAGACAAAGCAAAACGTACGGAGATATCAGAAAGCAAGTCTCCACGAGAATTAAGAAAGCAAGAATTATTTCAAAGAGACTTGCAAGATGGGGTGAAAAACTGTTCAGCAACGATTTATGGACTTCTATCTTTCCAGATCCAATGAACACACTACAGAAATAATGCTGGGGATGCTGGGAGCTGTAACCCATTCTTAGCTTCCACGACCAGTGAGCATGCTGGGAGTTGGAATCCAACCTTATCCCATTCCCCACTCCAGAGATAAACAACTCTTGCTCGCTTGCTGCAAGACTTGACTTTTTTGTGCATTTCAGATTTGACGCCTCCCACCCTCTGGCAGTGGCTGGCCAGGGATGATGGGAACTGCAGTGCAAGGCCCCAAGGAGAAAGCTAGGTTGCTGAGAGGCCTCACCTTTGTCGGCCGCAGGAAACAGATGGCCTTGAGGTGCTTCATGCTCTCCCGGTTGGCGGAATCGATGCGCTCAAAGAGGTAAACCTCCTTCTGCAGGATCTCCGACTGAGTGTATACCATGCTCACAATGCTGGTCTGGAAGGGAAAGCAAACAGTGGATCCTTAAGTTGCTAAACCACATGGCGCAATGCAAAGCCCCCAGAAACCCAGCGATGCCAAGCAAGGAAGGGAACCCTGGGAGGTGTAGTTTTGGGAGACGTTTTGCCTTCTCTGGCTGCATCTACATTGCAGAAATAATGCACTCTGACACCGCTTTAACCGCCATGGCTCCATACTTTGAGATACTGTATATAGTTTTGTGAACTATTTAGCCTTTGCTGGCTGCATCTATACTGCAGAATTAATGCAGTTCGACACTTCAACAGCCATGGCTTCATAATGTGGAACTATAGAATAGATAGTTTTGTCAGGCATTTTGGCCTTCTCTGGCTGCATCCATACTGAAGAATTAATCCAGCTTGACACCGCTTTAACTGCCATGGCTCCAATTTATGGAGTCCTGGGATTTGTTGTGGCACCAGAGCTCTCTGACAGAGAAGGCTAAGTGCGTCCCAAAACTACAAATCCCCAAATCCCATTGCATGGAGCCATGGCAGCTAAAGCAGAGCCGAACTGTGTTAATTCTGAAGTGCAGACATAGATAAACAAACCTGAGCAGATCCTCTACAGAGCTCAGTCCTTTCCCTACAAGTTTGCTTCTTGGAAAATTTGTAAAAGCAAGTCACCGAATCGGAAGCAAGGTCCCAATTTTTTCAAAACACCAAATGAAAGGCTGGCTTCAAATGGCTTGCAACCTTTTGGCCAGAGCTTCGACAACAGGTTTGCAATAAATAAATATATTACCTTTTTTTAATATTCTAAATTGAAACAAAAGCAGCTCACCGTTTCTTTATCCATCAGCAAAACTTTCATGCCAGCCCCACTGTCCTCAATCATCTTGGAGATGTATTGCTTGACTGCAAAAACCACATTCATTGTGACACAATTTTATTGGCAGCTTGGTTTCTCTTAACCAAGAAGCACCTAAATTTTTGCTGCAAAATGCAAGCAAGAGGGGATTTTTTTGTTTTTCCTCCCTTCCTCCCGGAAGTTTGCAAACGTCACTTCCTCCCCTTGCCTCTTGCACAGCTGGGAAATGCAGTTCTCCAGCCTGCAGGCTTTGAACTACGAGTCCCAGAATCCTCTGCTTCCCAAATAAACAGCAAATAAAGGAATGAAATTTGGGCAGCTGGAGGGAGGTGGTTTAAATGCAGAATTAATGCACTTTGGCACCGGTTTAAATGCCATGGCTCCATGCTGTGGAATCCTGGGATTTGTACTTTTGCAAAACGTTTAGCCCTTTTCTTGCATCTGCACTGCAGAATTAATGCAGTTTGACACCACTTTTAACTTCCATGGCTGGATGCTATGGAGTCCTGGGATTTGTAGTGTTTGAGCCTTTCTTGTCAGAGAATTCTGGTGCCCCCAACAGACTACAAATCCCAGGATTCCATAGCATGGAGCCAGGGGAGTTAAAGTGATGTGAAACACCTGGGAATACAGCACTTTTTATTGGCGGCTGTTCCTCCTTTTGTCCATCAGAGGGCGCCCTAAGAGCACAAAAGCCAAAAAGTAGTCTTTAAGCCTGTTTTTTACAATAGCCTTTGCTTTGGGGGGAAAAAGACTGCCTTTGGAAATGGCTCTTTAAAACCTGTTTCTTTCCTTTTATAAACAATTAAACAGGTTTAAAATGCCATTTTCAAAGCCAGTTTCCCCCTCAAAGCAAAGGCTATTAAAACAACAACAGAGACTTAAGACTATTTGACTTTGAGAGGCCTGTTATATTGAAAAGTAAGGTGCATAAATTAAAATCTGAAATGCAAAATGATATTAAAAAAATACTGGCCAGAATCCTCTTATCCTGGTCTATGGCTGCAAAATTAATGCAGTTCGACACTGCTTTAACTGCCCTGGTTGCATCTGAAATAATCTTGGGATCTGTAGTTCTTCGGTTGGGAAGGCTTGCCAAAACTACAGATCCCAGGAGTGCTTATGGATGGCTATGGATCTTAAAGTGGTGTCAAACTGCATTACTTCTATAGTACAGACGCCCTCTTTGGACGTTGCACCAACCAGTCAATGCATCCTTGCAAACAGTAGCAAGAGCTGCTCTCTTAGCTGAGTTTTGCTTGTGAAATTTGCAATGTAATCCGTCCCAATTTGGCCATGAAACAAACTGATCAAGTCACACTCTCTCAGCCTCGAAGGAAGGCAATGGCAAACCTCTCTTGAAGAAAACCGCCAAGGAAACCTTAGGGTTGCCAGAAATGACTCGAAGGCAACGCAACCCCAAAAGCGGAGAGCTGGGCACTTCACAGCCTTGAGGGCATCTAGTCTGATTCCACTGAAAAAGAACTTGGTTCAAACTTTTATAGACAAATCCCCGAATTGCTCATACGGTTTTGGGATTGCGCCGCCATCTTGCAACTGGAAAGGCCTGGAAGAGCCGAAGGCCCAGCTGCGATCTTGAGATGCTTTAATCCCCTCCTAACCTTTGGGATTAGGGGCTATTTCTGGCTACGGCAGGACTAAATTGAGGAGACCCGAACGCCACACGCCCGGCCGGCCTCCGTCGGCCTATTTATAGATTGATCTGGGAAGGATAAGAGCCGCCTTTCCATTAAGCAACCTTTTCCTTCTTGGTTTTTGCACACTGAGTCATGTCTCTTCTTCGATGCATGGCATCAAACGTGGTTGCCGGACCTTGGTTCTTGGCCCCCAATCTCCACTTTTCATGGGTCCTCCGTTTGCAGGACATGCCCTTCATTCCAACCTTCCGTCCAAAAGGTATCCCCAAATGTCCTCCGTTTGCAGCACGACAAACAAGAAGCATGCCTTTGCATTCCTATGTCTTTACACTTTAGGGTCTTCTCTAGGCGTTTCGTGGCTATCCTTCGCATTTCTTGACCGCAACCTCCACTCTGATCAATAGCATATAATGTCTCCAGATATCGTAATATCCTTTTTTAACCCTCAGTGCATAAAGGAAGAGTTTTCCTACTCACCCATGGTCACTAATTTGGAATAAAAAGCAAAACCGCTGAGTAAATGGAGGTATTTTTTAACCCGGTCAGGTATTATTGCTATCAATGGAACGCAAAGCAGAGGAGCAGAGGAAGAGGGATGGTTTGTTCAGAGAAAAGTGGGGTCACATTTAGTTGTTGTTATGCTTTCAAGTCATTTGCAGTTTATGGCATGGTTTTATACTTATTTTATCTTGACATGGTTTGCCATGAGGGCGAAAGAGCTCTGGGGCCATCACAAACAACAACTGCGTTGCATGGACCCATGGCAGTTAAAGCAGTGTCAAAATGGAGTATTTCTCCCATGCGGGTGCAGCCTCTGACTCCAAACTGCCTTGTTTCCTATGGGCCTCACATTTTCCCTCCCCCAGGGTTTGTTTTCATTGGGTCCTAATCGCACTTTGTTGTCGTCTGGGGCCTGGTTTTATTTCAAAAGGCTTTAATAGGCTCCGGAAAGTGTTTCCTCCTTTTAATTGCTGCTTTGCTTTCCTCGTAAATGTTTTTATAACAGGGTTTGCAACTGGATTTTTTTAAAAACAGTCCCAGAGAGCCTTCAGGTCTTGCAGTCCTTATCTATTAGCGCTGTTGTAAGTCGGAAATGACTGGAAGGCACACAATAACAACGTGTTGTTTCATCTTCCTTCCGAATGCAAGGCTTCTTGCCCAGGTCTTGCAAAGTCAGGACCGCCGTGGCTTCCTTGGTTGAGTCAATGCATCTGCAACGTGGTCTTCTTCTTTCCCTATTCTCTTCCACTTTGCGGAGCGTTATTGTCTTTCCCAGTGAGTCCTCTCTTCTCATGATCTGTCCAAAGTACGACATTTAATCATTTTGGCTTTTTAGGTGAATTTACCGGCTTGATTTGGACCCGTTCCTTTGGCTAGAGCTGACCTAACCACAGAGGAAGAGAAGGCACCACAAAATAGAGGACTTGCAAGAAAGAAAAAGGGAGAACATTCCAAAGTAAAAGCTATAAACACTCATCGAAATATAAAGCTATGCGTCTTAGTCATGGTCCAAATGGGGGACATTTTGGAATTCCTCCTAGAAAGAAGGTTGACATCTCCTGGGACAATCCTGAATGTAAACCTTATGCAATAACTCTCCAGTTTTCACTTAGGTTTCTCCTGCTGTTTGCAAACCCCATTTATCTGACCAGCGTTTGCCGAAAACTCAAGGCGGACGACAGGACAATAGCGGCCTCTCTCTTAAGGCAAAGCCTCACCTCACCTCCTCTCCGGCCGTCTGGGAGTGGCGGCCATCTGTTCGCGTGCCTTTATCCCCTTTCACTCCAGGCCTTGATCCTCTTTCTTCCATCCACTCTTCCTCTTTAGCCGCAAAGAAATCCGCACAGCCGGACACCCGTCGTAGCCGCAAGCAGCGTCCGTTTGCCACCAGACCCCCCCATGCCTTCCAACATTGCACTGGACACGTGTGGCCAAACAGCATCAGAGGGTGGTCAAGAGGGCAAAAGCGATGAACGAAGAAGAAAGCACAAGTTAGGAGAAGAAATGCTGCAACACTTTGTAGGAGACCAAATGTTTGACTCAGACAAAAAGCATACTGCTGCAGGGGGAGGTTTGCCTTTGCCTTCCCCTGAGGCTGAGAGAGTGTGACTTGCCCAAGGGCACCCAGTGGGTTTCATGGCCAAGCCGGGAATCGAACTCTGGCCTCCAGAGTTATAGCATGCAACCATTACGGCATGACTGTTATCCCCCCCCAAAATGGAGTATAAACAGTTCTGTTCTCGGTTTGTATATCAATGAAAACAACGCCACAACGGTGGAGTTGCGTCCACACAAGATGGTGCCTCTCTGCCCCGCATCCTTTGCACAAACACTACAAACAAAACCCCGGCCTTTCTCCGTTCTCTTTTTTCTCTTGCCCTCTCTCTGGCCACGCTTTTGAAAGCCAAGAAAACACAAGCGAGCCGGGTCTCTCTTTGGGGGAAGCAGACAGAAGTTTCTTTCTTTGCTGGACTCTTCTGTGTCCCCAGAAATGATAAACACTGGTTTTGTCCAGGGCATAAACAACCGCCGGGAAGGGAGCCCAGGGAGGGAAGGGAAACAAAGGCAGCGATTCAGACAGAGGGTCAGCTGCGGTGCCCACATGACCGCTGGCACACTCTCCCACAAACACATACAAACGCACCCGCTTCCTGGGATGAGAGGCTTGATGCCGGCGACGCAAACCCTCCCAACATTTTGCAGATGGGAAGCGGGAGATGTGTGGCTGAGCCACACCAGAGTCTGGTCAAGGTGGCCAAAGGGATGCGCAAGGATGGCCAGACAATTTGCTGTCATCTAAGCGCACCTAAGGGAAAGAGTCAGCCCCTTTCTCCCCTTTCCATCTTCAATTGTCTTTTACACTCTTTTGCAGCAATGGCAGTTAGCTGAGGACAAAAGGCGGAGCAGGAGAGAAACTGGAACATTTTATAGACAGGTGAGAAAGTAGGACAGCAGAGGATTAATCTGCTCAGTCAAAAGCAAATGCCTAGCGTCTGTTCTTCCTCATTAATAACTTTTGCCCTCTTGACCACACACTGATGTTCTTTGGCCACAGGGGTCCGGTCCTGTCAAATGTTGGAAGGCATGGAATTTGCAATCCCCAAGTTACTTCCCCAAGTTCTGAGGATGAGCTGCCTTTTCACTATGGGTGGCACAGTGGTTTATTGTATTGGACGATATAATAAACCATAGTGGTTTATTGTATTGCATTGGTGTATTGGACTATGACTGGAGACCAGGGTTTGAATCCCAGCTTGGCCACAAAACCCACTGGGTGCCCTTGGGTGCCTCACACTCTCTCAGCCTCGGGGGAAGGCCATGGCAAACCTGCTCTGAATAAATCTTGCCAAGAAAATCTGTGATAGAGTCACCATAAGTCAGAAACAGGTTCAAGGCACACAATAACAGAATATAACCATAGAGTTGGAAGAGCCCCCAAGGGTCACCTAGTCCGACCCTCTGCTGTGCAAGAATATACAATAAAAGCAATGTATTGCAGGTTGCACCCTTCAGCCTCAAAAGACGACAATGGAAATTCTCCACTGAACCAGTCTTTCCAAACAAACCTATGACAGGGTTCCCATAAGTTGGAAATGACTTGAAGGTAAACAACAACGCCTTTCTGCAGCCTTTGAGTCTCACCTGAATCCATTCCAAACAAAACCTCGGAACCGGGAGAAAGGATACTTTATGCAGGTAAGTGGGGCTTTACGGTCCAGGACGCTTGGCGCTTTTGGGCTCCTGGGAGTCACTGTTTCTCTTTGAGGAGAGCCTTCCTCCCCAGCCTTTGGAGAGATGACACAAAGGCCACAACACTGATCCCTGCGCATACTCCACATGCTTCTCCTGTCAACGCCTCCAGCAGCCCACGGCTGAGGGAATGCCAAGCACTCCAGCCGTCCTTGGTCCATACGGGACGCGGCGTCCAGCTCTCTGCTTCCCCGGCCCAAGTGCCGGAGAAAGCTGCCCACAGACCCATTGTTCCCCAGGGAGCCTCTTGCTCTTCAGGAGAAACCAGTGGCCCTGGCGCGGGTCGTGAGGCTTGGCCGAAAAAAGGGAGCCTTTCCCAGGTGTGAGGGAAGGGAAGATAAACCACGGAGAGCACCGTCTCCTACAGGACCTTCTAATACAGTCTTGGCCATCCATCTTGAGACATATTATAATAATAATAATACAGGAAGAGCGCAGGGTTGACGGAAGATTGCCTCGTTCTGAAGGCTTCCCTCTGGAGATCCACCAAAAGCCGGGCTTCGGAGCTTTTCGTGAAATACAGTAAGCCTTTTTGGAAATATCTCAGACTGATTTTGACTTCTGGCAAATCGTTTTTGTCTGTGCAGCAATGGCTGTGATGTATCTTGGAGTGTGGTGGAGTCTCCTTCTTGGAAGGTGTCTAAACAGAGGCTGGATGGCCATCGGTTGGGAGCGCTTTGCGTATTTCTGCATGGCAGAATGGGGTTGGACTGGGTGGCCCTTGGGAGGGTCGCTTTCCAACTCTGCCATCCTATTTCTTCATGTCTTTTCAAACTGAAGGGGATCTAAAAATATTGGCGGCGATGACATAGTGTGGTCTATGCTGTGTAACTTTGCGCATACTTAACTCTGGAGCAGAGAAAGCTAATAAACCCTTTGGTGAATTGCGCACAGGTCTACCGAGGAATCGGCAAGAGTATCTCAATGTGGCTTCTACCGATGTGCGCCAGCACTCCCGAACCTGTGTCCCGATGCACACTGGGAGTGACTGACGGGCATCGATAGATTGGCAATAATCACTTTCCTGGCTCCTCTACGTAATCCTATAGTAACTCATACACATAGTAACTCCGCAGCAACCTGTATCAGACCACGGACATTGCGAAACCACTCAGTTCCATTTCCTACAACTATAAGTCCACTTAGGTCCAAAACCCACTGTGGAAATAATCTGGTTTGAGACTGCTTTAACTGCCAATTGTGGCACCGGAAAGAGACTCAATGCCTCACAAAATTACCTTTCCCAGGATTCCCTAGCACTGACCCAGGGCAGTTCAAGTGGTCTCAAACCGGATTATTTCTGCAGTGTATTTTGGCCCTTAGGTAGATGTGTACTAAGTTCTTCACCAGTTTAAAGCCTACAATCTGGAAAACATGGAGAGGTAGCTGTGTTGGTTAATTGGTAAATATGAATGTTAAAGCCTACGGTTGTAACGCAAAGCTTGTGTTTTTGGCCTGCTGCTGTTGTTGACCGCAAACGTTGCCATCCGTTGCCCGTCTCAGGCCTTGTGGAGTCAGGGCAGCTGTTGGGGCTTCCTTGATGGCGCCTCTCCACCTAGAAGGCCATCTTTTCTTCCTGACTTCCACCTCACCAAGCGCCATTCGTCTTTTCTAGGGAAGGCGTAACACTTTCTCGTTGTTGTTGTGTGCCTTGTGTCGTTTCCCACTTACGGCAACCCTAAAGGCGAAACTATTCATAGGGTTTTCTTGGCAGGTTTCTTCAGAAAGGGTTTGTAGTTGCCTTCTTCTGAGGCTGAGAGAGTGTGACTTGACTAAGGTCTTTGGATGCTTCAAATGGCTTCCTTGGACACAGATCACTGTTGCTACAAAAGGCAGAAGCTAGACATTTTGCTGATTTTTCATGTTATTAATCCCTCTAATAACATTACATATATGTAGACTATGTTTTATATATATAGTATGTTTTATAGTGTCATGTTTTATTGTCTTTGGTTGTGTATGCTTGATGTTCGCACTTATACATTATTATTATTACATTTATGGAAGCGATGTTATAGAGCTGGGAAACGTGAGCGCAACGTTTCGGCTCCCATGTTCTTCAGTCTGTAAGGACAAAACTTTGTCATTTTTAACTTAATGTATAAATAAAAAACCAGGTCACTTTTTGCTATTCAAGCTTTACCTCGGCTTATCAGCAAAAGCCATGTAGCTTTTGGTCTGCAGTTTTTAACTCAGCTGGCAAACTGAAAACTATGTAACTTTGGACTTAATTTGGAAATACAAAATAACTTGGTTTTGTTTATTGTTTCTCGCTTCAAGAAATGTCTCTCTTTCTAGTGATTCGTTGCATCCTCCTGGAGATTCTTTGGAAAGAGTTTTGTTTCCCATTCTCCTCTCCATACTGTCCTTGTTTACATATTTTATATATATATATATATATATATATATATATATTAACCTTTATTTATAAACTGCTGTACAGCGCTGTACATACAATCTTTTTAATTGGCTTACAATCTAAAAAGACACGACACAAAAGGAGAAGGAAATGGTGGTGGGGAAGGGGCCTCTCTAGTAGGATAATACATATAAAATACATAGCAATACAGGAAATGATTCAATAAAACAGGCACTAAAAGAACATCAGATGGTAAGTGACAATTATGCAATGCCTGGGAAGGCTTCTCTGAACAGGATGGTTTTCAACTCCATTTTGAAGCTGGTTAAAGAAGTGATGGCTCTTGCTTGTGGGGGAAGAAGGTTCCAGGAGTGAGGGGCAGTGAGTGAAAAGGGGCGAATCCGGGATGGGGCAGAGGAAATCCTGGGCTGGGACAGCAGACCTTGACTACCAGAATGGAGGGCCCTGGTGTGAAGGTGAGGAGAAAGAAGGTCTGATAAGTAAGGAGGGTCCAGTCCATGGAGGGCTTTAAATGTTGACAGCAGGAGCTTATACTGAATATGGAAAGGGAGAGGGAGCCAGTGAAGGGATGCCAAGACAGGAGAGATGTGGTCAGAGCGCTGGGCAGTAGTGATAATGCAAGCAGCTGAATGCTGGACAGAGATTAAAGGACGGAGGTGAGAAAGAGGAAGCCCAGCCAGGAGGACATTACAGTAATCAAGTCGTGAGACCACTAGGGCATGGACCAGGATCTTGGCAGTAGAGGCAGAGAGAAATGGTCGGATTTGGCAATATTGTATAAAAAGAATCTACAAGCCTTGGCTGTGGTCTGGATCTGAGGGATACACGACAGAGAAGAGTCAAAGATAAAGCCAAGACTGCGGGTTTGCTGGACTGGTTGAATAGAAATGTTGTCCACAGAGACAGTAAAGGAGTGTTGAAGGGTGGGCTTAGGAGGAAAGACAAGAAGCTCCGTCTTGGACATATTGAGCTTCAAACGCCGATGGCGCATCCACTGCGAGACAGCTGTGAGGCAGGACGAGACTTGCTGTTCAAGCCTTGGCGAAAAGTCAGGGGCGGAAAGATACAGCTGGGTGTCATCGGCATACAGATGGTAGGAAAAGCCAAAAGAGCTGATGAGTTTTCCTAAGGACAGTGTGTAGAGAGAAAACAGAAGGGGACCCAGAACAGAGCCCTGGGGAACTCCAACAGATAAGGGAACAGAAGACGAAGTCTGACCACCTGCAACTACTGCAAAAGATCTGCCAGACAAGTAAGATCTAAACCAGTCGAGAACAGAGTCTGAGAACCCAAGGACAGAAAGTATATCCACTAGAAGACAGTGATCAACGGTGTCAAAGGCTGCAGACAAAGCGAGAAGGATGAGAACAGAGTAAAGGCCATTAGCCTTGGCCTGTAAAAGGTCATTCGAGATCTTTGTGAGAGCTCTCTCTGTGGAATGCCTTCGGCGGAAGCCAGACTGAAAGGGATCAAGGATGGAGTTGGCTTCAAGAAACTCAAGACTGCAAGAATAGACAACCCGTTCCAAAACTTTAGATAGATGCTTTGTTACTTATTACCTATACATATATTGATAGCTGCCTATATATATATATATATATCTTGATACCTGTTTCATTGCATTATCTATATCTCAATAGCTGCCATTATATCTATATCTATATAACCAGACAGATGCTTTGCTACCTATCATATCTATTTTGATAACTGCCTATATATATATATATATATATATATATATATAAAACCTTGATAGGTGCTTTGTTATATACTATGTATATAAACATATATGTTGATAGCTGCTGTTACATATTATATATATATACATTGTATATCTGGATAGCTGCTTTGTTACAGCTGCCCAATAAGGAGGGCCCTCTTTCCCTGTACCTTTGGCCAAAGAAGGAAGCAGAGAGAGCGGCCTGAGTTTGTAAAACTTTGCCGGCGGAAGTGCCCTGGCTGGAAGTCTCCTTTCGCGTCCTCCTCCCTCCCTGGCGCGCAGGGGGCGGAGCTTGCGGAGACCATGGCCCCTCCCCTCGGGGGCCGAGGCGCGCGCCGATTGGCTGCCTGCTCAGCTACGTCACGAGGGCGAGGCGTCGGGTGCCCCGCTGGAAAGGCCTCCGGGCGGAAAGCGGGGCCCTGTGCGCTGAGTTCCGGGGGCGAGGGAGAGCCGGGGAGGGCCGGCGGTGTGGCGCAGAGAGAGAGAGAGGAGGAAGAAAGGAAGGAAGGGGAGCGGGCTTGGTCCGCTCGGTGCCTCGTCCCTTGCTTTCTCCTCAGAGGCTCCTTCCTTCGGAGCCCGAGGGGCGGGGCGTTGAGGGATAGGCTCCGCCCCTCGCTCCGTCGTCAGTCTCTGAGGGGAAGCGCCTCGCTCTTTTCTTTCCCTCACAACAAACCAAGAGCCGGAGGGATGGCGGACGCGCTAGGAGCATTCGCGGAAGGCGACGGCTGAGGTGAGCGCCTCAGCGACCCTTCCTCTCCGCGAATGCATGCGCCCCCGCGCCCCCTCCTTCCGCACTCCCTCGCGCCCTCCGAGGCTCCGCCCCTTTCGGACCCCCGTCCCAACGGACGCTCGGATCACCCGACCTCGCCCGACCCGCCCCTTTCGAACGTTCAGGTGGGGGCGGCTGCGCGCGCATACAATACCCCCCCCCGCGCTCCCCGGCTTTTTCCTTCTTTCTTACTCTTTTCCCCGCCCCCTTTTTAGAACTCCCCGCCCACTTTCTCTCTCACCCAAACCCCGCCCACAAGCCCCCTCTACTTACCTGGCTGGCTCCGCCCCTTTAGAACGCTCTCTGTTGGGAAGGGGCAAACCCTCGCCCCGCCCCTTTCTGGAAGCCACGCCCCTCCATTGCCATCCTAGCCCCTGGTCACTGAGATTCCCATCATCCCCAGGCGAATGGTTTGAGATGGGGGGATGATGGGAGTTGTGGTCCAGGATGGCTGGGCTTCTCATTCTGAGGTTGAGGCTGCAGATTGCTCTTAGAGGGGGATGATGGGAGTTGTAGTCCACCAGGATGGCTGGGATTCTAAGCCAAGGCTGCAGATCCTTTCTGGGGAATGATGGGAGTTGTACTCAAGGACTGCTGGACTTCTCATTCTAGTCTTAGGCTGCAAATCCCTCCTGCTGGGGGGATGATGGGACTTGTGATCCCCATCAGGCTGCAAACCTGTCCTAGGGGATGATGGGAGCTGTGCCTTGACACATCTGGGAGATGATGGGAGTTGTAATGGGATTCCTCTGTGTAAGGCAGTGAGACGGGGATGTCTGCCTTGTGGGTTGTCCATTCAGCCTCTGTCTCTCTCTCTCAGGACGGCGGGGATGCTGGGCTTTGCAATGGAGGGTTGTTGGGTTGAGAATGAAGTGTGCGACTGCAGTTGCCTGATTCCACTTCTCTTCCTCCTTTCAGTTTGTCCATTGGGAAGCCCACCCTCCCCTCCTCCTGCCTTGTCCTCATGGAGTTGCATTGCCCATGTTGCTGCTGGGCTACCATCCTTGTATTTGGGCCTCAGTGGCTCTTTGGGCTCCCTTTGGCCCTTCTCCTCCACTCTCCCAGCCCTCCTCACTTCCCGCTTTCCTTCTGGTCCTCCATCCATCCTTCCTTCGCCTGGGATTCTTCTTCATTCCCTACTTTCTCTTCTTTTGTAGTTCTTCTATCGGAAGCCAAGAAAATAATTCCAACTTATCAACCCCTCTTCAGACAGTCTTTACACTCTTGCTTTGATGCAAGACTTAATTGGTGGCTTTAATTGGCGGCTTTCCCTTTTGGTCCATGCTTTCCCTGGAATCAGACTTACATTTTCATCTGGTTATTTTTGTCTTTCCGGAGTGGAGGAAAAGTTGGGATGGGGAAGGGTCCCATCTTGGCTCCTCTTTTTCTCCTTTTCTTTTGGTTTGCTATTGTGTGACGTAGTGCTTTGTGTGTTCGACTGTGACCCTGGAGACCGGGATTCAAATCCGCAACTCAGCCGTGGAAACTCTCTCAGCCTCAGAGGACGGCAATGGCAAACCTCCTCTGAGCAGATCCTGCCAAGAAAACCCCGCAATAGGGTCGCCATAAGTCAGAAATGATTTGAAGGAATGCAACAGCAGCATCCCATAAGTTAATATTTATCACATTTTTCTGTAGTTGCTGCGCATTGGACCTTTTCATGGGCTGTTGACTCGGAAATTGTGCAGCAAACAGAAACATATAGGAGCCGTCGGTGACAGTCAGCCATGGGTTTGTCATCCCCTTCTGTCTGAAATGGATAGACTGTGGTCAGTATCGGCCAAAGGTTGGCCGTAGAATTGTGCTGGAAGACCTACAAAGGCCTAGAGAAGTGTTCTCTCTAGGAATCTCTAGGTCTTCCAGCATGATTTCTGCAGATGTTGCCCATAGATCTGGAAGACTTAAAAACTCCTAGAGATGATCAAATCTGTGAACAATCAAACCCGCAAAAGTCAAAGCCACCAGTGCGGAGGGCTGACTACTCTGAATTGTGCCCAGAAACAGATGATGAGCCAATGGAGCTGTCCTGGGGAAGGAGCTGTGTGGTCCTGGCCCTTTCAGGTCTCGAGCAGAAGAAGGAATGGTCCGTAGGTTGCCCTTTTCTCCCGCAGCGGGTTCTCCACGGACTTTGGCTCCGGAGGGTGCGTCACCGATGCAAAGTGATGTAATCCTGGGGCTCGGCCGGCAAAGACTTCCATGCCTTCGGCAGGTAAGTGCCTGCCATGGCCGCTCCCTGTTCTCGCCGGCACGCCCCTCCGAACAAAGCCTGGAAAGCTCTAGGCCTGACCTTGGCTCTGGAGGACAAACTGGGCTTGGTCCTCAGCTCCTTCTGTGGCCCCAGGTTCCTGGACATCTTTGCCAAGAGCAGGAGTAAGGCAAGGCCATGTTCCCCCAAGGCTCTTGGGGATAAACATACAAAAAGCACCGTATCCTCCAAAATCCACAAAACAGTGATATCTTTATTTGACCAACCAAAAGGCACATTGCACACGTTGCAAGCTTTCGAAACTTCAAAAGTTTGCATTATCTGTAATGCGGCTTTTGGTTGGCACAATAAAAGGTATTGCTGTTTCGTTGTGGGTTTTGGATGATACTGTCCTTAGCTATACGGTCTTGGATATACATACAAAAAGTGTACATTTAAAACGGAATTGGACAATCTTTAATATTAAAGTGGTTTGAACCGACACTTAAGAAGATCAACATTTAAAACTAATCAGAGCAAGCGAAGCTGCTCAGGCCCACTCTCCCAGTATTGCTTTTCTGGTTTTGGAACCAGAAAAGGGAGATTAGGGATTGTTTTATCTTCACCTATGTAGGGACCAGGAATGTGGGGCTCTGGGTCACTCCATCTTCAATCCCCACGTTTGCCAGCGTTTGTCGGAGAAGGTGGCCAGGCTTGTGGATGATGGAACTTGGCTGCTAATTTCCTTGCTCTGGATCTCGTCCTGCCCATCGCTACCTGTGTTCTCTCATTTGTAGGTCTAAAGTGAATGTATTTGTCCATCTGTATATCTAAAATCTGACCCACTTGTTCCAAATCTGTGCTCTAGTCCTGAGCCGGGCACACTTTTTGCTGACCTTTCTCTGCATCCACTGAGTGGCAGCTCCCAACCTCCTTTTCCCTTCAATATATCGATCTGGTCTGTTGTCAGCGCCTGGGATTTTAAAAAAAGCAAAAAGGCAAGCAGTTCACGGAGGGAGCAGTCTGGCTGGGGCCATTGCTTGCTGATAAAACAGCCTCTCCCGCAACCCCAGGTTGGAGTCCATGTGCATTTGTTGTTGTTTAATGCTCTCGAGTCGACTTTGACTCAGGGCAACTCTGTGAACGAGGGACTTCCAAGTCGTCCTGTTATCTACAGCCCTGCCAAGGTCTTGCAAACCCAAGGTTTTGGCTTCCTTCATTGGGTCTTTCCACCTGCAATCTGGTCTTTTCCTGCTGGCTTCCACCTTGCCAAACATTATTGTCTTTTCTAGTAAGTCACGTCTTCTCATGATATGTCCAAAGTACGGCAGCCTCAGTTTAGTCTATATCAGTTTAGTCAGTTTAGTTTATTATGATAATAATAATATCTTGGCTTCTAGGGTGAATTCAGGCTTGGATCACTCTCAGATCTATCCATTTGGGGCTTTTTGTCATCCATGGTATCTGCAGAATCCACTTCACTATCTGCTGTCACAGCCATACCTAGAACTTGGAAATACAATGGCATGGATAGCCTTGTCTTTGGTATCCAGGGATATATCTTTACATTTGAAGTGTTCTTTTGTGGTTCAGGTTGTTTTCTAGAGAAAGTGCCAAAGGAGAGACATACTTCTTTTTTGAGGCAAAAGGAAGGGGGCTTTATTAGCTCAGGACACTAGCATCCAAATAGACTAAGCTTCCCAGGGCTTTAGGTTGTGTGGGCAGAGAACCGTAGGGCTTTGAATGTGCAGCTAAGAGTAAGTAAGAATGTGACTTGGTTGGAATCCCAAGAATCACGCTCTCCTCCTTCCTGCCTCCCCCACTTCATGGAACAAGTGTTCTCATCCTCCGTCCATCCAGGCTCTGAGGTCCAGTAGATATTGTCTCAATGTGCCTACAGGGCTGGGACATTTTGTTTTAAGATTTGCAGAAATCTGTCAGCAGGGAAGGAAGTGGGGGAAAGGAGCGTTTTCAAGCTTTGGCTACCATCTGAGTTGAAATGTTTCATCCCGTTTCTGGATGGGTCTCCTCACGCTCCTCCTTGTTACTTGCCATCAAGGCAAATTTGACTTAATGTGCCCCTTTGAATGGGAGACCTCCAAGACACTTGGCCATCCACAGCCCAATTCAGGTCTTGCAAGCTCAGAGCAGTAGTTGTGGCTTCCAAGATTGAAAAATTTGCTGATCATATAGCTTTCTTCTTTTCCTACAGCTTTCTGCTTTACTCAGTGCTATCTTTTAGCAGTAGGCCATGTTGTTTCACAATATGGCCATAGTACGACAGCCTCAGTGTAGTCATTTTGTCTTCTGGGGAGCGAGCGTTCATGCCTGCTTTGCTCTCAAACCGATGGATTTGTCTTTTTGGCAACCTGGGATATCCACAGAACTCTCCACCAGCATCATGTATCAAATGAGCTGATTCTTTTCACGTCCCTTTCTTCACTGTCCAATTTTTACAGACATACATCAAAATCAAATATAACAAAAATCTGAAACCTGACTGGCTTCTGTGGTTCAGTTGAACTGGATGTTTGTCTCCTTTTGGACCTCGTACGGAGCCCAGATGTTAGTATTTAATCTATCCATAATAAAGCATCTCCTGGGTTGCACTTCCCATGACTTAGCATCTTAAGGGTTGTACAACTGGATGAGACCAAAGCTAGCTTTTCTCATCCTACATTCTGGTCCCTCACCAGCCAACCAAATATCCAAATGGGAAGTCCAAAAGAAAGCTCCTGGGTGGTGGGCCCTTTGCTGCCGATGTGTGTTACTTTGGGATTCCTTGCAGAGACTGAGAATGTGCCTTAGGAGCACACAAACGCCGGCTGCCTGTGATAGCGATGTGCTCGGCATGCGTTGTAATGCAACCGACATTGTCAATTGTTTGGGAGCGGCCCAAATCTGTTAGTTTGCTTTCAAAGTAGCGCAGCTGTGGTGGAGAACAACATGGGTGTCTGTCTGGAGATTTTTTGTCTGTCATAAGGTTTGCGTATTGTCAATATAACTCTGATGATAGGCCTCTGCCATTTTGGTTATGTTTGTGCGTGGCATAGTGGTTTGAGCATCGGATTCTGACTCTGGCAATGACAATGGCAAACCCTTCTGAAGAAACTTGCCAAGAGAACCCCATGATAGGGTTGCCTTAGGGTCCCCATATGACTTGGAGGCAGAGAAGAACAAACTAGAGATGGAAAGAACTCATCGTTGTCCCTGCTATAAATCCTGGTTTCTCTCTCATCCATCTTTCTGTGGACTTGTCTTTTTTCCTGTTGTCTCTTTCCATGTCTGGGTTTAATTTCTTAGACATCCTTGTCGTTGGGTGCAAACCACCCAGACACCGATCAAGAGCCCTTCCTTCCCTTTTTGTGGCGTCTGCTCACTCTTGGTCACCAACTGCTGCTGAGTTTTTTCCCTTCCCTTCTGGAATGAAGTCATCCCATGTGTTGTTGTTGTTGTGGAGGAGGATGATACACAAGGCGGGCTGTCCTGGAAAAGCCTGGCTCATGTCTGTGAGTAACTTGCTGTGAACGGAGGGTGGAAAGGGGGCAGAGAAGCTGCCGGTCTCCTGCCTTCTCCATCTGGAGTGATGTCAGACAGTGTGGCCTGTGAATCATGCACCAATGTACAGGTTTATATACAGTAATAGGTATGCATGTGTTGCTTTTTTTGGCCCAGCTGGGATCTCACAAGCAGCTCTCCCTTATGCTCAGCAGAGATGGGGGCAGACCCATAAGTTTCTGCTGGACTTAAAGAAATTACATTAAATGGATGTATATCACTTTGGAAAAATCAAGGCTGTGGACGAAAGTGCAGTAGACAAGTGCGTCTATGGACTACGCCTCCCAAAAGCCCCCAGCCAAGCTGAGGAAGACTGGGAGTTGTTATTGTGCCAACAGGTAACTTTTTTCTAGCTCAGGCATGGAGCACATTTCTTTTCTTAGTACAGGTTGAGTTGCAGGTTACTACAGGCTGAGTTGCTTACAGAATTGAACCGGAGGACCTGTAGATTCCTAGAAACAAAGGTCTTTTTTAGTTTGAGGGTTTTTTTCCACATTCATGGGGGTCCTTCACCCCTAACTCCAGCAAATGTGGAGGGACCAGTGTATATAAATCAATCCTAATCTTCCAAAACGTGAAAAGTTTGGGGAGAATGAAACTGCTGTTTACATCCTTCCGCAGGTCTCTGTTCTCCATCTCTACACACACACACCACAAAGACCCACAGGAGATGCCTGGCAGGGGTGGCTTGACTAGATCCCCCTTGGTGCTTTCATTCTGCCAGCATACTTGGGGCCTTGCATCATCCCCAAAGAGGCGTTGAACTTTCAGAGAGCTCCTGACAGTCCCAGGGTCACGCTGTGGTTGTGGAGCGTGCAGTCACACCCGTTGGAAGGAAAACATGACTGAAGCTTGCCTCTTCCTTTCCTCTTTTTTTCCTTTCTTCTCTCCCCCCCTCCCCGGCCGTTTACCCGAAATAAAGTGGCATTGTTGGATTCTTCCTTGAAGTTCATTCTTCCTCCTTCCATCACCACTGAATCGACCCAGGCTGGAAAAGGTTTGCTTGTTGAATTCACATTCTTTCTCCCTCTCTTTTTCTTTCTCCCTTCCCTCTTCCTTCCCTAGAAACCCCAACAAGTCTTGGAGGTTACCAATTTTAACTTGACTGCATGAAATAGATCTGGGTTTTGCATTATATGGGCTGCAATTTTGGTTTCCAGAGTCTTGGACCTAGTCTGGAACGGATTAATACGGGAGGCTGAAGAGCTCCTTGGAATGCTGCCATATGGTTGGGTTTAAAAGGATGGATTGAAGGAGATGGCTTAAAGGTTTCGAGTTCCTTTCTTTAAAAGATGGTTCTTTGCATATAGGAAAGGGGATTGAGGTCTCTGTTTGTGTCTGAGAGAAAGCGGTGGAGAGAGAGAGAGAAACTTTCCAAGCAGTAATCCTATTTTTTTTAAAGATCTTTACTGTTTTTAAAGGCTGTGCTTCTAGTCCTCACACATCTTGAGGGAACGCGAGGAAGAGGAGAAAGAATCCTATTTCACGGTTGTGTTTTGTGCTGCCCAATTTAGCAGGATTTTAGAGGATTTTTAATAGTGTTACATCTTTTAAGAATTTCTTTCCTTGCAGAAAACTACTTTCTCCTGGTGTGGTGCACGCTGACTGTTTCAAGAATTGAGAAAGTAGCACAGTTCAAGTCAGATGGCTTTGGGTCCAAATGGTAATCTCATTGAATCTTTGGGCCTCCTCTTGACTGTCGTTGGGAAACCACCTTATGGGTATGTTTTGCTTTTTGACAGAACCGTCCGGCATTTGCAGACTGAGGAGACTCCTTTGTGAGGATGGTCCTTTATGCCTATATTCCCAGACACATTTCAGACAAACAGGTGTAGGCCAGCTTTTGCACAAGCAGCGTTTGAATTAGGGGAGGGAAGACAACTGCTTATCGGTCAGCCAAAAAAGAACAAATAAACCGCCACATATTCTTGGCGGACTTTGGAGCTGTGAGGGGTGCAAGGAGGTCGGTTTTGGATGGCATTGCTCCGCTTTCCCTGCAAGTCCTTTTGTGCACAATATTTAGTTCTTTCAAAGCATTCAGGATGATCATGTTGGAAGAAACAGAGAGAGAAAGTTAACTCCTCCGCGGTAAACTAGACTTCCAGGAACCAAGCCAAGGGCTGTGCCAGAAAAACCACAGCTGGGTTTGCCCGCTGCATCCTCACATTCCAGAGGCCGGGTTGGAGCGAAATGCAGTTAAAGATCCTCCCTGGTTTTTAAAAAAGGTTTAAAACATTCATTCTGGTTGGAAAACAGTTGCATTTACTTTGGTGTGTGGTTCTGGATTATGGATTTTAGATGCACCTTCATGCATGGAGGTATGCCATTATACCCACCAAGACTCCCATCATTGTCTGTAGTGGTTTTCAAATAAAAGGGGGAAGAAACCCCAATAATATAGAAAACAGAATTCAAAGAAAGCCCATTGCTGGCAGTTTTACTGCTAGTCCCCAAAAACTATAAGGCGCTGGATTCTCTTCCTTTACTGTACTTAATTTCTGATCTGGGTGCATTAATGCATTGCAACCATCAATCCTTTCCAAATATTAGATAAAGGAAGTATTGAAGATGGAGTTTGGAAAAATTAAAGTTGTGAGCGGCAGCTTCTTGTGAGTCCAGACTAGCTGGAAGCCGGGCATGGAGGCGGAGGAGTCCATCATCTCTCCTTTTCCTCAGGCCCTGCTTTGCGTCCATATTGCACATCCCATGGAGCCATGGGTGTCATGGACCGGGAAGGGCGTTTGGCACCCTGCTGAGTCACCGAGGAAGACGGGTGCTTTGTTTACGTCCCGCTGATTGGAAGTGACAGGGCTATTTTGGCCACGGACTCTGCCCTGCTGGACTCCATCCGGGCAAAAATATTGCTGTATTGAAGGGATTCTGCCAGCCACACCGGGCCTTATGGCTTGCAAGGCAGATGAAACTACTGCCTCTTCTGACCTCAGATGCCACATCGCTGCTGCAATTCTTCCATTCCTGCAAAGTTTTCTTTGCATCGCTTTTCAAGATAAACACATATGGTATATACGCACAGAAGTGTTTCCTTTGTCATCGTCATTGATGGTTTGCAAAAAGGGAGCTGCTGTGCCAAGATGAGCCAGGATTATAAAAAGGGAAAAGGAAGAGAGAGAGGCATCTCAGCCGGGGTGATGCTGTGGCTTTGGTGTTGGACTAGGACTCTGAGAGACCAGGGTTCGCATCGTTGCTCAGCCACAGAAAACCACTGGGCGACATTTGCAAACCACCTTGGAAGAGGCAATGGCAAACCACCTTGGAAGAAATCTTACCAAGAGATGGTGTCACCATAAGTCAAAGACTCAGAGGAAGCAGTGGTGTCCTGTAATAAATTTTAAGAGACAGTGGAGTGTCGTGGTCAGCTGGACTATGGTTCTAGGAGACTAGGATTTGAATCCTCACTTACTTGCAGAAGCTGCTGGGTGACACACTCTCAGCTTCAGGGGAAGACATTGGTGGCATACCTCCTGTGAATAAAACTTGTCAAGAAAACCCTACTGTATGTTCAGTTTAGGGTTGCCAAAAGTCAGGACTGACTTAAAGACATACGATGAGCACTTTTAGAACTAGCTTGTTTGTTTCAGCAGGAAATAAAATGTTGATTTCCTAGATGCCAATCCACTTCTTCAGATGCTAAAATAAATCTGTCTCAAAGATGCTCCTAGAATCCTTCTCCTGCCCTTCCCTTTTTCATTTTTATGCTGTGACAGACGAACTCAGCTATTTCTTTGAAAACTGTGAACCAAAATTGTGGAATTTAAATGAGTCAGAGTCTAAGTTTTTCTGCTTCCCTGTCCACAATGGCCTTTCTCTCTAAGTGTCTGATCGGGGATTTGAAGTCTCTTTGGCTTCTTTCTGCCTCACCAGTAAGAACAATATAATGGGGACAAGGGGACATGAGGACCTTCTTAGCTGTGGCACCCCAAATTGTGGAATGCCCTCCCCATATTTATTGGCCAGTTAAATAGTTTAAAAGAAATACAATTTCAGGATGTGCAATCCTGGAAGTCTTGGCGCAATTATCCAAGAGTGTGATCCATGAAGTTGTGCAATGCACAGAGGGCAAGCATGTATTACCCTAAAGGAAATTAGTTGTTGTTGTTTTGTCTGAAAAAAGGCCACTTTGAGGTTGTTTTGTCCGATGACGGCACAGAGGCCTGGAGAAGCATCCCCTCCTGCTTTGCAAAAGCCAACCGGCCTTGTGCGCGCACGCACACAGACACACACACATGGCCTTTCTTTTCGCATCCCGCCAACAATACAGAGAAGCCCCTGTGTCGGGGGCCTGCTTGAAAGGCACAGCCAGGACTTGGCAGCCTTCTCTGTGACTTCGGAGGACACAAAAGACGCTCTGCTTTCTGTGTGTCTTTTCTTCCAGATAGCTCATGCTTTGTTTTTAGGAGAAGAGGCTTAGGAACGGTGGTGGCTTGATGTTTTTATGGAGTAGGGAGTATTTTAAAAAATTGACACAGACCTGATAATTCTTGACATTCTCTCGTTTTCTATCCCAGCCCTGAAAACTTCAGGCCAGACTGCTGTGGTATAGTTAAGAACTCTGGCACTCTGCTGTCAGCCGTTCATCACTTTTGAGGGTTCATTTTCTCTGTGCAGCAAATTCTTCTGTGTGAAAGATGGAGGACATAAGAGTCCTAGGGTTGGAAGGGGTCCCCAGAGGGCATCGGCTCCAACTTCCAACTCAATGCAGGATCTCCAGGTAAAGCATCTCCAGCAGGGAGCTGCCCAGCCTCTTTTGGAAGACCTCCAGAGAAGGAGATCCCTCCACCTTTCTAGGCAATTGGTTCTATTGCTGAACCACCCTTACAGTCAAGAAGTTCCTTCTAATATTCAGTTAAATTTTACCCCCTTGTAACTTAAAACCATCAGACCTGTTTCTGGGACAACAGAAAACAGGTCTTCTCCCTCTTCCCTTGGACAGCCCTTGAGATATTTAAAGAGTGTGATCATCTCAGTCTTCTCTTCACCAAGCAAAAAAACCCAGTTCCTTCAACCTTTCCTCCTATGGTTTGTTCTTTGTATTTCTTTTCAGCTCTTCTTGCTCTTTTCTGAACCCTCTCCAGCTTGTCCCTATCCTCCTTAAAATGAACTTAGGACTGACCAGCGCAGCATAGAATCGGACTATTCCTTCCCTGGACTTGGAAACAAAGCTTTTATTAATTGCAGCCTAAAACAGCAGTGTCCTTCTTTGCTGCAGCACCACATCGCTGGCTCATGTTTAATGTAGGGTCAACCGTAATCACAGCAATCGTTTCAAAAGCAACTGAAAAGAAGACTGGAGAGGACAGGGAGAAGGGCTTTCCCAGCAGATCTCAAGATACGGGGATATTTGTAAGAGAGAATACAGCCCTGCAGGTAAGCTGGCCCTGAGCCAGATCGGGGCCCAAGATTTGTAATCCTTTTCTTGGTAAACAAGAATGGCGCTGCCGTTGACGTGTGCTGGGTGTGTCAGAGCATGTGGCTTCTGTTATTCTTGGGTTTTGCTTTAATTAGCTTTCCTGGTGACGATCGCTCCAACAATAGCATCCCTGCCTCAAGAGAAGTGAGAAATCCTGACTCTGTGATCAATATATATACATAGATATTTTGCAAAACTGTACTCAAGGAAGGGAAAAGGCAAGTCTGCCCAAATCTGTTGGTGTGCCCAGGTTCTGGTCAATCAATCAATCAATCATGTTTGGGTTCCTCGGTGGAGCTCAAAAGTAATGTATTCAAGGCTTACAACTCTGTAGGTCATGGAAAGCGAAGGAGAGAGAGTGGGACTAGACCATGAGGTCACTGGATGCGTTTCCGAAATAGAACTGTAGTGCTTTTTTTCTGCTGTTTTCTGTTTTAAAAAAAGTTTTAAAATATGAGTTAAAAGCAATTTTTGAAACACGTTTAAAACATGTTGTTATTATCAAGTGCCCTGAAGGCAACCTCAGCTTGTGGCGACCCCATGGAGGAGACATCTCCAAGACTCCTGGTCCTCCATTACTTTGCTCAGGTCCTGCAAAGCCATACCCAAGACCTCCTGAATAAGAGTCCATCCATCTAGCAATACAGCCTTCCTCTCTTTCTATTTCCCTCCACCTTTCCTAGCATTATTGTCTCTTCCAGTGATCCTTGTTTTCTCATGTTGTGGCCAAAATACGGCAGCCTCAACTTTATCATCTTGGCTTCTGGGGAGAGTTTTCATTTGATCTGTTCATCTTCTTTGCCGTCCACGGCATCCTTAGCATCCTCCATCGCACCATCTCCAAATGAATTGACTTTCTTTCCATCTGCTTTCTTCACTGTCCAACTCTCCCATCCATACATAATGATGGGGAATACCATGGCTTGGATGATTCTAACTGTTGTGTTTAGTTGTATATCTTTGCTCTTTAGGACCTTTTCTAGTTCTTTCATAGCAGCCCTTCCCATCCCTAGACTTCTTCTTTCTGGACTGCAGTCACTGTTTTGATTCATGTTTGATCCAAAGTAGGAGAAATCTCTAACTATTTTGATTTTCTCATTGTCGAGGTTGAATTTGTGTAGATCCTCTGTGGTCATTATTTTTGTTTTCTTTAAGTCCAGCAGCAAGCCTGCCTTGGCACTTTCTTCCTTGACCTTCCTTTGAAACATAACAAAATAGAAATGCAACATAAAGCGAAATGTTTGCTTTATATGCTTTGTCCTTTTTGTTCTTTATCTATTGCTGTACTGATATACATGTATATATAGACATATAGAGAGAGAACAAGAGTGCTTGCACCTTCAAAGCACAGCGCGAAGTACAAAAATAAAATGATAAAAACTGATCTCTGAGCCAAAGGCGTGCAATTTGAATTTGTTTAAAGAAATTGTGGGGGAAGGAAGGGAAACACAGATTGCCCATAGATCTACTTCACAAACATATATGTGACTTTCCTGCCTTTCTGTAGAGGATATGTGTGGCTTTGTAGGCACCTTCTTCTGTTTGCAAAGGGAATGATGGGTCTTCTAATGCCTTCTGAAAATCTGTTGGTTTGTCCTGACAGTAACCTGGCTCTTGTTTCACTGCTTTATTGGTTTTGTTGCAGACTGGTAAACTGTTTGCGATGTTTACCTTGTGCTAAGCAAGCCTTTTAGTTGCAATTTTACAGTGTCCTTTTGCAAATTTATATTATGCATAAACCACAGACTTCTGTTATATTCCATTTTGGTGACCAGATTTATGGATCCACGGTTCTTTAACATGCTTGGGTAGCTGGAGAAGTAGTCTTATCTGCTTTCTCCTTTTCTTTCTGTTTTTGTCATCCATGCATCCTCTGTCAGGGATTTTCAAGGCAGCGACTGTTTCCTTTGCCTTCTGCGGATAGGAATGTGCAACTGAAGTTGGATTGGCTGGAGTCAATTCTTGCTGTTTCCCAGTTCAACTTTGATTTTCCATGGCTGAGCTGAGCTTTCTCCTCTTCTTCCTCCCCCAGATTGACAAGGAAGCCTGGATCAATGTCCCAGCGGTTCCCAGCTGCCTGTGAGGAGTTCAGGATCGCATGACCCTGGATATGGACGTCGTCCTCTCCGATTTTGTCCGTTCAACTGGGGCAGAGCCAGGATTGGCGAGAGACTTACTGGAAGGTAGGCAGCGTCTCCTTGAATAGTGTCACCCAAGTGTTCCCTCCACCACCTACAGTTGGTCCTCCACATTTGCAGCTTGGACTTTGGCAGATTGGATTATTTGCAGTTTTCATTAATATGTTCTCTCTAGGAATCTCTAGGTCCTCCAACGCAACTCTGCCAGAAGTTGACCATATAGTTGTGCAGGAGAACCTAGAAATTCCTAGAGAAAACACTTCTCTAGGCATCTATATGTCTTTCAGCATAATTTTGTGATCAACTCCTGGCAGAAGTTGACCATAGGGTTGCATTAGCGGACCTGGATATTCCTAGAGAGATGTACTCTCAGGTAAAATGAATAGTCTTTGTTTGTTTGCAGTTTCTCCACATTCACGGGGGTCCTTCAACCCTAACCCCAGCGAATGTGGAGGGACTGTACTTACTGCCTTTCAAGGATGTGCATACCTGGATTGGCTTGCACTGGATGCCCTTTGGGGGTACCTTGCAACTTTTACAGTTGTGTGATCCTGCAAAGTCTGGATTTGCCTCAGATGTTCTTTCCTCCCGGTTTGTCACCAGCTGAGCTCCCAAGGGCAGAAGGAAGCTCAGCTTGGGCGAAAGCAGCTTGGGATGGGTCAGGAATTTGACTTAAGTCCCCCCCAAAACACCCCTCCCATGTAGAGGATGATGTTGTGATCATATTCAAGCCTCCAACATGCCACTCAGAGGTGTGGGAACGATGGTTGGAATGTTGTTCTCTGGGCGGGTCTCCTGGCAATTCACAGACTGTGGAATAGGGTTGGCTTGCGGTAGTTTCGAAGATAATTCTATCCAGGTTTAGAGAAAAGTAAGGGCCTAGCTACCTTTAAAGTAGGAGATACCATCTGATCTGGAAAGCTAAGGAAGTTCAGCCCTGGTTAGCATTTGGATGTAATTCCAGGATCTATTTCAGATGAAGGAACTAGCAAAACCATTTCTGAGTATCCCTCATTAAATCCCTCACACATTAAAGTAATTCCTCCTTGGGGGAGGCACTACAGTTCCCATAATCCCCCAGCCTGTGTGGCTGCAATTCTCATAATCTCAAAAGGAATTTTGCAAGTTCTGCATTTGAAGAAGGAAAAATTGGATATGTGCTGGGTGGGTATGCGGACAGATTGCTAGATGTTTGTAGGAGCTTTTGGAGTGCATTAGGGTATGAGAATGTGATCCGTCCATCTTCTTCTGGACCAAAGAGATGGTTTTGCCCTAACAGAAAGTGTCTCACTTGTTTCAGGACTGGGCATGTGTGTTTAAACCTGCACCGGTTAACCCTTTACTCCCCACAGGGAAAAACTGGGACCTGAGTGCTGCCTTGAGTGACTTTGAGCAGCTTCGGCAGGTCCACGCTGGGACGCTGCCCCACTCCTTCCACGAAGGGCGCCCCTTCAAACCCGCTGAGAGAGAGGGACCCCGGCCCACGCGGCCCCTGCTCCAGCGCCAAGATGATATTGTCCAGGGTAAGAGAGGCTCAGAAGAGAAACTTGCCAACCTTTGGTGCTAGAGCTGGGTGTGCCTGTGCGAAGGAACTTGCAAACCCCCTTACACTATCCTGCCAGTTGCCCTGGGCCACTTCTCTCCTCTCTTTCCAGCCATCTTGGTTGGGTCTAGTGGGTAGATATGGGGTGGACAGCTTTGAAGGGCTTAGGTGCTATTTCCCACCTCCTGAACTTGCCACAGCTGGCTGCAAAAGCTCCGTGTGTAGAATACATATTGTGTGTGTGTGTGGGTATCTCCCTGTGCTCAAAGATCCCAAGAAACATGATTTTTAAGAAAGCAAGCAAGCCACCACCTTCAAGATCTTGAATTCCCCCACCCCATGCCTCCCATGCCACCATAAATAAATAAATAAATAAATAAATACATGATAATGAATGAATAATTAAAAATACGGTCCAAATCCCGTGTCATGGGGGGTGCCTTCCCAGACTCAGTGCCCATGTTGGTTGGAGAAGTAACGTCTCCCAAAGCTCTGAGGCTTAACATCTTTGCCCAGCCAAGACTGGACATGATTGCTGTCCAACCAACAGTCAGAAGGAAGCCTTGTCTTCCTCCTAGGCATTCCCCATCTTACCTTTCTCTCCTTCCTTCTCAGAGAAGCGCTTGTCTCGTGGCATTTCCCATGCCAGTTCCACCATTGTCTCATTGGCACGTTCCCACGTCTCCAGCAATGGTGGTGGCAGTGGCAGCACTGGTAGCAGCTGTGGCGGTGGCGGCGGCGGCGAACACCTCCTGGAGATGCCCATCTGCACCTTCCAGCTGCCCGACCTAACTGTCTACAACGAGGAGTTCCGCTCCTTCATCGAACGGGATCTCATTGAGCAGTCCATGCTGGTGGCCTTGGAACAGGCTGGTAAGCGGATGGGACCCCGGAAGGTGGCAACGGCATCCTCTGAAGAAAGAGGACACACCTGCCCAGCAATGAGTTCTCCTGAAAAAGTAGAACTGGAAAAATTCTTCAGTGATTAAAATGTTGTCCTCTGGTTTAGTACATTTGGTTTAAACATTACTCTCCAACAGGGATAAAGATGAGGTATTCCATCTAGGGAGTTAAACTGTAATGCCACCAGTATAGGATGGTTAGACCCTGGCTTGAAAGTGAGACATATGAAAAGGATCTAGCGGTCTTGGTAAACTAAAAACTAAACATGAGTCAATAGTGCAATAAAAACCTAGTGCAATTATGGGCTGCATCAACAGGAATATAGTTTTCAGACTGAGGGAAGTAGTAGTCCTACTCTATTCTCCTTTGGTCAGACCTCACCTGGAGTACTGTGTCCAGTTCTGTGCACCACAATTCAAAAAAGATGTTGAGAAGCTGGAACATGTCCAGAAGAGGGTGACCAAAATGGTGGAAAGTCTGGAAACCATAAGGCCCCATGAGAAGAGACTTAGGGAGCTGGGTTGGTTTAGCTTGGAGAAGAGAGGACCGAGAGGTGACATGACAGCCATCTTTAAATATCTAAAGGGATGCCATGGAGAAGATGGAGCCAGCTTGTTTTTTGCTGCTCCAGAGACCAGGACACAAATCAAGGTATTCACATGACAAGAGAAAAGAGATTCCTCCTAAATATTAGGAATAACTTTTTTACCCAAAGAGCTGCCGGACAATGGAATAAATTGCCTTGGAGGGCAGTGGATTCTCCACCTTTGAAGATCTTTCAACAATGCTTGGTTGGGCTTTTATCAGGAGTGTTTTAGTTGTGTCTTTGTGCATGAGAAGAGGTTGGACTTGGGGTCCCTTCCAACTCCTAAAATGCTATAATTCTAAACCCATTGAAAGCTTTATGTGGACTTGTCCTGTGGAGATAAATAGGTGCCAAACTTATGAGTTTTCTGGGTTGTAGAACGGTGACCTCCCCAGATCACTCTGAACATAGAACACAACAAGAACACTGAGCACTTTCTTGGTTTCGTGGTTTCTCTCATCCAGGTCGCCTCAACTGGTGGGCCAACGTGGATCCCAGCTGTCAGCGGTTGCTTCCTTTGGCCACGACGGGAGATGGGAACTGCCTGCTTCATGCGGCTTCACTAGGTAAGGGCCCCATCTTGGGGAGAACCATGCCTATCTTGGTTCCATGATTAGTTGGAAGCCAGAGCACCTCTCCTCCTCCTTCTTGCTAGGCAATTTAATGACAGCTGTCATCTTCTTCATTGCTTGTTTTTATGTACCAGCCTATGGTGGACCCTCTCCTAGGGTTTTCTTGGCCAGATTTTTTCAGAAGACATTTGCCATTGCCTATCTCTGAGCCCATCAGTTGCCCCAAGGACACCCAGTGGATTTTCATGGCTGAGAGGGGATTTAAACCCTGCTCTTTCAGAGTCCCAGCCCAACACTCAAATCCACTCTAATATGGTGAACCTGTCCTAGTCACCATGGCTGCCCTGAGTTTGCGAGATCTGAGGAGGGCTTTTGATGAGAGGGTGACTAGGAGGTCTCTCCATAATGTTTAATCTTTTGTTTTTATCTCTCCCCTCTCCCCTCAACCATCAACCCCACCTTGGCTGCAGGCATGTGGGGTTTCCATGACCGAGACCTGATGCTCCGTAAATCTCTTTACACCCTCATGGATAAAGGAGCAGAAAGGGAGGCCCTGAAGCGGCGCTGGCGGTGGCAGCAAACGCAGCAGAACAAAGAGGTACAGCGCTGTGGCCAGGTGGAGGTGGACCCCATGTTGCCACTGAGAATGGGTGCTTTTGGTGTTCATCACCCCTAAGAATTTGTGAGATCTTGGTCTGTTGAGGAATGTTCAAGACCAGGTCTAGGATAAAGTAAATTGGGACCATAAGTCCCAGAATCTCCATTGCATTTACCAGCTGGAGGATTCAGGGGGTTGTAGTCTAGAAGAAAGATCTTCCCCAATCCCTAAGCAGGGCCAAAACATTTGCCATGATGCCAGCAAGGACCTTAAATCATCTCTCCCTGGTGGAAAAGACCCAGTTCACTACAGTGATGTCGGACTGCAACTCCCAGCAGTTGCAAGCAAGGTCTTCTAAGCAGCCTGACCTGTCTCTCCTTCTTCCTCCCCAATCAACACCTCTTTTTGTCTACCCACCCCATCAGTCTGGCCTAGTTTACACAGAGGAGGAATGGCAGAAGGAGTGGAACGAGCTGATCAAGCTAGCCTCCAGTGAACCACGGATGCACTATGGCACAAACGGCAGCAACTGCGGAGGGTGAGTGGCCCCTTTCCCAAAAGCTGGTCCTGTTGGGACTCTTCACTACCATAGAGACCCTGCAAAAGTCCAGGGACCCAAGGCAGTCTGTCCTCCAGTGGTGGCTTTAGAAAACAGTGTGGCCCAAAGCCTTTGTTAGTCTTCCTCTCTCACTGCAGTCATGAAGGTTAGAAACATGACTTTGTCTCTCTCTTATTTTTATGCAATGGTGAGGTTGGGGGGATGCTGGATTCCTTCTTTACGCCAGTTAGTTTTGGCATGGACCCAGAGCATTTCTGAAGAGAGTTCAAGGGAGTTGGGTATGTTCAGCGTGGTGAAGTGAAGACATGACTGCCCTCTTTAAACACCTTAAGGGCTGCCACAAAGAGGAATGGGCCCAGTTGTTCCCTGCTGTTCCAGAGGATAGAACCAGGTCTCATGGTTTTAAGTTACAGGAGGGTAGATTTAGATTGAGAAGGAACTTCTTGAGAGGAAGAGTGGTTCAGCAGTGGAGCCAACTGCCCAGAGAGGTGTTAGAATCTCTTTTTCTGGATGTCTTCAAAAAGAGGCTGGACAGCACCCTGCTGGGGATGCTTTACCAGGAGACCCTGCGAGGGTTGGACTCACAAGTCCTCTGGGGAACTCTTTACAACTCTAGGATTCTATGCTCCCTTCTGACTGGTGTCTCCAGCGGTTTGAATGTCCCTTTCCTGAGTTTCCTCCTCCGTTAATCAACCAGGCCAACAGTTTTGCTGGAGGTGAGTTAAACATCTGAGAATTGGAAGGCTTCCCAACATATTTTCCCCCTTTCTCTGCCTCCTTGCAGGGTGGAGGGCTCCGAGGAGCCGGTCTATGAGAGCCTGGAAGAATTCCACGTCTTCGTCTTGGCCCACGTCCTCAAGCGGCCCATTGTGGTGGTTGCAGACACAATGCTGAGAGATTCCGGAGGGGAAGGTAAGAAATGGGGCGGTGGAGGTTCAGAGAGGGCAGCTGGGATCTCTCTCAAATGATGGACACGATTCTTCTCTATACCGCTATTCCCTCCTCCGAACCTCCTCCTCCATATTCTGCTGTATTTATACCTGGGTCTTCTTCACGCAAACCCAGCCCCTCACAAGTCCTTGGCCAGCACTCCAACCCCCAAACAATGCTGGCTCTTTAGCAGTCTGTAGCTGCACTGTGAGGCCTTCGTGCTGCCTGTCAACTCATGGCAAGCTTATGAATTTCATGGGGTTTTCTTAGGCAGGGCAAACTCAGAGGTTGTCTGCCCCTGCCTCCCTCCGAATGCAGCCCACAGCGCCTGGATTTCCTCGCCATGCTAAACAATGTCTCTGTCCCCCTTGCAGCATTTGCTCCGATTCCCTTTGGTGGCATCTACCTGCCCTTGGAGGTTCCTGCCAGCAAGTGCCACCGCTCGCCCCTGGTCCTAGCCTACGACCAAGCCCACTTCTCTGCCTTGGTCTCCATGGAGCAGAAGGAGCCCACCAAGGAACAAGGTGCCAACGGAGCCCTCCTCCTCTTTCCTCTTCTTTTTCTTGTATTTATTGATATATTTTCTTTCCTGCCAGTATGGGATGTAAATGGGCTTACAACATTTGAAACAGACAGGCCTGGGAAGCAGGTGGGATGGAGAGAAAGCCATCTCCCAAAGTTCATAGTATGTGCAGAGGCTCATATGGGGAGATAGGGCCTTTCAGATAGTCTGGATCTGAGCCATAGAGGCCTTGTATTGTGCCTGTTTACTTCCGAGAACAATACAAGGTGTTGGTTATAACCTATAAAGCCCTAAATGGCTTGGACCCAGGGTACTTGGAGGACCGCCTCTCCCCATATAATCTGCCCCACACACTCAGGTCATCTGGGAAGAGTTTGTTGAGGATCCCAACAACGAGATACGTGTCAACCTCACAAAGGGCCTTTTCCATCTCGGCCCCTGGGATCTGGAACACCCTTCCCGAGGAACTCCGCACCGCCACCTCCCTGGACCTCTTCAAAAAGAGACTTAAGACCTTCCTGTTTCAGCAAGCCTTCCCCGATGTCCCTTGATATTGGGACTCCCTGCTATATGTACAACATTATCGAGCGTATCAGCTGGCCTGGTTTTGATGTATGGTTTTAATGTGTATTTTTGTCATTGCAATTTTTACTGTACACCGCTATGATCAACACGGAATAGCGGTCTTATTATTTATAGGCCAGAACTAGAACTGTGAATTCTATCCAGAAATGGATCAACAACTAGAGAAGCTGTTTCAGCAAAGAAGTTAATATGCTCCCTTTATCCAAAAATTGGCAGCCCATTGGAATTGTCCTTTCTTTTCCTTCCCAGCTGTGATCCCGTTGACTGACTCGGAACACAAGCTGCTCCCTGTGCACTTCGCTGTTGATCCTGGGAAAGACTGGGAGTGGGGCAAAGACGACAGCGACAATGTCAAACTGGCAAGGTGAGTGTGGCCTGCCTTGGGTGGCGCTTGCAGTGGGGCACTTGGCAAGGGCTGAGAAAGGCAATCCTGTGGAGAGGTGGTGTATGGAGCCAAAGCAAAGTGGACAATTCTCTCTCAGGAATTTCAGGCTTTGCACTTTTCAGTTTTCCTACAAGACATCTGTTTTTGAAAACTGAAGTTAGTGGAAAAAAATTGGCGAGGAAGGAGTTTGTACAGTTGCTTAAGCTTTGCCTTTGGTACAAAGTAGCCTTGGCACAAACACTGCCCAAGTGTAAAGACCAAATGGAATCTGGCCCTGTAGTTAGCGTTTCAAATATGGGAAAGTGAGTAGAGAAAACACTTGGGTGGGAACCTTTCTCTCTAGATCCAGGGACTAGAAAGCCTCCAACTCAACAATGCTCTCTCTCTCTCTCTCTCATTCTCTCATTCTCTGTCTTTTGTGTCTTTATCTGCCTTCATTAGCGTGACGCTCTCGCTGGAGGCCAAGCTCCACTTGCTGCACAGCTACATGAATGTAAAGTGGATCACTTTGCCTTGTGACACGCAGGTAAAGGAATGTGAAGAAGTACCGGCCTCTCTTAGCAGGGTCCTGGGTTGGGGGTCTTCTGAAATGCTCCCTCCACTTTGGCCCCAAAGGAAGAGACGACTTGTACAGGGTAGAAGCGAGGGAAATGCCAGAAGCAGAGTTAGCACAGCCAGGGACTTGGAGCAGGGGCAAAAGGAACTGCTGTGGGAAACATTGCCAAAACTCACAGACTGTTTTTTTTAAAGTTGTGTTCATTTTCAGGTAAATTTTCAGTTGCCATTGTCTAGCCATATCTTAATGTCTCCCTCCTTCCTGCTTTTCCTAGGCGCCACTGGCACAGCCGGAGTCTCCGACTGCCTCTGCAGGGGACGATGCCCGATCCGCCGTAGATTCGGGCGATTCAGACAAAGAATCCGTCTGCAGCAGCTCGGCCAGCAACAGTGGGGGCAGTAAGAGTGGTGGTGGCAAGGAAAAAGAGAAAGACAAGCCAAAGAAAGACCGGGAGAAGGACAAGGAGAAGAAGCGGGCTGACTCGGTGGCCAACAAGCTTGGCAGCTTCGGCAAGACCCTGGGAAGCAAGCTGAAGAAGAACATGGGGGGGCTGATGCACAGCCGAACTGCCAAGGGGGCTGGTGTCAGCAATGGGCAAGGAGATGCCACCTTGGAGAAGAAGAAGAAACAGAAGGGCTCTGTCAAGGTGAGGAAGGGCAGCAAGGATGATGCAGCCTCCTCTGGCGAGTCAGGGTCCCCTTCTGAGAAGCCGTGCCTGGCCAAGGCAGCCACGGAGAAGCCTACGGACACCTCATGCAAGTATGGCAGTGATGTCAAGCTCAGCCTGGGCATCCTCAGGGCCGCCATGCAGGGGGAGCGCAAGTTCATCTTCGCTGGCCAGCTGAAGACAAGCCACCGGCACCAGTACCAAGAGGAGATGATCCAGCGCTATCTCTCAGATGCTGAGGAACGGTTCTCGGCCGAGCAGAAGCAGAGGGAGGCTGAGAAGAAGTTGGCGGCCCTGGGCAACGGTGGGCCAGGGAAGAAGTCGGATTCAGAGGGCAACCCTCTCCGAGGGGAGGACACCCTCCCGAATCCTGCCTACTCCCCGCCGGGAATCTCATCCTATGGACCCCAGAGCCCCGACCTGGCTGCTGTCGGGGCTAAAATGGCAGGCTTCCCCACCAGCTACTCAGGGGTCTTCACTATCCCTCGCCCTTCTATGATGGGCAATGTGGAGAGTGCCCATCCCCCCAGCTACCAGGACAGCCGGCGTCAGCTTGCAGGCGGCCCCTGCGGCACTCTCCCCTCATACGCGACGCTGCCCCGGCACTGCGCCCAGGGCCGCCCCCACCTTTACCAAGCTGACCCTCCCCACCTGGGAGGGCGCTTCTCCCCAACAGAAGCAGACATGCCACTGAGTTACAGGGGGGCAGACTGTGACGGCTCCCCCTGCCCCATCTTGCCCAGTAATGGCTACCGGGATTACCACGAGCCAGGAGGTGGTGGTGGCGTTGGCGGCAGCTCTCCAAAAGGTGGAGACCAGAGCAGAACCCAGTTGCTCTACAGTGTCCAGCAAACTAAATGCAAGCAGCCGAACTGCAGTTTTTATGGGCACCCAGAGACTGGGAATTACTGTTCCTGTTGCTACAAGGAGGAACTGAAGCGGAAAGAACGGGAACGGGAGGCCTTGATACACCGGTTCTGAGGAGCCCAGATGAGTGTCTGTGGAGTCTGGACCCACGGGTACTGTGGGGAATGCAATAATTTTTTCTCTCCCCATCCCCTCCTGCCTCCGTTCCCTGTCTTGTTCAGGAGAAGGGAGCAATGGGTTTGGCAGAGGGTGGCCTATGCGTGGTGGCGCGTGAGAGGCAGCTTGCAGGGGTCAGAGGTTGGGGTAAGAGCAACTGGAGCCTGTGTCTCAGTGAGGTGTGTGTGTGGGGGGGGGGGCACACACACACAAAGAGTGGGGGACTCTTGCACATGATGTGTGGAGTGGGGGGAACCAGGGGTGCTTGCACAAGTGTGCAGGGATTCGGGGGACATTTCTGTGTTGTGTATCCAGCGCAGAACTAAAGTCAAAACTGCACCAACCTTCTAGACCAAAGCTTTGAATTTTGTGGGTAGAACAAATGCAGACAACTGCAGGGAGTGCTTTCCTTCCCACTGGATCACCCCCCCCCCCGATTTAATTTTTGTTTTCATTTCAAAGGAAGGGAAACCAGCATCCCTATGATAACATTTTTACCCTCCAGAAAATGTAATCTTGGTTCTCTTTTCATTAGGTAATATTAACAGGTGTTTTGTTGCTCATTTGTTTCTAAAGATAACTTGGGATCTTTTCCCTCCCTGACACTAAACCTGGACTTTTTAAGTTGGAAAGATCTGTTGCCCCCTCACCCCAAATACCCAAGCCACCCCTTTGCCACCCATTAACAAACCCCACCACAGCTGGCTTGAGCTTTTCCCGATGACTTGGGCCTCACCAGATAACAGATCAACATATTTAAAAACTTGTAGGAAACTGAAAGTGTTAGATAGATGAGGAGGAAGGGAAGAACCAAGTCTCGATACTCCATTTTATTTTGTGTTTTACTGTGCAAAATGGTGAACTTGTTCACGGTCGTCGCACTTGAGCGAGAATGCGGAAGCCGTAATGAAATTCGGTGGCGCATTGATCAAAGCAATAAAATGCTAAGAAAAGTTTTGAAAGGACCTAGCTGGTAACAACACCTCCTTTGCTTCCTCGAGTTTTTGCTGCTGTTCCTCCTCTTAAAATGCGTCAGTAGATTTTTTAAAAACTGTATAAAATTCTCTCTTACCTGCAGAGAATAACTTTTCTTCCATGCAAGCTATATATATATACCCCCCCCCCCCCGACTACCTCTGTTCTGCTGAGTAGAAATAATGTGGCTCCTTTTTGTCGAGCCTGGACTCAACGGGAATGGCAGATAAATACTAAAGAATATAGGTGTTCTATACATATAAATAAATATATTTTTAACAGGGCTATGTTTGTGTTTTGGGGTGGGATACGGGATGTAAAACAGATGCTAACAACGCTCTATTTTTCTTGCTCTTTTTTTTTTTAAATGTAAAGATGTATTCCCACAATTCTTCACGCACCTCCGCCCTCCCCCCAAAATTGGCATTTCGGACGCACCCGCTGTCGGCGTTGCATTATTTATTGCCGACGTGTCTCTTACTATGAGTGGGGAAAAGCTCTGTCCATCAATTGGCAACTTCTCCCCATCCAGAGTTTTGAGTGAAATAACTGTGATCCAAAAGGAGGAGTTGTTGTTTTTAAATAAATTAAATTAAAATGGCCTTTTTGTTAAAAATGGGCCAGCGTCTAGGCAGGTGGCTAGGTTTATCGAGAATCAGGGAAGAAGAGTCTTCCAAACTATGCAATTTCAGCGTTCCTCACCCAGGCCCTTTTTGGAGTGGGACGAGGAGAAAAGCCAAGTGTACTTAAAATATTTTTTTTAAAAAAGAAACTCTACCTGGGAGGTTTTCTTGGTTCTTGGATGCCCCATGGGCTGCCTTAAAGTCGGGTCTACATTGGAGGCGGGAGGGTGGTGCAGATGGGGGACTGAAGGCTGGCTATCTTTGGTACCTCCTTTTGGAAAAGAGGCAAGGAAGGGGATGGAGAGCGGTGGTTTAACCATTTCAGGGGGATTGCACCTCAAAGTGAAGGCAAGGTGGGACACTGTGGAAAGCTATGGCTTTCTCTCTGTGTGTATGTGTGTCTTTTGGGGACATTTTTCTCTTTTGCATGGGATGACCATCTGAGGTGGCTTTTTAGAGATTAGAGGACTGTCAAATGTGATGAGGATTTGAGACAGGGATGGGCAAAGTGTGTCCCATAAGCCGCGGCCTGGGGTCAAATAAATCCCCTTATTTTTTTACCCCCAGATGCCTTCTTCCACATTGAGGGCCACCCCAGGGTCCAGTTTAGGACCAGGAAGTGACTTCCACTCACTTCATGTTATGGCCTGAAAACATGGTGGACAGTGGGCCACAAAAATAGCCCTGGGGCCACATTTGGCCCATGGGACACAATCTGAGTATCCTTGAAGTAAGGGCTCACAGAAAAAAACATGTTTTTTAGACATGAGAAGGAGGGAGTTGACAAAGAGATTCAAATATTGTTGAGTTTTGGACCTGTGCATTGGGGTCGCCAGGAAATATTTCTCTGCAGGCTGTGCATTGGACAGTGCCTTTCTTTTTGTTCATTTTTGGACCATGGCTCTCTCAATCCTCAAGACTGTTGGAGGCTGTGGGCCAAAAACTAGAAAGGGTCACCGTCTTCTCCGAAGCTGTGGCATGATGGAGGTGGAAGATGGCAGGTGTGCTGGAAGAACCAGAGCCAAGTGAAAGATGGAGATCCAAGACTTCTCCTGGATCAGAGGAGAGCTTAGTGCGTTCTCCAAATCAATGGAGGAGAGGACAGTTTGTCTTCTTTTTTGAAGCTTGGTCTTGAGGACAAGCCTCTTTGTTGTGTGGGAATCCAGTAGAAGTGACCATCCTAAGCTTTTCAGGCAGAAAAAGCAGCTAAGAAAAGCTCCCTTTGGTGGAAGGCTTGGTTGAGTCAGGTCTTGTAATGCGCACAGATACTCTGACTTAGATGGATAAGTTGCCATTTTCCACTAATGACTATGTGTTTTTTTCAGAAATTCTCTAAATAGATTTCTAGGGGTCCAACAGACGAAATGGTTGCATCTGTTGAGCTCCTCCTGCCCACCCCAACCCCAAAGACATGACTGGGTGCTTTAGATTCCTCCCGATCAGAGAGTTCAGACTTTGAGCCTTCACAGGTTTACCTCTTTTGTTGAATGTCTCAATCCCGTCGCAAAAGGCACAACCACAAATGGAATAGGGAGTCCAGGCAAAGTTGTTGGATTGCGGCTTGTTGTTGTGAATTAGATCTCCACACGCACACCTTGTTATACAACTTGGGGTATAACTTAGTGCCAGTACAAAAGAAAATGGCACCCAAGCACACTGTCCATTTTGTCCATTGGGTCAAGGGGATATCTTGGAGTTGTCTCCCTCTCTTTTCGGGGATAGCTGTGCCTCCGCTTGCAATACTTGTCCAGTCGCTGTCTAAAAAAATACAGTCTTCCTTCCTTGCAAAATCTACCAGAATTTCTCAAGTCCAGAGAACATGATAAAGGTCTTCCATCATCCTGGTTTTCCACTAGTTTCCTCCAAACTAAGTTTTTTAAGATTCAAATTTCATTACCAATAACTCTCCATCTTCTCTCCCTCTCTTTCCTTCTCCCCCTAAAAATCTTATTACTGCAATTAAGGTATACAGATTGTAGCATCTTTTTTTAAAAAATCAAGCAAAAATGAACTTAAAACGACTCGAGGTTTTTTTTTTAAAGAAAAAAAATACAAGGATATTTAAAGAATATTATTTTGCTATAAAGAGTTGCAACTTTTAAGACCCTGAGTCCGAAGCCTTTCCGCCTTAATGAATTCTGATTAATGCTTTCATACCAGGGTTAAGTTTGAATCCATGAAACTTGACACTGTTCCCTTATTTCTTCCTTAGGTTTTATTTTAATTTTTCTAGGTGACTTTGTTTCCTTTATGGTGAAACAAACCCCATTCCCCCCTCCCCTTTAAAAAAGGGATTATTAACACACAGAAATACAAATCTTATTTATTAAAAATGATACAAAATTCCCCTCTCCTCTTTATCCTTTTTTGACGCATAGTTGAAAACTGAATGCAGTGGGGAATTTTTTTTTAATGGTACCTCTTCTTTTATGTTTTAATTTAATTTTTTTTAAAGGAGGTTTTAAGAAAGTAGTTTCCTAGGCACCTTTTTGTTTTTTTAACTAATAGAAGTGATCACAAAATAAGCTTTTATTAAATCTTGGTGTATTAAGTAGAGAGCATTTTGAGGATTTGAAGGGAGCGGCGTGTTGTTTGGTTGTGGTCTGGCACCCTCTAATGGACAGGAGAGGTTATGGCATCCTTTGGCGAGAAAAAGAAACTTTCGGAATTGCTTTCCGAATGGGCGAAAAACCCTGAATGTGTGTATGATATCCCCCAGCGCCCTTCTGGAGGGGGAAAAGTCTTGTAAAGGTTAAACACAAGTGAGATTTAACGGTAAAAGGGCTGAGGCATTAGCTGCTAGAGCTGTACTTTGGACAGTTAACGTTAGGATATTCTCTGTGGGGCTTTTTGCTCCTTGCCTAGGGGAAAAATCACTTTAATCGAACTGAGTATTTTGCTTGTTTCATCTTGACGGACACGAATAGGTTTTTGCACAGCAAAAGAAGAGATGTATATCCTCGTTGTCGGACAACCTCCTTTTTAACGCGAGTGCACCGCTCTTTTTCCCATCTTGGTTTCCTTCCGTTTGTTCTACTCTGTTGGGATTGTGGAGAGGGAAGGAATAGAATGGCTTTTTCTTTAAAAGAGGAAAACAAAAAGTCCAGGATATAACTGTAACCAGCTTGTAGAGTTCTCCGTAGCAAAGATTTGTTGTTTTTCCCCTCTTTCTTTCTTTCTTTCTTTCTTTCTCTGTTTTCTTTCCCTGCTAGTTGTCCAAGAAGTGACCTGAATTAATTCTCCGATTGTTGTTGACAATAAAGACTTATTTTTTAAAAAGGACGGAGTTTATTTAACACCAGCGCATGTGTGACTTTTGTTGGGGTCCTTAGGGAAATGAGGAGGGAAAAAAAGGAGGGTGGGATTTGCATTTCTTAAAAAATAAGAACGAACTTTCGAAAGGGGGAAAGGATGCAGCGATTTGCTTTTGCCTTATCTGACTGGGAATGGCAGGATTCTGCCTTCTTCTCTCCCTTCACCTGAGTTAATTGAATGCAAATTCCTTTTGCCCATTCAAATCAGTTTGCAGCAATTGAGGTAAAGGGAAGGAGGAGGGAGAAACTGGGACGTTTTACAATGGTTAAGTGGAAGAAACCAGAGCCTTGGAGGCCCTGGGCAGCGTTTGCAACTTCTTCATCAACTGGAATTGCTGTTGTATTTTATTCACTTGGGGAAAATATCTTGTCGCTTGGAAACTCCATGCAACAAACCCAAACTCTGAAAGACCGGATTCTCCTCTGTAGTCGACTTAGGCCTAGTTTTAAGATCTTGTGTGGGAGGTCTTCACCATCCACTTCCAGGTAGATAGAGGACAAGGTGGAAAGGAAGGGCCAGGCAAACATAAAAACCACTACACAACATTGTCCAGTTTAAAGGAAACTTTTGGCTTAGATAGATGAGGAGACAGATAATTTCTGAAGCGTCCAAGAGCACCTCGGAGGTCTCTGCCCTGGATCCCAGAAGGAGGTAGATCTTAATCCCTTAAGAGTATTAGGGTGACTAACAAAACGGAAATATTTGAAGATTATGGCAAGACGTTTTGACTTCCGCACTTCTTCAGCTGCTCTGAAAGGAGAAAGGAAGCAGCTGAGAGTGGTCGAAAAAGGCAGAGGATGAAACATCTTGGCAGTAATTCTGGACAGACGACAGAAAAATATTGCCAGGCCACAACATCAGACACACCAGGCACCTGTTTTTCTCAAACCAGAATGAGACACAAGTCCTCATTGTCAGCAGTGAGATGGCTTTGTTTGTGGTCAGTTGCCACGAAGTGGCCTTCAGCCCATAATGACCCTTTGAATCGGAGGCCTCCGCTCAGGTCTAGCAAAGCTGTGGCTTCCTTGATGGAGTCAAGCCAACGGTAATGCCTTCTTTTCCTCCTGCCTTCCACTTTGCTGAGCATCTTTTCCAATGAGCCCTGTCTTCTCACAATACAACCAAACGACAGCCTCGGTTTAGTCCTCGGGGCTTCAAGGGAGAGAATTGCAGGCTGGATTTGTTCCAGGTCACATTGATTGGTCTTTTTGGCCATCTCCAAAAATTCTCTTGCTATCAGCTTTCTTCAATGCCCAGATTTCACAAAAGCATACCAAGAAATTGGAAATTGCTACATATTCAATTAAATTATATATCTTTACACGAGGATCTTGTTTGGATCCTTCATAACTGCCTTTCCAAGTCCTAATCGTTGTCTTCTGATGGTGGTGAGGAATAATGATATTGTTGTTGTTGTTGTTGTTATTATTTGAACAGCAGTTGCCTCCAGAATCCCTTCTGGAGCATGAGTGAACAGAAAAACAGGGAGGAAAAGGGAAAACAGAGAAACCCTCTTGAAGTCCCCACTTTTGGAGCATCCTTCCTAGGACCTTGCACCTCTCTTTCCAGATGTGACTGCAGCTCTCAGAGTTCCCCAGGGAGTTGCAGTGCAAGCACATTTGGAGGAAGGCTATCCTACACCAGCATCCACCTGGGAGTTGTTGTGCTCCCATGCAAGAGGAACTGTGCCAAAAACTGGTCTGTGTGTGTATGGTGGCTGGAGGAGGAAGGCTCTGGGCAACCAAGGCTGCTGTTCCTAACCTTCCAGAACTAGAAAGCCCTGTCTTTTGAAAAATAAATGAGGAGCCCCAGGAGGAAAGGGGACTGCACCTTCCATGGGGCAGAGAGGGGCAGGCAAGGGAGGCTGGCGTCGCCTTTAAAGGCAAGGCAGGCAGGCGGGTCCTCTCAGCATGCCGCCTCCTCCTCCTCCTCGGGTGTCCATTGCTCAGCAGCAAGGGGCCCAGGGAGAGAGAGAGAGAGAGAGAGGGAAGGAGAAAGAGAAGCAGGAGGAGGAGGAAGAAGAAAGGCACGCAGGCGACCCTGGAGGAGCCCAAAAGCCCACTCCAGCTCCAGACTCCTCACCCATCATCCAGGGCTTCCAAGCCTTTGCTCTCCAAAGCTGCTTCCTTCCTTCCCTTCTTCTTCCTTCCTCTCTTCTCCTGTCTCTCTCTCTCCCTCCTTCATTCTCTCTTCTTCTAGCTTCCTTCCTTCCCTTTTCTCCTCCCTCCCTCCACCATTCTCTCTCACCTAGCTTTCTTCCTTCTTTCCTTATTCCTTCATTCCCTCCTCTCCCTCCTTCATTCTCTTTTCTCTTTTCTGATTCTTTAATTCCATCTTCTCCTTCCTTCCCTCTTGTTTTTCCTCCTTCCTTCCTTCCTTCCTTCCTTCCTTCCCACCCTCCTTTCTTTCCTTCCTCTATCCTCTCTCCTTTTCTACCCTTTCCTTTCCTATTTGGAGAGCAGCCTTTCCAAACCCCCTTCCCTTTCCCTCCTTCACCTGCACTCTCCTTCCTCCTCCTCCTCCTCCTCTGCTGCTTTCTCCTTCCCTCTCTCAAAGCCAGAGCCTTTTTCTTCTTGCACCACAATAACTCACCACGCTTGTTCTCTCCCCAAGATCCCTCATCAGCCTTGCTTCTGCACTTGGGACCTGTCTGCACCTCCCTTCTCCTTTCCCTCCTCCTTTTCCCTCTTCTCCAAAGCCTCTCTCCCATTCCTCCTCTTTGCTTTCTTTTATGGGGCGTCCAAAGGCACCATGCTCTCCATGTCCAAGAACTCCTTCAAGATCAAGCAACCCTCCCAGGATCCAGGGGTAAGTTTTGGGGGGCTTTGGGGTGATTTAAGTTGTGCATGGCTTGTGTATTTCTTTGTAGGTTCCCCTCCCTTTTTTATTTGTATTTTTGCTTTGCGCCCTTTTTGTTTTGAGCTAGAAAGAAGAGGAGGCACATTGGGCAGTTCTTGGAAAAAACAGGTATCAACAGAAGGTAAGGGTGCCTGAGGTCTGTCTGGGGAACTGGAAAAGCCAGCTCCCTGAATGAAGGCTTTGCAGGAGGATCTCTTTTGCTCCAGGAGATCTGCCAGATTGTCTGGATCCAGGATTGCAAAGCGCATGGTGCTCCCTGCAGTGAACAGGAGACGCCGCACTCTTAACTCTTTGCTTTCTAGGAAGCAAAGGAGACCCTGAAATGCACCTTCTCAGGCCCTCCAAAACCTTCTCTGGCCCTTTAGCATCATGTTGGACAACCAGTGTGGTGTACTGGTCAGACTGGGATTCCACAAGACCAAGGTTCAAATCTTTGCTCGGCTATGAAACCCACTGAGTGACCTTGGACAAGTCATAGGCTGCATCTGCACTGCAGAATGAATGCACTTTGACAACATTTTGTCCTGGCTCCATGCTATGGCATTCTAGGATGTTTGTTCAGGATGTCTGGTGGGATATTTAGTTTTCTCTGTCTGGTGCCACATTGATGTTGTGTGCCTTCGAGTCGTTTCTGACTTACAGCAAGTTAAGCGCGCCTATCCTGGGATTTTATTGCCAAGATTTATTGGAGTCATGGTGGTCAACACAGTAGTAAACTGCATTAGTTCTGCAGTGCAGATGCAACCATATTCTCTCAGCCTTAGAGGAAAGCCATGGCAAATCCCCCCTGGATAAATCTTACCCATGAAAGCCATCATGGCATCGTGGTTTGAGAAGTGGGCTAGGGCCCAGGAGATCATGGTTCTCTTTTCCAGGCTAAACATACCCAGCTCCCTAGGTCTTTCCTCATACAGCTTCATGGTTTCCAAGAGTGAGGTCCAGAGGATCGGAACAACCACTAAAAAGGCCCTATCTCCTGTATTCCCACCTGAGGTGCCCGCGAAGGTCAAAATTGCCAATGCGATTCTAGGCTGCATCAGTAGAAGTATAGTGTCTAGATTGAGGGAAGTCATAGTGCCACTGTATTCTGCTTTGGTCAGGCCTCACCTGGAATATTGTCTCTAGTTTTAGGTACCACTATTCAAAAAGGATGCTGAGAAGCTGGAGCATGGCCAAAGGAGGGCAACCAAAATGGTGAAGGGTCTGGAAACCATGCCTTATGAGGAAAGACTGAGGGAGCTGGTTTAGAGCTGATATCATAGCCTTGTTTAAGTACTTGGAGGGGTGTCATACTGAGGATGGAACAAACTTGTTTTCTGCTGCTCCAGAGAATAGGACACAATGGAGCAATGGATACAAGCGACAGGAAAAGAGAGTTCACCTAAACATTAGGAGGAACTTGCTAACAGTAAGAGCTGTTTGACGATGGAAGACATTGCCTTGGAGAGTGATGGAGTCACTTTGGAAGTCTTTAAGCAGAGGCTGGATGGCCATCTGTCAGGGATGCTTTGGTTGAGAGTTCCTGCATGGCAGGTGGTTGGACTGGATGGCCCTTGGGGTCTCTTCCTACTTGATGATACTATGATTCCACAAGCAGGTTCATAAGGGAGGATACGACTCTTTGTATAATCTGGATCTGAGCTGTATCAGGCTTGGTAGGTCATAACTAGCACCATGGATCATCCCCCATGTAAACTGGAAGTTGGTACAGATGTAGATGAGGAATCCATACCAAGTCAGTGCAGAGCTTCCAAAGCATTTGGAAATAGGAGATGTTCTGTTTCCCTTTCTTTGAAACCCAAGTATCCGATTGCTCTTACGTTTGTTTTCTTCTCTCTTGTTTTGAAGTTTAATACCTGAACTTGAGTTTCAGCCCAGACATCCTCCCACATCGGCCGCAGGGTTTGCCTTGTGTTCTTTCAGACCTGTTTTTGCAGAAGAAGGGCTTTCCCCTAAGCCAGGCTCCAAACTCGAGCGTCTGTTTCTAAACGCACTGGCCTTTCCTCCTTGTTTAATTTCTTTTTCTTAAGGGGAAAAAAAGAAAAAAAGAAAGAAGCCGTGATAAATTTAGAAGTGGGTGGGTGTTTTCCACGGGACGTTATGTCCTCGGTTGCGGTCTGGGCAAGCGTCCTATTAATGATTCACAAACTTTTAAAAGAGAATTTTCTTTTTATATATTTAAAAAAAGTCTATCCAACAATGGAGAGACTCTATTTCTTTTCAACGGGTAGCTAGGAAACCCTTGGCTTGGCTGGAGCGTCTAGTTTGTAATTCTTGCCGCAGATTTCAGAGGAAATCTGACTCATTGGAGCACTGGAGCAAGAAGAGACTTGAGCATGCAAGCATGCAAAACCTATGGTTTAGCATGAAGAAACCTATGGTTTAGCATGCAAAAACCTATGGGTTTTCTTGTAATCATTTGTTTCTGTTCTTTCTTTGGTGTAAATTTTTGGGTATCGTAGCCTTTTTAGTAGGTTTTGGTATTATTCATTTTCTCAATACCTTTTTCAGTTTGTGTGTCAGCCGGGGTGCAGACATGGCGGTCGGCCCAAATAACAATTCTGTTTTTCAGATTAAATTTTCTTCTTTCACAGTTTTTTCAAGCATTTGCAGAGAGGGAGACTGAAAACGATGGATTTGCCGAGTTCCCATTTTTTTGGGTTAAATGAAATTTCAGTTTATTCAGACACAGAATTTTTCATTGCCCCCCCCCCCCCCATAGCTATCAATCTGTTGGTCAGTAACAAACAGTATTCCTTCTCCTTCAATCTCCCTTTACTGTCTCAATTTCTGCAACTAGTTTGGTTTTCACTTAATGGTCCAGATATGTTTGCCGTTTCCGTTGCTTTCCTTTCACTTGTAACCCTTTTGTTCTTCCTCCCTTGTTGATCTTTCTTCGGGGTTTTTCCAAGTTGTGCATTTGAAGGTAGTTTGTTTCGGATAAATAGGTCAACTCTGTTCGTACGATTGCCGCTCCGGGAACATTGCTTTCCAGATGGTACGCATTCTCTTTTTGTGACCTCGGGCGGATGGATTTGCTTTATGAATTCCAGCATTAATATGGGGAAAGAAACTCGGACTGTGGTTCCGTTGGGCAAGAGGTGCTCCGAGAGCGATCCCAAATAGACAAAACATTTGAATTAAAATGCCATGGATAGGATCATAGCAGCATGAGACTGCTTGGAACAAGCCATATGAATAGTGAAGACCTCACCGATTCCTAGATTCTTGGATAGAATCTAAATCACTGACTTGTTGGATGAATTATTGTCAGTAACACCTGCGAGACTGTGATTTTGAGCTGCTTCTGGTGGTGACATACCAGACATAATTGTGGTTGCATGCCCTCCAATGTTTCACTAATAAAAACTGGGGCATGTGTGGCCAAGCAACGTCAGAGTGTGGCCAAAACAGGAAAAGTTATTCATGATGAAGAAGGGCAGAAAAGCTAGGAGAGGCTGCAGCAGTTTGCTTTTGCTTGAGCCTGCTGGGAAGGGCAAGATTTGGACCCTTTTTTCCTCTCCTTCCTTAATAATGGAAAACGCAAATAGCATTTGCTTTTTCAACTCAGTTTGCTGCAAATAAGCTGAGGACAAAGGGAGAAAGCAGGACATTTTAAAAGCAGATGAAAAGAGGATTTATTATTATTATTATTATTAACCTTTATTTATGAAGCGCTGTATATTTACACAGCGCTATACATGCAATCTTTTTAGTTACACGGTTCCCTGCCCTTGGACTTACAATCTAAAAAGACATGACACAGAGGGAGAAGGGAGTGGTGAAGGGAAAGGGTAAGAGGTCCAGCAGTTCCTCTCAACCTCCAAGGCCTGGACCAAGGCAGATGGACTGGAGGGAGGGCTTGGCTTCATAATGAATGGTTAATCTTCATCCAGGGAAAATACATACTCTCAAGTAGGATAATACATATACAATACATAGCAATACAGGAAATGGATTGATAAACAGGCACTAAAAGAACATCAGATGGTAAGCGACAATTATGCAATGCCTGGGAAGGCTTCTCTGAACAGGATGGTTTTCAACTCCGTTTTGAAGCTGGTTAAAGAAGTGCTGGCTCTTGCTTGTGGGGGAAGAAGGTTCCAGGAGTGAGGGGCAGCAAGTGAAAAGGGGCGAATCCGGGATGGGGCAGAGGAAATCCTGGGCTGGGACAGCAGACCTTGACTACCAGAACGGAGGGCCCTGGTGTGAAGGTCAGGAGAAAGAAGGTCTGATAAGTAAGGAGGGTCCAGTCCATGGAGGGCTTTAAATGTTGACAGCAGGAGCTTATACTGAATGCGGAAAGGGAGGGGGAGCCAGTGAAGGGATGCCAACACAGGAGAGATGTGGTCAGAGCGGTGGGTGGAAGTGATAATGCGTGCAGCTGAATGCTGAACAGAGATTAAAGGACGGAGGTGAGAAAGAGGAAGCCCAGCCAGGAGGACATTACAGTAATCAAGTCGTGAGACCACTAGGGCATGGACCAAGGTCTTGGCAGTAGAGGCGGAGAGATATGGTTGGATTTTGGCAATATTGTATAAAAAGAATCTACAAGCCTTGGCTGTGGTCTGGATCTGAGGGATACACGACAGAGAAGAGTCAAAGATAAAACCAAGACTGCGGGTTTGCTGGACTGGTTGAATAGAAATGTTGTCCACAGAGACAGAAAAGGAGTGTTGAAGGGTGGGCTTAGGAGGAAAGACAAGAAGCTCCGTCTTGGACATATTGAGCTTCAAACGCCGATGGCGCATCCACTGTGAGACAGCTGTGAGGCAGGACGAGACTTGCTGTTGAAGCCTTGGAGAAAGGTCAGGGGCGGAAAGATACAGCTGGGTGTCATCGGCATACAGATGGTAGGAAAAGCCAAAAGAGCTGATGAGTTTTCCTAAGGACAGTGTGTAGAGAGAAAACAGAAGGATGTTGTTATGTGCCTGCAGTTGTTTCCAACTCATGTCAACTCTAGGGCAAACATCCCAGGATTTTCTGCCTTCCTCTGAGGCTGAGAGTGTGTGACTTGCCTAAGACAGGATAAATTGGAACTGTTCTTGCCAAGTTGGGACAGTCGGAGGAAACATTTAGGACCAATTAGGGTATAAATATTAAGAAATTGTCATCAAACTGCCTCGGAAGCTCATTTTTGAAAGCAACTAGGAGGCATTTTGGTGACAATTTCTTAAATTTTTGTCCCCCCTCTTAAATTTCCCATCCCTCTAAACATGTAACAGAGAGCAATTGGTGTGTGTGTGTGTAGAATAACATGACAAATTATTTTTTTCTAACTTTGTAGCAAGTAATGGCAATGGTGTGTTTTCCAGATGCTCTAAGGGGTCACCGGGAAAGAATTACTTTTAAAGAAGTAACTTTAGCAAGCTCTGCTTTCTTGCTCTTCCAGAAAGGTTCTCTGAATTTCTTCTTCTTCTTCTCACATTTCCTGGCCCCTCTCTATGCTGGAGCATTCCTGGCATATTTTAAAGCCATGTTTTCCAGCATGAAACAGAAATATGCAGCAGAAGTATGCGCTGGAGGAGCCAAATCATTGGGATCATCTGGAGGCGGAGGGAGGTTGTTAAAACAAAACAAAAATCAAATTGCACAGGATGCAACTAGGGGAGATCCCCTACAATCCTTTGTGTTTTTTGGTTTGCAGGGTGAAGGTTGCCTTCCAAAAGTCTTGGAGACTTGGGCAATGATGAGAAACTGGAGGTGATCCACATTCAGCGCCTTGGAAAGCCACACACCTTACAGGATCCTTTGCAAAGTTTTAAATACAATTGCCCCCAAATGCCATTTAGGAGTTGTGGGGAGCATTTCTGCTTTATTTCTATGGTCTCCTGCACCATTTTTAGGCCTAGGAGAGGAAATGGATGGAAGTTACTCCCTCTTTCAGAAAAAAAGGTCTCCCTTGGACCTAAGCACTGCAAACCAACCATAGTTGCCCAGAGCTTGGCATTCAAAAACACATACACACATATAAACATGCAATCCATATTTTCCTGTCCAGAAATTAAGAGCGAAATCCTAACTAAAGGGGATGTTTCAAGGTGAAATGAGGGGGTTATTCCTATTTACCTACTTAGTGGGACATGATAAGGACCATTTAATGTAGGCTACTTGCTACTAATCAGAAGGTAGGTGCAGAGCAAAGCAGAGGGTGAGCCTTGGCACCATGGTGAATGGAAGAGAAGGAAAAGGCTAACTAAGTACAAATAATAATAATTAGTATTACTACTACTAATAATAATAATATCTACAGATCCCTTGGTCTTTGCAAGTTTTAGCAAGAATTTAATTCGTGCAAAATTGTACCAAGCAGCTGCTCTCCAAGCTGAGCTGGAAATTGGCACCTAGCTCCTTACTCCTGGCTCCAAAAGTGGAGAACTTGTCCCCTTTTATTTATTTATTTACTTTATTTATATATACTGCCTTCCTCCCATGCCAGGACCCAAGGACCCTTTTGTCCTTCCTGGAGATGATCCATGGAAACTGGAGACTCAGAGATTTGGCAGCTGTGCATGTTTTCAGACGCTGCGTTGGCCTTCTTTTGGGTGTTTCTTCAGAGCCTTGTAAGGCTGTCTTCTTATGATGGGACCAAAGGTCTGCCTCTCTCAGGACTTTGCTTTAACGCACCACCATCCCTTCCTCTTCTCTTTTGCAGCCCCAAAGTCCAAAGTCCTCCAACATGACTAGCAAGAGGAACCAAAATGACTACGCGCTCCAGTGCATTCCAGGTACTGGGAAATGGATTGATACTGGGATGTGTGCATTCTTGGATTCCCTTTGCATTTCTCTCTCTGCTGCTCCAAAGCCCAAATATTTTTGATATCAGTTGCCTTCCCTTCAATCTAGGTTCTCTTTTGCTTAATGGTTTCCTCTAAATGTTTGCTGGTTTCTTTTCTTTACTTCTGGCGATTGTGGAGGTTGCAGAAAGGATGTTAGGAAGCCATGGAGAGGATGAATTCTTATTAGATTTTCCCCCTTTAAAAGCCAAGCGTCCACATCTTATCCAGCCATCCTTTATTTCAGGGGGTGGGAATTACGTGGCCATTGAAATGGACTTCAGGACTCTTGTCTTATTTTTAACCCACACTGTAATTTGAAAGTTTTGAACTTTTGTGGGGTTGCACACTTTGCCCATCCCTGGTTTCGAGGGATGGAGTTGTTGGCAGTGTAAGAGTTTTAGGCTGAACTTTGGGTTGCAACCGCAAAGTTAGCACAAGCACTCAAAATGGGACTCAGCAACTTGAAACCTCAATCTTAAACCTGTTGCAGATTAACTGATGTGGACACTTTGTCACCCACCATTGAAAAACAACACTTTTGCATGTGTCCCTCCTTGCCTGCTAGTTATATCCTATATATCATATCGTATTTTATTGGTATCCCGCTCTTTTCCCAGACCTGGGACTCAGAGCGACTGTTAGTTGTGAACTGATTGTGAATGCCTTGTGAATGGCAGGTGAATACATCCAAGAAGAGGCTGCCCGCGTCCGCAAGAGCCTCTCTTCCCGAGATGGTGATGGGTACATCCCTGGGACCCTCTACTGTACCAACCTCAGGGTGGCTTTCCTTCCAGATCTCTCTCCAGACAGTGAGGTGGGTTTTGCTAAGGGACCAGCAATATGCTGGACCAGTAGCTCTTAGGTATATGTTGCCCTGGCAGGAGAGATGGGCACAAGAGTGAAGGGCAAAGTCTTTGGACCAAGGGCCAGAATGAATGGTGATACTTACTCATGTCCCGCCTGCTCCCCAGTTGAGGGCTCAAAATAGCTCATCTCACCTAAACAATAAGTGCTCAAATGCTCCTAAAGGAACATGACAGCAGTGTTGGGGGTAGAAAAGCCCATTTAAATAATTTTTTTTAATGAGCTAAGTGTGCTGCTCTTTTCTCCTTGCCTCTAGGATTACTCCTGCCATTCCTTCATGCACAGCGACTATGATGTAGCCCTCTCCTGTATTGGGCGGCTGGTAGCAGGTAAGTTTAGGAAAGCAGAGGCCAGTTTAGTTCATTTGGCTGCTTTTCCACATTGAACTCTGTTTGCAGCAATTGAAGTAAGCTGAGGCCAAAGGAGGAGGTGAAAAACGGTTGAAAAAGTGGGACACCACAGGTTGTTCCTGCCATGCCAGGACAGTTGGAGGGTATTGGGATGCTACTCCTGCTTGTAATTTCCTATTCACCCATAGTTACTCAGTCTCTCTCATCTCCTTACTCCAGTGAACAGCTTCACAAAAGCCAAGGTGTTGACGAGTACCTCCACCTTGAAGTTCATCCCAGAAGAGCTGGTGGTCTACTGCCGGGATTTTCGGGTGCTGCATTTCCACTTCCACGAGAGTGGCTTAGAACCACAAGCCTTCCGGGTTAGTCATTGTGTTCATACTACATAATTATAGCACTGTGATTCCACTTTAATTGCCATGGTTGGTACTGTCTAGAATCCTGGGATGTATAGTTTGGGAAGGCACTAGAAGAGCTTGCTGGCCGAGAAACCTAAGTGCTCCTCCCTTAAACTGCAAATCCCAGGATTCCATAGGATGGAGCCATGGCAGTGAAATGGGAATTATTGTACTATAAATCAGTAGTGTAAATGTTGCTGTAGGGTGCATTTTTAAATATGCTTTATAGTTTAATTTGGCTTTAATATTGACTTTTTGTAGCTTTCAATTGTACAGTCTGCCCTCGCCATATGCAGGGGATCTATTTTGGACCCCCCTGTGTAAGGCAAATTTCATGTATGCTGGAGTCCCATTTATTTAAATGTTGGCGCGCTCCTCTGGCGCATGCACCATTGTGTTCCTCACTGCTTGCCGTCCGCCGAAGATTATGGCGAGGATTCATATGCCGAGGGTGGACTATAATCTTTTCAGTGTGTAAGCCACCTTGAGTCTTGGGGGGAAAGGCAGGATACAAATAAAGAGGTTGCTGCTGATGGGAGCTGTCCAAGGTCTTGAATCTTGTCCCTCAAAAGAAGTTTGGTGCACTTTAGGAAGGTCTTTCAATGTCCCGAATAAAAGGAAGAACAAATTTCTTACTCCCCCCATGGATATGGGGGCCAGCAGCCTCCCTGATGGTTGCAGATATAAAATCATCTTGCCATCTTTGGAAAAGACAAGATCCATGGATCCTTAAACTTCTCTCTCTCCCCCTCTCTCTTTCTTTCCTCCACGCCTTGTCCTTGCATTTCAGGTGACCATGGCCATTGCCCAAGCACAGGAGAGCAGCAGCAGGGACGCTGGTGCCAGCGGCTGTGAAAATGTTGCTTTGAAGAACTTGGGTGAGCAAAAATATGTCTGTGAACCAGGCTGGATGGGGAGGATAGTTTTCTACCTTGACACATTGACTTTTCCTTGCTCCGTTGGTCAAATTCAAATCTCCTCCTGCGTCTGTGTCTAGAGAATAGCCGGCTGAGGAGGGAAGAGGAAGAAGAAGCTGAAGAAGAGTCCCCCACACTGCTTTTTGAGACCCTCTCGGACTGGGAGAAGGAGCTGAAGCGTTTGGGGGTGGCAGGGTGGAGGGTCAGCCCCGTGAACGAACGCTTTGACATGTCCACCAGGTAAGAGATGCTTTCCATTCCTCCATATCTCCCTTTCTTATTTGTGTGCGATTACAGTTTAGAACCCAACTTCTTCCCTCTCTGCAGCCTCCCCAAATATCTGTGGGTCCCCAGTCAGTTTCTGGACAACGAGCTGAAAAGGACCTTTGTGCATTTCAATGAACGGCGTATTCCGGTGAGAGCCCAGGGCTGCAGTATGAGATGCATGTTTGGTGTTGAAGTCCAAAGAGAAAAAGCAAAATGCCTGAGCCTTTTAAAACAATGTCCTGGGATCATCGGCTCTTCCTGAAAAGTTGTTAAAGCAGGGCTGGCTAATGCTGAGGCCCTCCCAATGTTGCTGGACCACATGTTGTTGTTGTTGTTGTGTGCCTTCAAGCCATTTCCACAATCCTATCATGGGGTCTTTTGGGCAAGATTTCAGAGGAGGTTTGCCATTGCCTTCCCCTGAGGCTGAGAGAGTATGACTTGTCCAAGGCCACCCAGTGGGTTTCCATGGCCGAGCTAAGATTCGAACCTTGGCCTCCTGAGTTGTAGACCGTCACTTAAACCACTACTCCATACTGGACTGGAGCTCCTATCAATCCTCTAGCCAGCACAAAGTCGAAGAAAGCTAGCAGTTGTAATCCAACAATGTCTTGGAGGGCTGCAAGAGTCATCCCCAAATTAGTGCAACTCTTAAGCCCAAATTAAAGATCCCAACCAGATCTGTGATAGTAAAAACACTTGTTTGGAAGGGCCTTTTAATGGCCAGAAGGTAAAAACCAAGCATGATCCTGAGAAAAATGGTTGTATGTTGGAGTCCCCGAGAAAGAGAGAGGCCAAGCTTGCTATGATGGAAAAGAGGAAAATTTGCATTTGAGGTGAGTGAAAACCTTGAAAGTATCCTAAGTCTTCTTTCTCCTTCTCATCCTGCCCAGAGGCTATGTTGGCATCACCCAGCAGGCAGCAGTCTCCTCCGATCAGCCAGTTTCCACCCTGATTCAGACCCAGAGAAGGAAGACATGAGGTACGGCATGCACAGAGGAGAGTCAGTGGAGGACCCTTTGCAGAGAGCAGGGGTGAGTTAAAGCATGGCCCGGTCATTTCTGCTTTCTCTCTGCAGATCTGTGGAGAGGCTGATGCTGGCTGGACATTCCCAGTGTGTGGTGGTGGATGTGACCTCTGACCTTCCCAGTCCCCCTGAGATCCAACAGTCCTACTCCAGGCTCTGGATGCTGAGCCTCTGCCTTGCAGGTGAGGAGACAAAGTGAGCGATGGCTTGATGGGGAACAAGAGAATTACCTGCGCACTTTAGCAAGACCTTCCATCAGCCCTGGGGGCTAGATCTCTGCAGTGATTGAAGGAGAAAGAGATGAGAGTTGGGGGAGTCACTTTTTAAAAGTCATTGGAAGGAGCTCATTCTCATTATTTTCCAAAAGCATCTGAGAAATTAGACTTTAGTCTCAGAAAGCTCATGCTGTCAACTTCTTTCTTTCTGTGAGTCTCAAACTCAACATACTTGGGTCTCTCAACATACTGACTGCAGACTAACACAGCTATATCTTTGAATTATTTCCCGCTGTTACATTTTTTCTTTTTACTGGTTGAAGTCTTAGGGTTGGTATAAAATTGGAAAAGTTCCCTCAAGGATAACTTTAAGAGCAACTAGAAAGCAGTATCCCTTGCATCGATAAAATAAACCTCAATCGTCGAGACTCTGGAATAAAAATGGCCCAAGACCAGTTTTAATCAGCTGCCTTGAAAGTGGTCACTCTTCAAGAACTTGCTGGGGAAAATCCTATTTTTGGAGTTAAGCGCACAGCATGTACTAAATTTTGGAGCCTCCTGTCTTGTCCATTTTTCTTCTGCTGACTTTAATGTCATTCGTTGCCTCTTCTTTTCCAACACAATTCCTAGATGCTGTTTCTGAATAGTGCGGGTTAACTTTGCTGGGTTTTTTTCTTGCTCCTTTTCTAGATTCCTCTGTTGCTCCTTCTGATGAGAAGTGGCTCTCAAGCTTGGAAGGAACGCGATGGTTGGATCATGTCAGGTGAGAAAGGCATGCTCTTGAGTTTTAGGTATCGTCACAGGTACGGCAGATGGAGAGATGGCACAGGGCTTTGTTGGTGGCTTCTCCTCCCTAGGCTCTGCAAATCCCTTCCTAGGAAGGTCTGGGTGCTGCATTCAGTGGTGCCATTCAAAAATAATTAACAAATAGTTCCCATCCTCTGGAGAATCCAGGCCTACCCATCTCTTCGTTGCCCTGATCCAATCCAGTCTTGTCTGGAGCATAAATAAAGATTTGTGCTCTGGAGTCAGGATGGGTTATTTGTCACCTCTGGTATCAGAGCAACAAGCCACTCTTTGCTGAGAGATGTTAGATGGAAGTTGCAGTTGCAGTTGCACTGAGTTTCCATGGCTGAGTGGGGATTCGAACCCTGGTCTTCACTATGACTTCTCTGCATCTGGGTGCTGTCCTCATGTCGATGCATCCCAGAATTGCACTGACATTTTTGGCCACTGCATCACATGTTGACTCATGTTTGGCTTATGGTTTGACAAGACCCTTCGATCTTTTCACACGTAGTGCTTTCAAACAAGAGGTCTCCATCCTATATCTGTGCAAATTATAAATATGTATATTCATAGTATATGTTTTGAGTTTCCCAACCCCAACAGAAGGAGGCACCTATTAACAGTCCACATTTCTCTTGCAGGGCATGCTTGAAGAAGGCCAGCGAGGTATCTCTCCTGCTAGCCGAGAGGAGTCGATCAGTTGTCCTGCAAGGTAGAGAGTATTTCTTTGTCCTGAACTTCTGCCAGGGAAATATAGTGAGATTTGCTCCAGTCTATACAGATATAAGATCAATACAAATATTTTTTTTAAAAAGAAACCTAAATCCATGTCTTCAAATACCCCAAGGTTTTGGAACAGATTCTTTTCCTCTTTTCTGCACAGAATCGGATGACAGAGATCTGAATTGTTTGCTGGCCTCCCTGGTCCAGGTCCTTTCCGATCCTCACACCAGAACCATATCTGGGTTTCAGAGCCTGATCCAGAAGGAGTGGGTGGCAGCCGGACATCCTTTCCTACAGCGCCTCAACCTGCTTCAGAGGAACGACCGAGACGAGGTGGGTTTCCTTGGAATGGGCAAACTAGGCAGAAGGAAGCAAAACCCCCACTTAGACCCATTTCAAAGCAGTGGAAATGGCAAACCTATTCCACATACCTAGAGACTGCGACTTGCCCATGATCATCGAAGGTGTTTGCATGGCTGAGCAAGATTTTGATTTCAAGATTTTTTTAGGGTCCTAGTCCAACATGCAAACCATGGTTTTCTTGGCAAGGTCGGTTCAGATGTTTGCCATTGCTTTCCTCTGAATGGGACTTGCCCAGTGGAGTACCATGGTTGAGTAGGGATTCGAACCCTGGTCTCTTGGACTCCTATTCCAACACTCAAGCTCTGGTTTTAAAATAATATTTGTTATATGTGTGCCTTACCAAGTTGGCTCCTACTTCTCTTTTGAGAGGGATTGAAGATACAAACAAGGTATTTGGGGTGGGGTGGCTTTCTCATGCTTTCCTGCCCTTGGATGCTGTATAGTTTGGGAGCAAAAATTACACCCCAAATCATGCCATATCTTTAAAAGGTTGTTTTCAGATGCCACAAATTTGGAGTCCAGGAAGAGGTGAAAGGCATGAAACACGGATTTGGCATTAACTCTGGCAAAATCGGGGAATTTTCATAGGTTTGCCGTTTTCTCTTTTCGTTCCCTTAGTCGCCAGTGTTTCTTCTCTTTCTGGATTGCATATGGCAGCTGCTCCAGCAGTTCCCCAAATCCTTTGAGTTCACCGACGCCTATCTGGTGGCTTTGCATGACAGCAGCTACGTCCCATTTTCCAGCACGTTCCTGTTCAACTGCCAGTGGGAAAGAGGTCGGAAAAATCAGGTGAGCCAAAAACCAAAACTCAAAAAAGAGAGGATTAGTAGAGGAGATGCAACCCTCCAAGTTCTCCTTTTGTTGTGTGCCTTCAAGTCTTTTCCAACATACGGCAACCCTAAGGCTTTTCTTGGCAGGTTTCTTCAGAAGGGTTTTGGTATTGATTCTTGTGAGTGTTTCAGGCTCTGTGGCCATGTTTAGATGAGTTTATTCCTGATGTTTTGCCAGCATCTGTGGCTGGCATCTTCAGAGAATGTGTTTGGCATTGTTGTTACTACATTGCCATTGCTGCAGCCATTACTAGTTCATCTAGTCTTCCCCATTAATAATGTCTGCCATCTTGAATCCACTCCAGTGTTGCAAGGAAACATATGTCCTGGCTTTCATCTGTGAAATGCTGGAGAGTAAGGAATCTTGTGGCATTTTTGTTTAACTTGACGCAAACAGTTGTGCACTGCAGCCAACTTCATCCAGTGTTTGGAGCATTGCCATCCTCTGATGTTGGGAGAGTGTGACTTGCCCAATGTCACCCAATTGGTTTCCATGACCGAGCTGGCAATCGAACCCTGGTCTCCAGAGTCATAGTCCAACACTCAAACCACTGCCTTTTATTGGAAACCCAACTTTGTCTCCTGGGAAAGGGATTTTCCAATGGAAAGGTTTGCAGTTTAGTGATGCTTCATTCATCTCTCTCTTTGTTTCCCATTCTTTCCAGAACCGTTTCCGCAACCAACTCTACACTCCCATGAACGGCTGGCGGGAGACAGTCTGCATGGAGATCTTGCAGAAAGGAGGCTACCTGGTCAAGGAAGCAGAGCCCACAGCGTATTTGCCCACCATTTGGGATTGGGCTTTGAGGTACAGCCCACGGCAGAGAGCCCAGTTCAGGAACCCCTGGTTTTGCAACAAGATCACCAGCAGCGGAGAGGCTTTGAATGGAAACTTCCTTCCCCCAAATGGCAGCAAGGTATGCATTTGGAGAGGATTGTTGACTAACTTTGGCATCCAGGTTTCAAGGTATCTGTTACTGATTGATTTATATCCCAACTACCCCCCCCCCCCCCCCCCCCCCCCCCCAAATTGGAACTAAAAAGCGACTTACAGTGCAAAACCCTCCCACTGACCCGGATTGGAAAAGCTACAGTTTCTCTCTTAATTTACAAACTGAAAAATAATTTTGTCTATTCTTTCTCTCTCTGTGTGCTTGTATTTGAATACAATTCTGGGCACTAAAATTCACAAAGGATGTTGAGAAGCTGGAGCGTGTTTAAAGGATGGCAACTAAAATGGTGAAGGGTCTAGAAACCATGCCCTCTGTGAGGAGAGACTTAGGGAGCTGGGGATGTTTATCCTGGAGAAGAGAAGGTTAAGAGGTGATATGATTGCCCTGTTTAAGCATTTGAAGAGATGTCATGTTGAGGAGGGAGCAAGTTTATTTTCTACATCTCCAGAGACTAAAACATGGAGTAATGAATGCAAGCTTCAGGAAAATAGATTCCACCTAAAAACTAGGAAGAATTTCCTTAGAGTAAGAGCTGTCTGACAGTGGAAGATGCTCCCCTGAAAAGTGGTGATGTCTTGTTTGGAGGTTTTTAAACAGAGGCTGGATGGCCATCTGTCAATGGGGATGCTTTGATTGAGAGTTCCTGCATGGCAGAATAGGGTTGGACTGGATGGCCCTTCTTGGGGTCCCTTCCAACTCTATGATTCTATGTTTCTCTCCTTCCTTCCAGATGGATAATACTCCTTCAGGGAAATGGGCCCTGTATCTCTTCTCCAAGGGCTCCCTGACTTTGCAATCGCACTTTTTTCCTTGGAAAAACGGTTCCCTCTCCAAGAAGGGATCCCGACGGACTCTGCTGCCTGAGGGACCTGGAGAACAAGAGAGGTCACTGAGGGGGAATTCCTTAAGCGTCCGCCTCCTTGGTTGCGACGATGAACTGCTGCTTCTTCCATCTCATGCTGGGCCTTCGGTCCGCTTGTGGAAAAGGTGCTACCTTCGTGGGAACCCAGACATTCAGGTAGGAGGAGGAAATGCGCTCTCTCTCTCTCTCTCTCTCTGTGAAAGATTTTTGAAATATTTCTTTCATTCTTTTATAACTCCAGACTTCAACTTTTTAATTTTGGGGCGCTCCCACTATACATGATATGGTAAATACGGTGTAGTTAAAGAACAAGTCTCCATTTATAAAATTGGTCCCAGTGTCTCCTTCTATTTCTTTTCCTGTCCGGGTTGAATGTTTCGCAGTGATTCTATAATGCAAGGGTGGATCTGTTTGGATTTTTGCAAAGCAAAAGGCTTGTGCTGCCACGAGTTCTTCGGTTTCCAAAGTGGGATCTGCACTATTACTATCATGGGTTGTTGGAAATAATGAGGGGGGGAAATGGACAATATTCTGTTGTTTATTAATAGTGTGTGATTGGAAACAGACCCTTTTCACAGCTTGGGCCTCTCTCAGCCGACGAGGGAGCTACTGTATTTGTGTCTCTTCCAGCATGTCCCAGTTCATTAAATTAGGATATAAAGCACAGTTATTGGACAACAGGAGCTGAAAAAGCAAAGTTTTATGAGCGGGAATAAGAACAAGAAGCCCTAGGGGGATTTTTAAAAAACCTGGCTAATGACTTGAGAGGCCGCGGTGCAGCCTAAAGACCCTGGGAATGTTGCCAAGGGGCCGATGGATCACGCCAAGCTCTGTTAATTATTGCTTATTTGTATCATGCTTCTGTGGGGTTTCCCCCCTTTGCATGGCACAGGAGAAGAACATGCAGCAGACCATCTGAAGTAGCTATCTACAGGTCTGTCTATACCCTGAAACTGTCCACTTAAAAAAATATAGTCTTCTTTCAACAGAGATGCTGCTGGCTTTCTGAACTGTGTTTTAACTGCAATGTCGCCTTTCTCCTCAGGTTGGTCTCTTTGCTTCCACCATTGCCGGCCTCATGGAAGAACTGGATCTTCTTGAAGAGCAGCTTCTAGCAAGCAAGAAAAAGCTACAGCACAGCTGTTGAGGGAAGGGATTAATTCCCCAGAAAGAAAGAGGGTACGGAGTTCCTTTTGCCATCCCACGAGGGAGAAAAACCTAAAGGATGGTGCTTCAGAATATCCCATACAGAACAGAGACCAACTCTTGATTTTTCTGCATACACAAAAAGCAGCATTTGCAATAAGCTAGGTTTTGGGAACAGCTGAATTGGGAATCTTCATGCATTTCCCCCAGGAATCCATTTCCAAAGTTAGTATCTTGTTGATAAGAGCACTGATGTTCTTCTGCGTTCAGGAAGGATACTCTGGACGTGACTGATATTTAGGAAGAGTCCTTTCCTTGGATCAAAACAACTCTTTCCTTATCTCTTTGTGTGGATTTATAGATTCGCCTTGAAGGATCACTTTGGATGATCCAGAAATATCAGCTCTTTCCCCTCCTTGGAGTTGCCTAACCTGGCAGAGTAGCCATGGCTGCTCTAGCCTTCTCATTGATGTTTCTTCCTAGTATTTCCCCCTGGTCCATCAGTGACTATAAACCATATAAACAGCGCATGATTTGAATCCCTCGGTAAAGTAGAAAGCAGTCGGAAGAGAACAAGACTGCATTGCAAGTGCATCGATTCCATCAAGGAAGCCTGCCCTGAGTATGCAAGACCTGGCTATTGATAACAAGGTGGCTTGGAGATTTCTCATTCTTAGGATCGCAATAAATCGAAGTCGACTTGACGGCAGCTAACAACACCTGGATCCCTCGGTACTCAAAGCAATAACTGTCAGTGTTAAGTAACTTTGAGTATGTGACTTGTGCTAAAGGTTTATACGAAGTGCCTTGCTGGGTCAGGAATTAAATCCCTAACGATATCTGTCAGTGATCATTGCCAGAATTGTTCAGTCGGGGTGGAAAATTTTGACCCCCAAATTATTTTTGTGGTCCTCAGAAAAGGCTTTTGTGTGTGTTGGCTCTCCTGGGACCCTTCAGGAGAGAGCAGTTTAAATAGGTCTCAGTATTATACAGTTGGCCCTCCTTATCCCTGGATTTTTTTTTAATCCGTGGATTCAAGCATCCACGCCTTGAAAATGTTCCAAAAAAAGTATAAATTCCAAATAGCAAACCTTAATTTTCCATTTTATATAAGAGAGACCATTTTACTATGCTATTATATTTAATGGGACGTGAGCATCCACAGATTTTGTTATCCGTGGAGGATCCTGGAACCAAACCCCAGCAGATACCAAGGACCCACCGTGATATTAAAACAATGTCCTCCCATTGCTCCTGAACAGAAAAGACCCACTGAGTCAATGGGATATGCCTTATGTATTCACTTACGGTTCAATAGTTGATCGATGGGATCTATTCAAGATGGAACTGACCAACAGGATTCCATCTCAATATCTGTTTTCCAAAACCAGAATGAGATGGCTGGCCACTTCTGACTTTTTTGACAGGTTTTAGTATTTGGAGTTGTTCCAGATACAGAGAATTGACCACTGAACCTGTTGCAACTGTCCATCTCTGTGTTAGGACATTCCACCAGAAACTGACCACAGAGCCACCAATGGACCAAAAACCAATTCTGCCCCATTTCACAGTAGTATTCCCCCCTTTTTTTCAGCATTGTGACATTTGGGGTAATCCAACCTCTCGAGTTGAGAATGAAACTTCAGTGCTAGAATATCTCCTTATCCTCCGGTCCTCTCTCAGTAGCAATATTTAGGTTACTTGGAGCATTATGCTGCATAAACACTTGGGAAACTTTGAATAGCCATGGCTGAATGGGTATTATTAATGTATGTTTTTGTGGATCATGAATCCATGAACCTGTGTCTAAAGAGCACAAACAGGGATTTTATAACGGTGATGACTGCAGATATTTTTCTGACCGTTTCCCTTAGATTTCCTGGCCCAACTACAAGCAATAACTAGAACCAGCCTCAAAGGCCTTGAATGGCAAATATCTGTCACCGATCAAAAACTGGAATGTGTCTTACCTGTTCTTGCTAAACCTGATTTGCGTGGCCGGTTTCAGAGCCCTCGATAATGATCCTTCAGCACTTTACACGGACTTGTTCTTTAGTTCTGAAAGAAAGAGAAATGGAACATATATAATATATTATATGATAGGAGGATGGAAGACGACAACTTGAGCATCCATGGATTTTGGTACCCACCGGAGGCCCTGGAACCAAAACCTAACAGATGCCCACTGTAATACTGTTATATATATACATGCTTTGGCAAAAATCCTCTCAATCTCCATTCTTCATAAGCACTTAATCTGGAATTATGTTTTATGAGGCCTCCAAGATCTCCTGAGGGCATCAATACGTTTCGCTTGGTTTCAAGAGTTGCCCGTCCCTGCTGCCAGGAGCTATTAAGAAGTAATGGGTCCTTTTCGCTTTCCTTTGCCTTAGGTTGCATCCTCAGGCATAGAAATACGCATGAAAATATGCAGAAATATGCACACGCAGACCTTTAAAAAATGAATGCTGGTACCTAGGAATTTAATATGTCTCCCATCTCTGTATATCATATTTGCACAGTTATTTTTTCCCCTTTCTATGTTTTGAGTGCCTACTGTATATATATCTTTTTACTTCCTTTTGTGCTCCATAGTTTTACCAAGACAAAGTTTGATGCTGCTGTTAGATATTTGCCGGGTTTTTGTTTTGGATGTTATTGTATAAACTTTTGGTCAGACGCCTTAATGAGAAGATGAGGAATTTTAAGCTAATAATAATAATAATAGATGATGATGATGATGATGATGATGATGATACAGGTTGAGTTTCCCTTATCGAAATGCTTGGGACCTGAGGTGTTTTGGATTTCAGGGTTTTTCTGAATTTTGGAACACCTGTATTTGCACAATGAGATACTTTTAGAGACAGGATTCAAGTCTAAACACAAAATTCATATATGTTTCCTATATATAGAAATGTACATAACGTTGCTATATACCTTATACACATAACCAGATGGTAATTTTATTCAACAATGTTGTGCAGGAAACCAAGGTCCCAAACACACTGCAGAGATGATAATA